>NW_027464638.1:1260700-1633200 GCF_043290135.1 Rhipicephalus microplus | reverse complement strand
CATAAAAACAATTCCCAAGGTACGTGGCATCTGTCGATATTTTTTTCAATAACATGTGAAGATAATGCATCAACTTTTCTCGCATTTTTTGTTTTACTGTTAGGTCCTTCCTTCCTTGATTAATGAAACTTCACACACCACTTTTCGTTACTGAGCCACTGTGTCGCACCATTCATTCCCTTGCGAAACCGTCAAGAAGAGACGGTCGCTGATAACCTAGACCAGTTTACACCAAGGCGTACCTGCCTATCGCTTCTTCATTTAGCTGCGTTTCAATTTCAGGCCTTTCACCATGCTCGGGATCACCCATCATGGTCGCTCATGCAAGAAATTGAACGGTCTCTGCACTTGCTCTTCGAGCGGCGTTTCTTCACTCATTGTGTTTGAATTCTTTATACCTCACTGCTCCCACAAATTCAGAACCATGCCGCCAATCCACCGAAAACAGCTCGCTTCTCGAGAATTCCCGTGGTGTGTCAATGAAGCGCATCGTCTCGACAAGCGGAGTAATGAATCGAGGAATGTTTTGCAACAAGCGGCTCTGGGCACGCAGTGGCTCGAGCAGCACACACCAAAGTCCGATGCTGGTTACGAGTGTCGGGAAATTAGTTCCACGGAAGTGCGGAACCTGTGTGCGCAAACGCCCCGTATATTAGACGAGCTTCGGCGGTCGCAATACATTCCTCAGAGCGTGCGTGCACGTGCGCGCGTGTGTATGAGTGTTTTTACCCAACGCCGATGACAAAATGGAAGACGCTGAAAACGTGACTACGTCCGAACCTCCTGCGCAGTTACTTTGCGAAATTCTGAATCCTTTTACCTCCTGTTGCTTTCTTGAAAGACCAGACGACGCAACTATAGGGTTGACGTACGCCAATATAAGCGTGTACAAGCAACTATATGGAAAGAAAGTGGGCGGGAAAAAAATGAAGGAGTTCCTCGGCGACAGTCACACTTGACATACCGGAGATCGGATGCGATGGAAATGGTAAAAATCTATCAACTGCAGCAAGTGGGCGGAATACAGGTCGTCAAATATATGTTTTGTAACGAAAGCCAGTGCTGCGACAGGCACCTGGGCAATTGAAGTGTTCTTGACTGCCTTTTACACTGTTTCACAACATCACTGTCCACAGTGCCCGTGTCACGAAGTGTAAATTTTGTCAACCAGCTCGCTAAATAAATCATCACATGTAGCGACTCCATCACGTTCTCGTTTTTAAAAGAGTCGATGTGTTGCTTTAAAAGGGCCCTGAATCATTTTGGACGATCTTGAACGAACCCATTTACCTGGTAGAGCAAGTCATAAGCGAACCGATTTAAGCGCACTGCATAAAGTGCGTAATTAATTTGTGATGCAACCTTTTAAATCTACGAATCGCTACAGATCGTCGCGGCTCAGTCAAGCGAGCGTACAACCACCCACTGACACGTAACACAGAAGAACGACGGGATGCCGCAGACACTTATGATGACATTACCGACTTGGCAACAAATGCCGTACGTAATAGTTTAAATGCCTTAAAACGGGGTTTTCCCTAAACAAATAATAAGAACAAAGAATGCCCAATCAAACTTTGCTGCTCCCACTCTGCGCATCTTCTTCGTCGAGCTCCCAAACAACGATGGTACCCGCCAGGGTGGTCTAGTGGTTACGATGCTTCACCACGGGCCCGAAAGACGCGGGATCAGAATCCCGACTGCAGCGGCCACAACTTGATAGAGGCGAAATGCTAAAGGAGCATCTGCTTAGGTTAAGGTGCAAAGTAAGGAACGCCAGGGAGTGTAAACCTTCGAAGGCTTACGGCGTCTCTCATAGTCATATGGTACATTATGAGGTAAAATCCCAGCAATTATTGTTGTCCTTATACAGCAATAAAAGCGTGTCTTTACACATTTGCTTAAAGTGCTTAGTTTTCTTTTGCATTGTTTTTTTTTCAAGCAAAACGTTTAGGAGGGTCCGTGAAGTTACACGCCTTCTTTTCTGAATAGCTCCATCTGTATGTCGAGGACTCTGAAGCATGAGTTTTTTTGTGTGTCCTGTTGTTGTCTCTCTCTTTCTTTTACATTATATTGTCAGCAATGAGTATCTCTCACCTGTGTACTGCTATAACAAATCTTCTACACTTGTACATTAAAACAAGGCTTTATGAATGCCCCATCTTTTACATTGAATGAGAGGAATGGCAGTTTTAAGGGCTCTTTTTTTTTCTTTTTTTTAAATTGATGCAACATTAATGAGAACAAACAGACAAGAAAGCAAAGTAACGTATAGGGGATGTTATTTGTTGTAATTATGATGTCGATGTGAAGAAAGTAAAGTGGACAAAAAGACAGCTTGTCTGATGACAAGTGCCGAACCTGCGACATTCGAAAATAACGCATCCGATAATCTAGCAACTGAGCGACCATGGCGGTCATCCCCTAATCCACTTTACAGGTTATATATATATGTATTTAGAACTCGATAGGGTTAGTCAGCGTCTTTGACTAATACACTGCCTAGTTCGAAGGCCGCAGGTTTGGTGCCTGTCAGCGCCAAGTCATCTTTTCGTCCACTTTACTTTCTCAGCATATACATCATATTCAGTGCAAACTAACAGCCCACATACTTTCTTCGGCTTTCTTGTCTGTTATTTCTCCTTATTCTATAACATTGTTCCGAACAAGCGCCATACGATTTCAAGTTTCGGTGTAACGTTATCATAAACTTGTCGTTATGGTTCTTTGCGTATGCTTTGCTGGCGCTGCGTGCTTTGCGATATATTTTGTGATCAGAGTGATTGCAAGGAAACGCTTGACGCTCGAGCATATATCTGTGTAGCTTTAGGGTGCTGCTAACGATCAGAGGACGATATTCTCTCGCAAATGAGAACACCGTTTCCCGAAAGAGCCCCTTGATTGCAGCCGATGTGGCGGTACAACTTAATTTACATGAAAAAACTCACATATTTGGTCTGTTCACATTATTCAAACGATTTAAGCTTAATATGAACTCAAGCGGCACTGGTGCGATGCTGAAGCTTTCGTTGAAAGCGTCCAATTACAAATTTCTCCATCAATCATCACACCGTGGAAGCCGCTGTCATCTGCCCATGCCAGATCACAATGCCTATTCCAATGCATGAAAGCCGCCTGACGCCGAAAATTCGTAGGATGCTTGTATGTTGCGGTTAAAGTCGATGCTCTCAATTTGGTTCCAGCTTGCTGGTTCTGGTGAACCAGCTAGCTGGGACCCAGCTAGCTTGTTTACCAGAACATTGTCTTGTATTTCACGGTGCCCTGGCACCCAGCAGACTACAACAAGCTCCTTGGATGAGTAGGATGGCAATAAGAGTGAACAAAGCAAGACAAGGACAGGGTTTTTGTGCTTTTTAAGAGCTTTCAGAGCTTTTAGTACGCTTAGGAAATCTGTATATATTATTGCCTTCTGTAGTTTTATTTGTTTAATGTGTTTAACGGCCGCAAGTATCGCATAAGCTCTGCCAATCTTGTATCAGAAGGCAGAACGCCAGCTTCCGAAAAGGATGGGCCGACGGCTGCGTACGAGACAGAAGTGTTGAACTTTGAAACATCCGAAAAAAAACTTAGGACATGTGTATTTTTGTTGTAGTTCTAGGAAGTATGTCTGAATATGTGCAATTGGTGCGTGCTTCGTAATCCCCACGAAAGACACGTCGCAATCTATCGCCTGCCACTGCCACAGTGGCAGGCATACTGCGGGAGGCATCAAATGGTGTTCAAGTGGCACACCGGTTTACTTCGCTAGGC
This sequence comes from Rhipicephalus microplus, assembly GCF_043290135.1. Classification (NCBI taxonomy): domain Eukaryota; kingdom Metazoa; phylum Arthropoda; class Arachnida; order Ixodida; family Ixodidae; genus Rhipicephalus; species Rhipicephalus microplus. The sequence continues at coordinate 1,629,429 of NW_027464638.1, read as the reverse complement.
CCATAACACGGAATGAGTAGGGCTGTCTCATAGAAGGCTGTTTCTCAAACACAGCAACGCTTGACATGTCATTAATTAGGGAATGTGAAGGATTTTCCTTGTCTGCTATCACTTTAAGATAATATTCAAAAGACATGTAACATCTTTGTAGGTGGAGCGACCATTCCTTTGACTCCACGTACAGGATTTCCACGGGGCTAGAGTAAAAAGCTCCCGTAGAGAGACGTATGCCTAGATGATGAACCGGGTCAAGCATTTTAAGGGCAGTAGGTGTCGCAGACTGATATGCTATTGGCCCAGAGTCTAAGTGGGTACGTATGAGGCTTTTATACATATTCATTAGACACTTCTTGTCACTTCCCCACGTTGTGCGTGACTACACTTTGAGAACGTTCATGGCTTTTATGCACTTGCTATTTAAATACCTGATGTGTGATATGAAGGTTAGCTTGGTGTCCAAGATTAGGCCTAAGAGTTTGTGTTTGGTATTAATGGAAAGACGTTGTCCATGCAGTGGAATATCGATTTCGGAATGAATGCATCTCTTCCTGGAGGACAAGACACGCGTGCTTTTCTGAGCATTCAGTCGGAACCCATTTTCTTCTGCCGAATTGGAGACTTTGTTCAAACCAAGCTGAACCTGCTGCTCACACATGGCCAGATTACAAGACTTAAAACCAAGCTTGACGTCGTCGACATATATGTGAGTAAAACATAATTTGAAGGGTGGAGAAGCGCAAAGGATTCATTTTGATAATAAAAAGTGTGCAGCTAAGTACACCACCTTGCGGCTCTCCTATTTCTTGGACAAATGTTTGGGAAAGAACGCTGCCCACTCGGACACGGAATGTCCGATTTAACAAGTCACGTTCGGTTATGGTAAACATTCTGCCACACACGCCAAGGTGGGACAGGTCTCTTAGTATTCCAAAGCGCCATCTTGTATCGTTAGCCTTTTCGATATCGATGAACACAGAGGGAAAATATTGTTTGTGGACGAAAGCGTCTCTGATCTGTGCCTCGAAACGAACAAGGTGGTCAGTGGTGGATCTACCCTCTCGAAACCCGCACTGAAATAGGTCGAGCAAATTGTTTGTTTCAAGGAAATGTACAAGTCGGCAGTTTATCATTTTTTTTTCGAAAAGTTTACAAGCAGCTTGTAAGTGCAATATGCCTATAACTCGAAACTGAAAAAGGGTCCTTGTCCTCTTTCAAAATGGGAATATTATTATCCTCTTTCCAGGAAGTAGGGATAACGCCAGAAAACTCGATAGGATTGTAGAAAAAAGTAAGGTTTTTTACGTTTCCATTCGTAGGTTTTTCAACATATCATACACCACTCGATCAGAACCTGGGGCGAAATCACTGCAGGAGTTCAGTGATGTTTGGAGCTCAGCTAATCTGAAAGCTTGGTTGTATGCTTCGTGTTTTTGTATATTTGTGTTCTAGTTTCTGCTTCTCAATTCTTGTTTTGTGTTTTTGGAAAGCGTCCGTATAGCTTGACGAGCTGGACCCCCGTTCAAAGTGTGTGCCAAGGGAATTCGCCTGATCTTTCAAGCTGTCACCATGTCTGTTTGCGAATGGAAGTGAGTGTACTTGTCTTCCTGCTACCCTACTAATCATGTTCCAGACTTTAGCTTCCTGTGTATACGAGTTGATACATGTTAAAAACTTGTGCCAACTTTCCCTTCTGGCCTGCCAACGAGTTCTCCTGCCTTGAGATTTTATTTTCTTTAAACTGTCAAGGTTTTCCGCTGTCGGTGAGTTCAGCAGCAACCTCCATGCCCTGTTCTGCTCCTTCCGCGCATTTCGACATTCAGTGCTCCACCATAGCTGCGTCACTTGCCAGGCAGTCCAGATGTTTGCAGGATGCACTTCGCTGCTGCGTCAGTAAGAAAAGCTGCGGAGTAATGCACAGCTTCATCTATGCCTAACCCGCATATGTCCGTCCAACTTAAATGAGTAGTGTTATGAAATTGTTCCCTGTCGGCTTTGTTTTTCGGCCATTTCGGAACATGTGGGAGACATTCATATAATGTTGGTGTACTCAAAACTAAAAAAAAATGGTCACTTCCATATGAATTATTTATGACTTTCCATTTCAGTCGAGGTAGAAGTGAAGGAGTCACGATACTGAGGTCTACAGACGAGTATGTTTTGTTGGCGATGTTATAGTACGTTGGTTCCTTCCTATTCAACAGACAGGCACCGGAGGAGAAGAGAAACTGTTTAATGAGACGACCTTGTGCATCACAGCGAGAATCACCCCACAGACCTCTATGTGCGTTCAGGTCCCAAGGATCACATAAGGTTCAGGTAGTTCATCTAATAAAAACTGGAATTCACGTTTTTTCAAGACAGTGGTGTGGAAGTATGTACAAAGAGCAGACGGTGACGAGTTTGTTTACAAGGACTGCTTGGAAAGCCACCACCACGAGGGAAGTTTGAAGGGGTAATTGTGTACATGCTATCTATCCCTTGACGAACTATAACAGCTACACCACGGGATGATGTCATGGCATCATCTCTGTCATTTCGGAAGATTACGTTGTTACGTAGGAAGTTTGTGTGTGTTCGTTTTAAGTGTGTCTCTTGTACACACAACACTCTTGGATTGTGTTCATGGAGAAGTTCTTGTAGGTCATCGAGGTTTCGAAGAAAGCCTCGGATGTTCCACTCGCCACAGTTCACGCAGTGTGACAGTTCCTTGCAGTTGTCGGAATTGTGGCCTGACACTCCACATTGTGCACAAGTTTGGTGACCACGACAGCTTTGTGAGCCGTGGCCATACCTCTGGCATTTGAAACAATGACATGTGTTAAGTATGCATGGCCTGATCGAAGTCTTTACGTACCCATCTTAAATAGTTTCTGGCAGATTACTGGAAGTGAACGTGAGTATAAGGTGTTTTGTTGGTGTTTGCTTGTTGTGTCTTCTGATGATAATCCTTTGTACATTGGTCACATTGTGACTCTTCCACCCCTCCAAAAGTTCCGCTTCGGTCAGGCCAAGCCAATCAGCATCACATACCACTCCAGGAGTTTCATTGATCTGTGTGGTGTTACAGTGATTGGAGTGTCACCAAAACTTGAAAGATTGTGTAGCTTCTCAAGGTGTTCTTTTTCTCGAACTTCGAAGAGAAGGCCTCCACTGGCCATTTCGGTAACTTTGTGCCCGGCCCAAAAAGTTTCTGTAAGACAGCTGGACACTACAAAGGTGGATACAGTTCTGGCTTGCTTGCCACTTTTTTCACTATGTATGACATGAAAATGGGGGAAGCTTTCATTTGATCGGTTGAAAAAACCAAAGCCTTCGGCGCATACGCGCTTTAATACGGTACGATCACTTAACAGAAGAAAAGCTCTATGCATACCGGTTTAATGTTCTTCAGAAGCGTTAGCGGCCACCCACCACGGAGCTCAACGAGGGGACGCTACAAGTTTGTGGATGCTAAAACCTGTAGATGCCAGCCGTACAACGCTACTATAACCCAATGCGCCTTGACCAAGGTAGGCTATTTGCACAGGGTTCACCCTTGCTGCCAGGAAGTTTAGAAGTAAACGGAAGAGAGTGGAAGACAGGACAGATAAAAAGTGAGAGATAAAGACCAAGATGTAGGGAGAGAGAGACAGGAAAAGGCGACTGCCGATTTCCCCTGGGTGGTTCAGCCCAGGGGTGTCATCTACGCGAAGCCGGGGCTAAAGGGGAGTGTTGCCTCTGCCGGGGGGCCTTAAAGGTCCAATCACCCGGCGTCAGCTCAACCCCCCGGATCCCCTTTTCCCCCGGACAGGGCAAAGCCATGCACGGCCAGGCGTGGGAGGGAGTCGAAAACTCCCCCGTTACCACGGGTTCATGGTGTCACTACGCACCAAAACATAGCTAAAATGAATATCTTTATATTTTGAATATGCTTAGGAGCATGTATTCTGAAAGTTATGCATATACAAAACATTGAAAAGAAATGAAACAGTCCTTGCAAACACATACAAAAAATAGTGTTAGAAACCATCTAATGATTTCTTCAGCTCATATCAGTCTGCAGGAACCGATAAATGCGTGCGCAGTTCTGAATGGTCTTATAAGTGAGATCAGGTACTGTTTGTATTTCTTCTAAACAGAGTGCGGCACAGTACTAGTGCACTTTTATTCATTCTGTACATACATGTACTCACACGCTCTTCTCTTCCTACTGTAGTGTCTTCGTGCAGCTGATTTACAATCAGGTGCTTCTCAATTCCAAGGTTTTCAGCTAATAATCTGTCCAGTTGTAAACAAAACGCATGTTATATTATAGTAAACTGTAAAACAATAGAGAAGCGTCATTGTTTGCCTAGCTTTGAGTATCAGAATGGACAAAAAGAATGTATGTGTTAGAATGCTGCCAAACAACGTATGTGCTACCGAGCATGGCAGAGAAGCAAAACAATAATCAAGTGAAATAGCAGGTTACACCCGCCGCACTTAATCATGCAACTTTCTTTTTCGATCCCCACAGCAACGAACGTTCAAGTTTCTATCATATACATGAATGGAAATGAAACCGCTGACAGCTGAATGTGTCAGAGTCGCTGGTACCTGGCACGAAATCTGCACACTGCTGCCAACCAGCGCGCGCGCTTGTTGTTAACTTGACAAAACAGGCAAACGATTTGCACCGAAGCCAACGAGTGTTTCAGTGTCGTACAATCCGCAAATACACTTATCTAAGTACGTACGTTTTCAGATCACCGAAATGTGTTGGGTAGTGCGAGGTTCGCTTTTAGCGATTGTGAATACTGATGTTGCAAACAAACACAGAGAGGATAAAAACTCATCCGTAGGCACTACATGTTGTTCCAGGTGCCGTATAGTGTCTAATTTGGGACAGATACTACCGTCGATTTTTTTCAACCAATGTTCCTCACATGAGCTGGTTCATACGAACTCGACGGTAGATACCTACGCTGAATGCAGACGACACCGCTCTGCATTGACTTCGCGGTAAGCGAAGACTCACGCTTAAATATTCAAACCGCCCAAGCTTCTTTACACTCGTTCTTAGCACAGAAAATCACAGATCAATGCACACGAACACCGACATGCTTCAGTAGTTTGTAAAATTTTTCACTTGGCGGACGATCGCACTCAGGACTGGCACAAGCCCAGCCGGCCGGCATTCGCTGGATTTGTCGGCGTCGCTCGAACATGGCACGAAACCGCGTCACGCTGGTAGCACTCGCAGTAGTTTGTCGTGTCGTTGTCATTCTAGATGACGAAGCAGTAATTCAGGAACGTTTGGAGTTGTTTCCATGCTTGCGTCCAGTACTCGGCTAACTCGGCTGTGCCTTCGAAGCGGCGGCCTTTAGGCACAGCCTTCGGAGGCGTCATGGCCTCTGGTTGGTTGGCGCCGCCGTACGCGTGGTGACGTAGGCGAAACTATCAAGCATATCAAGCCCAGCTTGATCCCTCGCGACTCGTCGCATATGCCCCTCTGACGCCGACACCGAGAGGCGCTTTTGACGCTGTTGACACGTAGGCGCGAGCATACGCGTGCCAGTGGTTGGCACTTGACGCATGCCGCGTTTTTTTTTTTTTGTGTGTGTGTGTGTGTGTGTGTGTGTGTGTGCGTGTGTGTGGCGTACGCACACATCCATGGGATATATACGTTACGTACTGTGCATGCGCATTTCTCTCCCTTAGCCACGCTGCGTACGTAGGCTCAATTTGCACGCCCAAGTAAAAGTGTCTGATATGATGAACCAGCCCGCGCTTTTTTCCGTCGCTTTTTCCTCCTCTTCGCTTTCTGAAAACGCGCACCGATTTATCCGGCACACAGTTCATGTAAATCTTATGGGTGATGGAACGATTATAGAAAGGAAGAATTTCTAGGCTAAGAACTTTTCTTGACGAGGCGGGACTTGAACACGCTTGCCTACACTCCGAAGGCGAGCATCGTATATAGCCACTCAACTATCCGGCCACGCTAGCAGAGCATAACTTAGGGAGTGGGAATGGAAAGTGATAGTGAAAATGAAGGAAATAACGAGAAAGAGAGTAAAGCATGACTATGGCCTCCGAGATGAGGCTGTGTCGGCCGCCGGCTAATCTCTGAGGTCATGGCATAGCACAGCCGAGCATATTGTAGTATAAAAAGGAGGTAAAAAATATAAAATAAGGGTAAGCAGAAAGGGAAATAGGAGGGAAGAAGTTGAAACATAGCATTGTCATGTAGAGTATAGAGAGAAAAAAAAGGGAAAAAAAAGATTAAGCGGAACAAAGGCGGAAAAATAGACATAAAGCTAATAGAACAGAAAAAGAACAGAGAGTAAAACGGAAGGAAAAAGAAATAGAGTGAGTGAAGAGATAGAAAGAAGGAGGCAGTGAGAAGTTAAGAGACGGGAAAAGAAAGACAAGAAGGAGATAAATTCACAACATATCCACGAAATGAATGATGATGAGTGGGCAAAGCTCCGGGGATCATTCGGGTAACCGTGAGTTCCCCGTACATTGCCCGATCAAACATGCATATGAGTGGCAACACGTGTGGGCAGTTGTCACACCGGTCCCGTTAATTAGGGAAGCGATCGCCGGACTAATTCCAAGGGCCGAAGTATCGGCCCCCCGAACCGAACCACGAAAGCGTGGACAATTTAGAAGTGGTCCTTTTTGGCGCGCCAGCGGACGCCGGCTGCGGCCCAAAGAACAAGTCAGGGCCGAGAGTTGATAAACAAACAAAATTATATTCTCAACAATGGCAGATCGAAAACCATACACAAAAATGCACACTCCACAATAGTTGCATACAATACGTCACCAATCAAACAACGTACTACACAGTAGAATCAGCCACACTCAAAACAACGGACACAGACAACGATACGCTCTACAATGCAGTCGCATGCATTGAACAACCAAGACACTTAAAGACTAAAGAGATAGAAAACCTATCCAGTCCAAAGTTCTTGGAACAAAAGTCTGGATGTTACTCTTCCGAGAATCACTCACTCAAAGTCCAGCGTTGTTGTCGTTCCGCGCCCTCGAAGTTTCTCTTCCAGGAAACCTCGCGTCTTCAATTAGCCACTCTCCAAGCTTCAAACTTCTTCGCCCGAACACGTCGGCTTCACACACGCAGCTGTCGCCACGTGTCTTCGCTCGATAGCGGTAAACACACTCTCTTGCCTGTAGCTCGACCCTTCACCCCTCAGGTGGAAATCCTCTTCATCTCCTGCTTCGTCCCTACGGACAAAACCTTCGCCGACTACACGGCGGACTCCCTACGCACTCTGGCGCTAACTTCCGTCTTCTCCTCATCTCTCGTCTCCGCTGCTCGGTTAAATACCTTCCGCACGACATTCCAGAAAGTTCTCGTCATTTCGTCGGCGCGATACGCAGCGAAGGCTGGGGAGAGGCGAGACGGTTGGAATGCCCTCTGCGGCCGATGACTCAACTCGGTATGACCACGCCCCCTTCCATCTAGAAAAATCGCGGCCTTGCTCGGCCGCCAATGTGGGGTGAGGAGGTTCGTCGGCGAAGCCACGCTTCCGAGGGGAGAGCGCGCGCCCGGGGGAGCCTTTAGATGTTTGTTTTCTTTTTCTTTTGACCTCGCGGCGTCATTCCGGCGCGTTATCGCAAGAATTTGGCGGCGCGCCCATTTTGAGCGCTCGTTCTGTGACAGCAGTATATACAATGTTGTTTTATTGGTCGTATATGGTATTGACGCACACACTTCATTTGCCTTCTTTAAAACTGCCTTATCCTCAGTGAAATGCAGAGCCAATAGTTCCTGGATGGAATGTAATCTGAAGTTCGCAAAGACGAGGTCTTTACACATACCCATGGTTGTTGTTGCTTGTTTATAGTCACATGAAATGCATCTCAGACCATACCGCGATGTCATGTGCTGCAGACGCCAGTCGTCGTTCATTATATATATAAATACAGTCACCATGCAGTATGAAGGCGGCGTTTTTGTATTCTGTACCGTAGTCTCGCATTGCTATATTGATGTTTGCTACTCTGTCTCGGGGGAGATTTGGAGCGCGGTGTACATTATCATTCCAATAGTTCCAATTGATGGTTTTATCGCAGCAAATTTGCCGGTGTGACTATGACTGATCCTTGGTAGCTTGAGATTCACTGTGGTCTCTGGCAGTTTGACGTATATTCCAACAGCGCCCGCCAGCGCCCGCCGAACGCTTTGCTTCTCTGCGCAGACGAGCGGAACAAATCGATTGAAGACTGGTTTTCTCATGTTTCACGTTTCGGTAAAGCACAGAACGTCCGCTTTCGTCAGAGTAGGATTTCGCTCGATGTCATCTGCGTGGACAGTGAGGGAGCGAGCGTTGAGCAAGACCAGGGTAAATTCTGTTGCGGGGTCGACGTCTTCTTGAAAGGCTCGAAGGCATCGCTGGGTCAATGCCGGCAATTTGTGTTGCTCGAGACGTTCAAACTCGTCCATCCCTCTTTTCTCCACATTAGTATATTGTTGGTGCCTTGTCCACGTACTCATCAAAGAGCAAAACTATGGGTAGTTTGCCTTAACCGGGTGACTCGGGGAGACTATGCGTGCCCTTTGGTAACCCCCGTTCCTTGGCATCCTTGTCGCACAGCACCGTATGCATGACTCATTGCGTTCAGAGCAATAATCGCTTGCAAGGGGTCTCCGGGTCCGTGACCTCTTGCACCAGTTTGATTTCGTCGTCATCGCACAGTACGTACTCGTATAGGCGACCTTTATCTTCAAGTATTTGTGGAGAGGAAAGTTTTCCAAATATTTTAACCACTCATGCATGTTTCACTTCAAAGTGATTTTGAAAAGAGGAAAAACGGAGAAATAAGCGCAGTTCTGTTACTGCCACTCTCGATGGTGGGCACCTCCACAGTTCTGCGCAGGGAACAAGGGAATCGGAATTAAAGAGACAGAAGGAAGGGGGTACGAGAAGGGTAGTGAAAAGCATTCGATTGCTCGCATCACGCACGCGTGCAAGAAACCAAACGCAGCACACGCAATCCACCGAGAGACCGCCGAGAAGCCTGGGGTGGAGCAATGCGCCCGCGATGGGAGGAAAACAAAACAGTGGCCAAGTGTTCCGGAAGAAGTTAGGACGCTCCCCGTCTAAGTGAGAAGGGGAAAGGGTGTCTGCACCGTCAGTAACCGTCGGCGCAACGCGCCCGCCGAAAATAGGGAGGAAAAAAAAAAGGCCGTCAGGCAGCTCGGAGCGGCGAACGTAAACAAAGTCACGTGGGACTCCGAGGAGGAATGCGGCGTGGCGCGATGCCAACAAACTCCGACACGTGTGTAACGGGCTTCTTTAGAGGCGCGTGAAGAGATCGGCATCGTAGAAAACGTTATGCGCGCGGGGAAACCGTAGGTGGTCGAGACCCACGTGTGGCCGTCCCAATGGCCGTATGCATCGAAGAGCCGCCGGCGTTGGTCTGCGTAGCCGGGGTGCTGCAGGAGAACATGCTCGATGGTCTCATCCACCGGGCATTCTGCACAGGCCAGGCTCCCGCTGTTGGTGCGGCGAAATCGCAGCTCAGCGGTGCGGCTGCAGTCAGCGCGCAGATGGAGAAGGAAGGCACGAGCACGCCTGCCGATGCCGGTCGTCGGCAGCGGTAGAGGGGGGTTTCCCGTGGCCACACGTGAGTCGGGATGGCAGGCACATGGCGCGCAATACGAAAGTGCGCTACATCACCCGCGCGGACGAACGTAGTGACGAGGGGTGGACGGGTGGTGGACCTCCTTGGCCAGGGCGTCCGCGGCCTCGTTGCCACGTAGTCCAATATGCGAAGGCACCCACTGAAAAATCACGTCACAGCCACTCCACACAATCACCACGAACTTCCGCGCGAGCATCTGCGCAATGGAAACGCCACGTTCAGCTCGCGCGAGCGCCAGCAATGCGGACCACGAGTCGCACAACACCGCCGCTCTTGGTGGAAGCAGTTCGGCGAATTGATCTGCCGCTAAGTCGATGGCAGCGAGTTCAGCTGTAGTTGACGATGCAGTGAAAGGTAGCCGGCAATGTCCGTGAAGGCCGAGCGCGAGGACCACGCATGCGGCAGGCGCTGCACCGTCTGCCGCCACGTGAAGATGATGAGGCGGCCAGAGAGTCGCTGGTCGATGACTGCTGCGGTCTCTTGTTGGAGGACGCACTGAAGGGTGTTCCGCTTTGTCCGGATGCCGGGGATAGTGGTTGAGATCGCGAGGCCCGGATCGTGGTGCGGAAAGATGGGGAGCGTGCCGCAGTTGGGTGGCTGCGGGACGAGTGCGCGGTACTCGAGCGCTCGCTCACCCATACCTGAGTGAAGGCGATCGAGCAGTCGGGCAGCAAATCTTCGTCCCTCAGGCGTCCGGTGAATTCGATGTAGGTGTCGCAGGGCAGCGCATTTCGCTCGGAGCGACAGAAGCGTCTGACAGGCCTCAGCGAGGTAGGGGCGAATTGGCGAGGATCGCGGCAAGCCGAAGAGGCAGCGCACGAGGCCGCGATGATCAACATCGAGCGTGGCCCATTGCGTTGGTTTGAACCCGAGAAGATGCACCACACATAGCGTTCTGGCGGAGGCCACCGCGTTGTACATGCGCAAAGCTATGTCTGGGGAGCAGCCTGAGCCGCCCGCGATGAGGCGAGAGGCCATTCCGGCAATCCTGCGCGATCCCTTTCGGATATCGGCGATTGCGGTCTTCCAGCTGAGGCGGTGGTCGATTGTGAGCCCGAGGTATCGGACTCTCCTCTTCCATGGCAGCTGGTGGCCACGAAGGTGCAGCTTTGGGACGTCATAGCGGCCAGTTTTGCACGGGTGGGCGAGGAGGGCGTCCACCAACCCGAGATTTTCAATAGGGAAGGCAGGCCGCCCAGTCTGCACTTCCTTGAGGTTCGGCACCAATAGTGCGATGCCGGCCGCCTAAACTTATTGCGCTTCCCCGAGCAACCACCCTCTCCCCTCCTCCAACTTTTTTAACCCTTCTCAGATCAAAAAGTGACAAAGAATACCTGAAACAGGCATTACCTTTTGATGATCGAGGCTCTCGGCAAGAATGCTGGAGAATCAGAAGTGAAAGGCCACACAGCGCCTACTTACCTGAAAAGAAAAAAGAATAAGAAAAATATTGTTACGAACTGAGAATTAAGCTTGCATTGTAGTAATCACGATTTACTATCACGCGCGTAGAAATTATCTATTCCCCACACGTACGAATTATCTTTCACGCATACTCACAAATATGTTTCGAATTTGCCGCGGGGAAGGGGGGGGGGAGGCACAAGCGAGCGGAGTTACAGGGATTTTACCTGCGCTTTGAGCCGTTTCTCTCTTTTTTCATACAAGCGAGCACCGAGCACGCTGAAAGCTATGCAGGGAAGGGGAGGGGGGATGACAACAGGGCAGGAAGATGCGGCCCTTCCGTAGCACACGTAATGACCTTGAGCATTTCTTTCCCACTTTTTTTTCTTCAAGCATGCACCTTATTCTCGCTGCGAATGTGGCCACGTAGCGACATTCCGCGGCGGTTAACGTAACTATGCAGCTCGTCATGATGTTCAGATTAGCCGATGGCCGAGGACTGTGGCTTTTATTCGGGTTTATGGCATCATTTGTCGAGAGAATAGAGAACAAGTTGTAGTGAACCTTGAGAATCAATAGACCTTTTTCAAGCACACTAGCGCCAACAACGGGCGCGCAAGCACTTATGAGAAAAGTTAGTACGCCGCAGCAGTCACCACAACGAACGAGCGGGTCTCACGCTTCAACTTTCCGTTTGCACCATGCCAGCGCTTCCCAGATGAAGTGAACTCGGCAAGGTGTGATATATTAGAGTTTTAGTACAGCGGAATGGTGCTACGTACGCATCACGCAAGCGCCTTGCGTCACGTGGCGTCGTTTTCGACGAATGGGCTTTTAGTACGCCATATATTACCCACGTATATATATACGTCACGAACATGAAACGTGTTGCGCTACTGGTAGATCAAAATAAAAGCACGTGTTGTTGAAATCCAATCTGAGCCAATCCAAGTGTGCTAGCCGGATTATGGCCATACTTTTTGCATCTGTAGTGCCAAATCCTACGCGATGGAAAAGTACAGCCGGCCGGTGCTCGCCTTTGGTGCCGTCATTTTGCGAAACGAAGTCTCGCGCTGTCGCGAACGTCTTCGAGAGCAGCGCGACCACCTCATACGTACGCACGCACGCATCGCATGCGTGCGTACGTAGCGGCCGCGTACGTGACGCGTTACGTGCGTGTTGCGGTCTGCGCATGCGCACTGCGCAAAACGTGGCGTCCTTACTCACAAACTTTAGTGTTTGGGTGCGATTACTTCTCTACGATTCGCACTTGTCCCACTGTTCAACTGGCTCAGAAGCGTCAATTAATTATTATTGTCCTTTAACATCAGCCCACCTTCGCCATAAATAAAAAAAACAGTACAACTTGGTTGCCTAAAAAGTGCAAGAACTGTCCATAATTTCACGGATGCATTAGAAATTCATTAATGTCCTTTGATGCTGTTTACGAGTAAATTGTACGGTTCTGGCATATTCAAAGAGTGATTCAGAAATAAGGGCAACTTCTTAAAATAAAGTACATTGACTAGACTACTGCGCGCCGCTCGCCGCATGTGCGTCTACCAACTTCTCTTGGCACTGCAACTGCATGTAGGAATAAAGCCTACAGGGCAAAAAAAAAAAAGAAGTACGACCGGGAAAGAAATGTGCATACCGGGAACGCTCAGTCACGACTAAGAGGTTATCGCACGTGTTAACAAACATATATAAAAAATGAGATGCATCGCGCATGTCACAAAGAGGTACAAAAAGACTAACAACGGCGCGTGTTTATCGTTGATTATTAAAGTTTTGTTGCGGCGATAGCGACTTAAACAAGGAGCGTTGTTCATTATGATATGTCCCCGACATTTCTCGCGTGGTCTGGTTAGGTTGACTGTGCAAGATTACCAGACCTTAAAGGTGAAATTGCATGATTCGAAATGTGAGGTGCAATGAGACGGCTTTATTCAATAAATGTTGATGCCCTCTCAGGCGCGTGTTGATACACACCCTTCTGACCGATGTATATATGTGAACACAAGATGATTTCGATTAGCAATTAAATTCGGCAACAACAATTGAAATAAGGATTGGCATGCTTCTCACAGTACTTTTCTGTATCCTCTGCAGACCCCTACGACTTTTCACGCTCTACGGAAGAATTGTTACTAAGCATAAGTGTGAAAAAAACAGACCTCCCCTCGTATCGCTTCCTAACTTCCTTTCAGACTGGGCAGAACGTATGCATGGAATAACTGCAACATTCCTCGTTTTTTTTCTGCGGGTGAAGATCATTCGAATTAATTTTCGTTTGCAGTGTGAATGAGCTGCTAGCAAATAGATGCAATATGGTAGAGGCAGAAAACCAACCCTTCTAGCAGCTGTAAACTATTGCAGTGTGCCCAAGTCTGTTTTTCTTTTCCTTGGCCGAGCATAAGTACGACATCATTATTCTTCGTTGAACAATATTGAATGCACTGACGCGAAATTCAATAGTGGTCTCACTCAATGTGGAATATGATATTGATTGATATGTGGGGTTTAACGTTCCAAAACCACCATATGATTATGAGAGACGCCGTAGTGAAGGACTCCGGAAATTTCGACCACCCGGGGTTCTTTAACGTCCACGAAAATCTGAGCACACGGGCCTACAACATTTCCGCCTCCATCGGAAATGAAGCCGCCGCAGCCAGGATTCGAACCCGCGACCTACAGGTCAGCAGCCGAGTATCTTGGCCACTAGACCATCGCGGCGGGGCTCAATGCGGATTACACTGCTAGCAAACGTGCTCCGCAGACACAAGCCTCTTATAAGAAACCGCAAATTATCAGAGCAAGGTATCTCGCACGTGAATTCTAGTTCCATCCTTTTGTCTTTAAACATGTTAAGACTGTATTTTATTTTCCTTTCTTACAGCGCGTGGCTTGTCCGTAAACTTTTTTTTTTAATTCTAGAGCTATACAACACTTCTCTGCAGTCTTGTGTTAACGGCCCAATTAAACCGCGATGATATTAAAAGCCATGGCGCTTTATAAGCAGTTCGTCGTTGAGTAATTATGAATTTAATGTTCCAGATCACATTGCTCACGATAGCGTATTTAGACCAGATGAATCGGTAGGCAACAACTCGCATGCCGCTCATCATCTACGTTCGATGTACACCCGTCCAACGTGATACCTGCGTTATTAATTTCACATTTCATTCGTCGATATACATGTAGCTGCATTCGGACCCTATTAAACAAGCAGTGGCATGTTCTTTTCGTTTTGTGCTCGCACGGCGCCAACCAGCAGCGGGCGAAGGAAGAGCCGATCCTCTCGGCGTACCAACTTTTCCCACAGTGCTCCGCGCACCAGCGGGGCGCTGCAGGATTGCTTGAAAAAAGTTTGTTATAAATTCTAGGCCACGTGCTGCAATTTATTGTTTGTTTCACGTGTCCCCAGAAGCGTCGGCGACCGAGTGGCAGCATTTCCGGACCGAGGTGAAAAAGTGTTGCAGGAACTCATTAAGTAAAACGGCCTCCTCGACCGTTGTGACGGACCTTCGTCGAGAGATGTTTTCCGGAAAATCATTGCCAGGAAATCTACGTACTTGAAGCGGCACAACTGAAAGTTCTCCACAACCGCATACTTTAAATAGAATGTACACAATATATACATAAAAACATTGTCCTGAATACTCTGAAAAGAAAAAAAAAATTCCCCACGTCCCCGAAGGAAATCGTGAGGAAATGCGAATGCATTGCATAGCGTCCATAACGGCGTTTCGCAAGTGAGAACCCAGCGTTAGAAGGAGGAGGAATAAACTTTATTATAAGAAACCAGCAGGTTTAGGTGGCCGCGCCTAGGCCTCCCGTGAGGGGACGTCAAGGGCTTGCCTCCACGCCACCTCACGGGCGTGCTGGGTCACCCAGGTTTGGTCGTCAAGAGAGGGGCTCCGCAGAGCCTAATGGAGTTTCGACGAAAGGGTCGCGATGTTAGTGTTTCTGTACTGTGCCGGGCACTCCCACAGCATGTAGGTGAGTGCCACAGCACCGGCAGTGGGAGGTTGTATACACGTCCAGAAATATGAGGTGAAGGCGGGCAGGCGAGGGATACGTTTGTTTGAAGTAGACGCAAAGTGGTGGCCTGTGCCCGGTTGAGCTAGAGGTGAGGCAGCGTTAGAACATTTTTTTTTCTTACACCGTGCAGCCAATAGCGCCGTTCGCAGCACGTGGCGTTTTTCTGTGGCGAGAAACTCAGTACTCGTTTCCAGCTCTAGTAACTAGCGTGCACCGTTAAAAATACTATGAAGTGAACAATACAAGCAGCGTTCTCGGCGTTGGCGTTTCATAGCTGCGTCTCGAACACACATTTCCGGATGTTCTTGAAAGGCGCTGTGGGTATAATGCCACTATATTGCCTGTATGGGCGCAGTGGGTATTAAATAAATAAATAAACAAATAAATAAATAAGTAAATAAATAAATGCCCAGCGAACGGTTAAGTGCGCGTGGACGGGAAAGTGGGACGGGAAAGTGGGACGGGAAAGTGGGGCAGGGAGGAAAGAGAGCGAACGGCAACAGAAGGACCGGCGAAGCACTGCAACTACCCTCTCCTACGCTCTCTCGCACCACATGCTCCGCTCGCTAGGGGCGAGGATAAGCGCGCGCGCCCGCAGCTGTTGCTATGAGAGAGGGAGTGAGAGCGGAGAGACAACATCTTCCGGTACGCGGACACTGCGCGGACAACGCCGGATGCATGACATAGCCCGACGATGAAATGCATTCACATTTAAAAAGCGCACCCATAAGAGCGACATTGAAAGCAGACACTGCGGCACAGTTAGTAGAAAACCAAGCTTCCCTATTGGTAAAACACGAATGGTGGGCATGGTGGAAACCACCACCCACCATTATAGTGTATTAATGTAGTGGGTGGATGCTGAAAAAACGTCCACCATGGCGCATGGTGTATGGTGGCATATGGCGGATGCTGGAGTGCCGGCAACACTGGAGCACGAAACAGCGTTTGAACCACCATGACGAGCTGCCACAAAAAATAATTAAACGAATATTTGCATAAAAACGATGTAAAAATCACCCTTATAAAAAACAGGCACCTACGGAGAATCGAACGTGCAACCTGCGGATTCTCAACTTAACACACTAACCACTGCGCCATGCAGACATAACGGAAGTTACGTGTTAAATAGCCAGTTAACATATGAACTGACCGTTCAACTTCAGTTTGTCGGGTACTCGACATAGACGAGATCTGCACCTGCTACTAAAATTTGCACATTAATTAAACACCAACAACTGCTGCCTGTAACAATTTCCACTGCAATAATAGCACCAGCGCTATGTTTTTGTTACAATGCTGCAAGAAAAAAAAAACAAATGAACTGGGAAGCAGGTGCAGTTTACCTTTGGTTACTGTCAAGCTTAATATTTGTTTCTCGTTTGTTTCAAAAGGCGACATGTGTTCACGCTTTATGCCGCCTCTAGGCTAATTCGGTGCCCACATGATTGAGTATTGTGATGTTTTTTTCGCGCAACGTAGAGTGCAGTCGTGCCAGCGCCCTGCTGTAGCTCTATCGTTAGCAGCAACTGCATAACGGCTTGGCCAAAACGAATGCAGTGCGCCGGAAACAGTATGCTACCATATTGGTTCAGTAAACATACGAATTTCCAAGTCTGTGTTCTCTCGCACAAGAGCCAGAGAAGTGCCGGCGAGTGCGACCGGCGGATGTCGGTGAGGGGAGGCGTATACGTTTGGTGGTAGTGCTGGAACCGCGTCGCATCGATGTTTGTCGCTTCTTGCACGCACACCGTACACAATTAAAAATGATTCATTTAGCTTAAGTGATGCCACGGCTTTGCTGTATTGTCATTCTTGCTCGTCGAAATCGTGTATTCTGAAACCCAAAAGCGTGGACAACAATTTTACGGGCTCGGTCGGTAGGCCTATGCTTTGGTGGATATCATGGTGGTAGAACATGTAGTGTACAGATTCCAGATTGGTACACTATATATATTGCCCGTCATTATAAGCCCGCCTATCATCTGCTTACTGTTTCCCAGCATTATGGCAATGGTAGGCTGAGCTTCTCAGTTTGTTACCCCATGTAGCCCGCCATAATAAACAACACCCATCATCTGCTAAGTGCTTCCCAGAATTATCGCAATGGTGGACAGAGCCTCCCATGATTGCCCACAATATAGCCGCTACTTCCCACCATCGTTTCCACTTCACCCATATTCTGTACACCATGCCACCCAGTATGTCCCCACATATGCACCATAATTCCCACTATACCCACTATTATTTCCACTACGCCCACCGTGCTTTCGAGTATCAACCACGGTAGTTTTTTTTATATAAAGTGTTAGAATAACAAAGAGCTCAGCTAGTTGGCCCGTACTCATTCTATAGAAGACAGGGCGTGCAAACACGGACACAAGAAAGAAATCAGGACAGCACAAAGGCCTACTAACAACTAAAGAATTGCACCAACATGAAAAAGAAAGAAGGCACGAAGCCTTGACTGCGCGTGCTCATGAAATATGCGAACGAACTTACCAATCTGGCACACGTGATGGTATACGTTAAACAACATCGTTCATACATTTGATTTCATATGTAAGCAAGCTAATTCGAAGAAACACATAAAAGGGCAAGAGTCCATTTATTCGCTCGAATTTCTTCGATGCAGTGTATATAGTCAGTCAATTCGCTCGCATTACTGACGTCTCCCATTGACCGACTCAATCGCTATAAATCACAAGAGCCACTCAAACATACGCTGTTGCTGTTCGCTCTTTCCATAGCTGCCCACGTCTTTCTCCACTGCCAGAAAAGTAAAAGGCACACCCGAAGTGAAAAAAACAAAACATTACAGTGTAGCCAAGTTTACCACAGCTTTAGCCGAGGTTTTCTTTTTCTTCTTTTCTTTTGCTTGGTCATCATATGACCACCCGCGCACGTAGGCGAAGTTTTCCGGCGACCTCTTGTCAGCAGTTCGAGAAAAAGCGACACAATGGGCCAAAGCGGAAATTTTGAGTCTCTTGTTTACTGGGGAAGCTTCTCTCTCGGCCGCCTTTGTCATGATAATTTCATTGCGAACGCCCCAATAGTCAGCGCTTCGCGAAAAATCCATGAACCCGCATCCCATACCAAGCACACGTGCGCCCAGTTCCCTATCCCTATGACCGGAGGAAAAGGACAGGCCCTCTGCAGCCAAACAACAGTAAAAGAAAAAGTAAAAATTTTCAGCATCGCGATCATCGTCCTACACAGCAGGAAACGATACGTGAGAATAAACCGGGCCTTTGGTATGGTCCTACAGTCCTGTATGTCTCACTCTCTTTGCACAGTACCCTTACTTACTCCCGTTGTGTTACCGGAAAAGTTCATGGGCGCGAGCAAAAAATAAGCGGAGAGGAGGGAGGGGATTACCATACGTTTAAATATAAGATTTATATCAGAATTATATTAAAGTTATACATATTAAAGAAAGAAACCAAAGGACGACAGGTGCACGCATCGGTGCAAAAAGCAATGCACCCAAAACACAGCCGAATCAGGGGATACTTTGAGCCCCAACGAACGCGCTGACTAGTCCTGCACAACGAGGGTGCGTGAACATGACCGGAACATGAAGATAAAACCAACTGCACGAAAATTCAGACACAACTTGTGGCGTAACTAATAGGCGCAAGAGAACTAGTTTTGATGTTTGATTCAACGTTGAGAAAAATAATTGAGGAGAGGGGGTGTTTTTGAGAACATGGTATCCGACCTCAAGTTAGCCGTGCTCACGGGCCAGTACACTCACATTTTGATCTTAATGTGTTGTGCGGGTTAGTCCTTGTGCATTAACCAAGAGCTGGCGAAATTTTGGCGCATTCAGTCATGTCCTTAAATTATAATTGAATGTTTTTATAAGTATGCGAGAGGCCTGACAGTTGGGCAACACTGACACAGTTGCACGCCGTGACGTAACAAGCATCTTGCTGTGCGAGCGTCTGCATTCCGGCGAACGATATTGTTCCGTGTTCAGCTCAGCGTGGACTCGAGATATTGTAAATTCTTTTAGCTCAGCATTGAATTGGAACGGTTTGTAAAGACTGAAACTTCGTTGGAAAACGACCGGTCTTCCCATTGGAGCACGTCACATCACACGCCATGGCAAAGTGGTGGTGGGTGTGGCTCATACCCGGCGACCTGTAGGGTTTGCTCTGCAGCGAAATATTTTTCTGGGATTTCAGGGGGAAGGAGGGAGACGCTCGGAGCAGTAGGACGCACTGTACATCGTCTCCCGAGCCTTTCGGCATTTTCGCTGCGACGCGTGCTTACTGACCAATAATTTATGTATGAGTGGGTGCATGAGGTTATTGGGAACGCGCGGATATCACTCTCTGCACTGGATTTATCAAGATTCTCCCAGGAGCATCTGCTGACCCGACCAACGCCGCTCGCCGCCCTGAGCCTAGCTGGCTCAGCGCGCGTCCGGCTCCTTGCCTAAGCCTGGTGCAGCGTCTCACGCTACTCACATCGTCGTGCCCAGCCGCCCACCGGAATGGAGTGCGTCGTAGAAGGTCATACCATCTCTGAAGAGGAGTGGTCCGACGATTCCTGGCAATCGCCCGGCTATCGTGCCCAGGAACGACGCCGACGGGAACTTCAAAACCAAGGCAAGCCCGTTCTTCAACCGTGTACGTCGGAGAATGCCCGCGCCGCTGTGCCGGAACGCCAACCCCAGGTCAAGTCACGTCCGCCTCGGTTACGTCGGCGGGCACCACTCCCCCGATTGCCGCAAGACTCCATTCATATAGTAGGACGTCCAAGAACGCCCATCGACTTGACGAAAGTGCCGCCGTGGCAATTGCACGACGCCCTGCTCAAGGCAGCTTCACTGCCAGATCAGCCACCAGCAAGTCGGGATCGCCTTCGGACGCACCCCACCAATAATACCTTTACCTTGAGCGTGATCGACTCGCAACGCGCCCAAGCCTACCTTCGAGTGAAGTCGATTACCATCGGCGCTGCTACTATCGAGCTCCATGTCTACGCCCCCCCTCCAGACGACGCCATACGAGGCATCATGTTCCATGCATACGATGACTTCTCAGACGAAGAGATTTTGGCAGACCTACAAGCCAGCAACCCCACCATTCCTATCGTGAGTGGAAGACGCTTGGGCCAAACTAGGCACGTCGTGGTTGCACTAATGACGCCAAACCTTCCAAAGTGGATATTCTACCACGGAACCGACATCAGGCTGTACCCGTTCTACAACAGGGTGGAATCGTGTTTTAACTGCCGCAAGGTTGGTCACCGCACGGATGTTTGCCCGATGCCACGTAAGCAGCGGTGCCGCCGTTGCGGAGAGGAACACCCCACACCAGGACAGGGCGAAACACCCGCATGCACGCCACGCTGCATCGTCTGCAATGGTGCACACAACACCGGCAGCTCAAACTGCAAGTATCGCTTTATCAAGAAGGCGCCACCCACCCCGCAATCGAAGCAAGAAGCGCAAGAACCTTCGTCGAACATCCATCGCAACCCATCTCACAGTGGCTCCTCCAGCAGACGCTCACCATCATCTCGAGACCATTCTGCATCTCTCCCACCACTCGGGAACAGCAGCAACCAGCAGCAGCGCCGAGAGAGCAGGTCCCCATCCCACACCCGGCGCTCAGGGTCTCGTTCAGCTAAACGACGTGGCAGCAGGTGTCGATCCCACAGCAGGCGCCCGAGGTCACGCTCAGCCCAACGACGAGACAGCAGGCCCTCATCTCACTCAAGGTCCAAATCAGCCAGGCGCAGCCCATCGGTGTCTCGTTCATCCAGTCGAGGTCCCGGAGAAGCGTCCAAGTCGGTGGCCTGGCAGCGGGGCGCCCCGGCATCACTACTATTTTCCGATTCACAGGTGAGGGAGTTGGCAAAGGAGAATTCTGCCCTTAAGGCTCAAATCTCGGCCCAGCAGTCCCAGATAGCTAAATTGACTAGCTACATCCAGTCTCTAGAAGCCAAAATAGATAGAGCACTCAGTATCGACAAACCAACTACACCCACATCATCCGAAACACAAGACGCACATCCGAACCCCCTGGCACCAAACCCGGCGTTATCGCCAGTTCCTCAACTTCAGAACGCTAATAAACGCAAGGCAGCTACACCCACAGCTTCACTCCACGCAGACGCCGACATCACTACAAAAGTAACGACGGCAGTCACGGCAGCCATCTCAACGCTGAAATCCGATCTGAACGCTGAAATAGAAACGCGCTTTAATGCGATCCACCAAACCATCCGGGAAACAACCACCTCATTCGCCGTGTTAAAGAGCTCGACCGAAGCTGCACTGGCCGACTTCAGTGTGCAGTTGGCCATCCACCGCACACCATCCAATAGCCGGCAAACACCGGCCCCTACGCCAATAACATAGTCATGGCGGCTCTCCACACGCTCACCGTCTGGCAGTGGAACTGCAGGAGCTTCCGCAATAAGAAGGGCCATCTGCAGCAACATATCCAGCATATTCAAAACCATGCACCAAATGGGGAATGTTCGCCGGACATCATAGTTTTACAAGAAACGAACACTGCCGCTCAACTGCCCGGATACGCATCATATAATCAGAAAATAGACATATCCGCGAGCGCACAATGCCACACTGCCATCTTAGTACACAAGAATGTCACAGCCATTCAACATGAAATTGAGGGTACGAGTATTCATCACACACTGGTGGAAATTATACCAAAAAGACGAGGAGACAAGCCACTCTTCATTTTAAATATATACAGCCCTCCAAGAGATACAGCTGCGGATCTACCTTACATCTTTCGGAAAGCAACAAATCTGGCGAAGGATGCAAAGCTGCTCGTACTAGGCGATTTTAACGCAAAACATCCCGAATGGGGATACCCGAAATCCAACCCCAAGGGTCGCCGATTATGGAGCATCATACACGACCTAGGTTTCAGTATCCTCAATGATCCGGAGCAATCGACGCGAATCGGGAACAGCGTATGTCGAGATACTACCCCAGACCTCTCCCTTTGCAAAAACACGGAGGGTGCCCGTTGGCAAAACACAGGTCACACCGTAGGAAGTGACCATTTCATTCTAGCGGTAACCATTGAGTTAACCACAAGCAATGTAAAAAAACGAGCCACAGCTCGCATTACAGACTGGGATAAATTCCGCCAACTGCGCAAAGAAACGGCACCCGATTCGGTATTGGACTTGAACGAATGGATACTTTCTTTGAGTCGAGATGTGGACGCTACAACATACCAAGCAGACGTAACTCCGGAACAGCCATCAACAGATTCACGCCTTCTACATATGTGGGAGGCGCATGAAAGCCTCATGCGTAGGTGGCGGCGCCAACGTCACAACACAAGGCTCCGCCGCCGCATCTCGAGGCTCGAACGTGAATTAGAAGCCCACACCGCTGTGCTAACACGCCAACAGTGGGGCCAACTTTGCGGCAGCCTCAATGGCCAGATGGGCTGCAAGAAAACGTGGCATCTTCTGCGACACCTGCTGGACCCTGGTAGCTCCAAGTCGGCCGCACGCAAACAGCTCGCGCGAATTGTCCATCAATACCCGGGCACCAACGAAGAGCTGCTGGAGGAGCTCATCACCCGCTACATCAACACATCTCAGAAACAGAACAGCACAGAGCAGTTGCCTGAATACACTGGAACAGCCAACGAACAGTTGGACGCCGACATTTCGGAAAGTGAGGTTTGCATAGCGCTACATAAACTGCGTACAACATCGGCACCCGGTCCTGACGGGGTGACAAATAAGACGCTGCGCAACCTCGATCCAAAGTCGGTAGGGGCCATTACTGAATATATGAATGAGTGCTGGAGGTCCGGCCATTTGCCATCAGAATGGAAACACGCAAGGGTCGCGTTTATACCGAAACCGGGCAAGAAACTCGACCTGGAGAATCTTCGTCCAATCTCGTTGACCTCCTGCCTGGGCAAACTAATGGAGCATGTTGTCCTCTGTCGCTTGCAAAATTTCGCGGAAGAGCACCGCCTACTTCCCCCCACAATGCTGGGCTTCAGGGCCCATCTATCCACTCAGGATGCGCTCATCCAGTTGCATCACGATCTCCTACGACCTGAGAGTGGCACTAGTACCAAGGCTTTGCTCGGTCTGGACCTTCACAAAGCATTTGACAACGTGAAGCATAGTGCCATTTTAGGCAGTCTGTCCGAACTACGATCCGGGGAACGCATATTTAACTACGTCCGTGCTTTCTTATCTAATCGAACGGTTGAACTCTCAGTGGGTGACCTTCGTTCTAAGCTCATCACACTCGGTGATCGCGGCACCCCGCAGGGAGCTGTTTTGTCCCCTTTCCTTTTCAACCTCGCTATGAGGTCACTACCTCCCAAACTTGACACGATACCCGGCCTGCGATACACCCTCTACGCAGATGACATCACGCTCTGGACGACGGTGGGATCCGATGGTCAAATCGAGGAGACTCTTCAAAGAGCAACCGACGTAGTCGTTCAGCACGTGTCAGAAGCGGGTTTGGAGTGTTCCCAGAGCAAATCGGAGCTACTATTACTGCGACCTCCAGATCGCCGCAAAATTAAGACTCCACTTCCTAGTATTAACGTGTATGTCAATGACACGCCAATTAAGCAGGTGGCCCACATGAGAGTACTCGGACTCATTGTGCAAACAAACCACCACAACAACATTACGCTAGACCGTCTCACCGTAACCGTGAACCAGACGGCCCATCTTATATCTCGAGTGAGCGCTCGCAATCGAGGCATGAAGGAGAAAGAACTGCTACAGATAATTCAAGCCTTCGTTTTGTCGCGCTTCACGTACGCCCTCCCTTATTTGCACCTCCTTCAATCTGAGCGAGCCCAACTAAATCGGCTCTTACGCAAAGCGTATAAGGTGGCATTGGGTCTCCCCCGAAACACATCGACAGAGCACCTCCTCAGTCTTGGGCTGCATAACACCTTAGAAGAACTTCTTGAAGCGCATCTTACGGCGCAAATTCACCGATTACAGGGAAGCAGGACGGGGCGTTGGATCCTTGCTAACATTGACCATGTGGTATCTCCTACGGGTAACGATCCGGCTGTCATCCCCCCCAACATCAGAAAGAAATTCCTCATAAAACCACTGCCAAAGAACATGTTGGCCAGCCATCACGACGGTAGAAGGAAAGCGAGGGCCAAATTCTTGCAAAAAACGTACGCGTCCAACCCAACCGTTGCGTACGTTGACGCCGCCCAATACCGAGAGTTTACTAAAGCATATGCAATAAGCGTAATCACTCTCCCCGGCAACAACGCCAATTCACCTCAAATTAAAGCGGCTGCTTCTGTCCGTGTGCTTAATACGACAGAAGCTGAGGAAGCGGCGATAGCGCTAGCAGCAGCATCCGGATTCACCACTATACTCAGTGACTCAAAGGCTGCTATATCCAACTTCGCACGTGGCATTGTGGCCCCCACAACTCTGCGTTTACTATTGCCCAGTCTCCTTACAGATGCTGAGGAAGACGCACTATCCTCCATTGCGCTGGTATGGGTGCCGGCTCACGCGGGGAACCCAGGGAACGAGGCGGCCCACCTATATGCTCGAGGATTCGTCAGCCGAGCGGTGGTACCCGCCTCTGATTTGGAAAACCCTGGTGAAGCCTTGACATCCTACCATGACATCACACAATATTACCGTCTTTCGAGGCAGACAAAACCACCCCCGCACCATAAGCTAACTAAGCGCCAGGAGGTTATCTGGCGCCGCTTGCAAACACATTCATTTCCGTGCCCATACATTTATGCACGTATATACCCCGACTCGATTGATCCGCATTGCTCGCATTGTGGCTCAATAGCCACACTTAATCACATTCTCTGGGCCTGCAGGGAAGATCCCCCCTCTCTCGATCTCCTAGCCGCTCCCTCGCCAGAGGGGTGGGAGGCAGTTCTGACCTCCACCAGCCTGGCCGTTCAGCTCCAGGCCGTACAAAGGGCAGAGGAGGTGGCCATCAGGTTCAGCCTGGCGGGTCACCTACCTCCTTAAGTCTGACGACAATAAAGTTGTGTTCTCTCTCTCTCTAGGATTTCATTTGCACTGAAATACTCATTTTCATTCTACTTTTCATACACGCATAGACATAAAAGCCCGTCTACTTCTGTTTCCCACCGAAACAAACAATTCTTCGACGTCATGGCCCCACTAAATAAAACGTAACAAAGATTCACCGATCAAGCAATGATTAGCATTTATAATAAGGGCACCTTTCTTTCGCGCCATGACATAATTGTTGAATAGGAAATTTCGCCTAAATCGGAAGCAAAATGAAAACCTTAAGAAACCAACTACCTGGTTAGATTCAGCTGGTACACACTGTCAATACCACTTTGTTTATGCGAAGACACGTGGATGGTGCTTACACAATATTTCATAACTTGCGAGTTTGCATGTGACTATCATATACTGCTGTGAGACGACGTTGCATTACGTGATCTGCTACATCTTGCTGGTGTATGTCTGCCCGCGTTGTCTGTGAATCACAAGACAGATTCCCCGGCGCCAACGCTGAATCAACCACGAGCACGCGTATGTTCGCGTCTACGCTCAAAAGCGTCAAATGCGCCTGCCGGCGTCGGAGAGGCGTACGCGACGAGGCACGAGGAATCAAGCGAGGCTTAATATTTTTGCCTACGTCACCACGCGTACGGCAGCACCAAACAACCAGAGGCCGCCATGCCTCCGGATGTGTCTAATGGCCACCGCTTCGAAGGCACGGCCGAGTGCTGGGCGCAAGCATGCACGGAAACTACTCCAAACGTTTCTGAATGACCACTTCGTCATCTAGAACGGCAACGACACGACGACCGACTGCGAGTACTACCACCATCACGTGGTTTCGTGCCGAGTTCGAGTGACGCTGACAAATCCAGAGAATGCCGGCCGGCTGGGCTTGTGCCGGTCCTGAGTGTGATCGTCGGACAAGTGAAAACGTCGTGCATACTACTGGAACTTGTCCGTGTTCCTGTGCTTCGATCTGTGATCTTCTGTGCTAAAAACGAGTGTAAACAAGCTTCAGATGTTTGAAGCTTTGAGGATGAACCCTCGAGCGGTGTCGTCTGCATTCAGCGTATGGCTCCTACCATCGAGTTCGTATAAACCAGCTCATGCGAAGAACATTGGTTGAATCAAATCAACGGTAGTTCGCAACGTAGACACTACGTGCCACGCCCGAAACATCGCGTAGTGCCTACGGAGGGGCTTTTATGCGCGTTGTGTTTGTTTTTAGCATCGGTATTCATCATCGCTGAAAACAAACTTCGCACTAGCCAACACATTCTGGTGATGTGAAACCGTACGTATTTGGATAAGTGTATTTACGGATTGTACGACGCTGAGACATTCGTTGGCTTCGGCGCCGATTGTTTGCGTGTGTTGCCAAGCTAACAACAAGCGTGCGCTGATTGGTAGCAGTGTGATGTGATTTCGTGTCGGGTAACAGCGATGCTCACACATTCAGCTGTCAGCAGTCTCATTTCTATTCATGCGTATGATAGAAACTTGAACGTTCCTTGCTGTGGTGATCGAAAAAAAAAAGTTGCATGATTAAGTGCTGCTGGTGTTACCTGCTATTTCACTTATTGATTTTTGTTTTGCTTCTCTGCCACGCTCGGTAGCATTCTAACACATTCTTTCTAGTCCATTCTGATACTCATAGCTAGGCGAACAATGACGCTTCTCTATCGTTTTACAGTTTATTATAATATAACATGCGTTTTGTTTGCAACCGGGCAGATTATCGGCTGAAAATCTTGGAAGTGAGAAGCATCTGATTTGAGATCAGCTGCACGATGACGCTATAGTAGGAAGAGAAGAGCGTGTGAGCACATGTATGTACAGAATGAATGTAAGTGCACTAGTACTGTACCGCACTCTGTTTAGGAGTAACACCAACAGCACCTTATCTCACTTATGAGATCATTCAGAACTGCGCACGCATTTGTTCCTGCAGACTGATATGAGCTGAAGAAATTATTAGATGGTTTCGAACATTGAATCTTTGTACGCGTTGGCAAGGACTGTTTCCTTTCTGTTCAATTTCTTTGTGTATGCATTAACTTGGACTTCCATGCACTTGAGCATATTCGAAATATCGATATTCCGTTTAGCTATGTTAGAAAACTTGCCAAAGTTTTCTATACAGTGCTCTGGTGCAACCCTCCGACTGACATCTGTTGCATCATAAAATTTCGGGCACGCTTCATTACGGTATAGCGTATTATGACTACTGATGACATGTGAAAGCCATCTACACAGTGCTTGGCAGCAATCTCAAAACTAATATATCTTACACCAAGAAGTTTCAGATGCACTTTGTAGCTGTTGAAGTATAATTAAACTACCAATAAAGTGCGAAAGCCTTAAACACAGCGCTGATCTGCAATCACAATCTAACTTAGAGCCATTTTTAGCACTCTAATTGGTTCCAAGGTGAAATTGTGCAACTTGGAATCGAAATGGTTTCAAAGGGCATTAACTGGGATCAACTGGTTCCAGTTACAGGTGAACTGGTTTCAGCTGGGAATCAACTGGGAACAGTTAGTCCCAGTTGAAGGTGGTTCTAGTTAGTAACTGTTCCCAGTTACAGCTCAACTGGTTTCAGCTGGGAATCAATGGGGACAATTGGTCCCAGTTGCAAGTGGTTTCAGTTAGTTGCTGGTCCCAGTTACAGCTCAACTGGCCGCCAATGGGGACCATCACCAGTTGAACTGGAAGCTGTTGGTCACAGTTATGTTCTAAGTGGGAGTGCAACATGTTCTGGTTGTAGCTTCTTCACAGTGAAAGATGAAAAAAAGTTGAACTCGACTTTGTATGACGTAGACTTGTTGCACCTCAACAAATGAGCTTTATCCAAGTTTTTTTTTTTTTTTGTCTATGCACACGGAAGTGTACCGAACCACCAGTCTAGTAGGACATATAGGATGATAAGAAAAGGAGTGTCTCATGATTTGCGAATCTATTACTTTTATTTTTTTTCTCATCATCAGTGCGTTGTTTAAACCTCACTGACTCTACTAAAGTAATGTTATCGCGGAATATTCAGTTGCAAAAGTGCGCAAACACATTGCATTCAAACGTACGCTTGTTTTAGCTTCAGTAACTCCAACTGTAATAAGCTGTTGCCAATATTTTTATGTCCATCGCGGTGACAATGCACAGGCGAAGTGGTCCCAATTGACGTCAGGCTGTAATATCGCCGAATATTCTCGCAGCGAGCATGCCTGCTTGACAGCCCCGTGTGGTGCACAGGCGTATATTACTTCCGAACAACAACAAAAAAAAAACACAGTGCCGAGCCCGTAACTACCACAGCCGAGACTGCCGATATTCCATAATGCTGCAAACTCCAGCGCTAACGTGCATCGTACACCACCACAAACGGTGTTTTACCACAAACACCTACCACTCTCTCCCGCTTCTTACCTCATGTTCTACCTGAATGGCCGCCGGCCGTCACTGTAGTTGCGTATCTAATCTTACGTTCAAATACTGAATAAAACAGTAAAGTATAATCGAAATTCATATAAAATAGACCAAAATAACTTATTAACAGCAGATCTTGCACATTTTTCATAAAATAAGCGCACAGACATAGAAACGTTTTAACACAGTAACGAGCAGTTTCGTATATCACATGTGGCGAGGGCTTGCTACCGTGCCACAGAAGCGCGGCGCAATTGAGTTGTTCTTGATGAGGAAGGAGGAGTAATGGCACGCACAATAGACATATTTTTATTAGTGCTCGACAGTTTCATATCTGAAAGACTTAACGACTTCAAGCGTTCGTCGAACGAGTGTGTTAACCCGTGACAAGACGGATATGTGGCTCCATCGTGTTCGGAATGCCACGCTGGCTGCCTTGTTCGCGAAGCAGCCCTTTGAAGGTAATCAATCTCTTCTTCAAGTAAGTGAAGATGTAGATATAATATAATGCAACACAGACTGTTTTAAGAGTGGAGATAATGGAACGTTGCCTTGTAAACAATGATTTACTGCAGATCCGCGGCCATTTGTTTTGGAGCATGATAAAAACGAGTGTCGATCGCGCAATACTTGTGTTACACGCCATGCTAAATGACTATGACGTGTACTCGTGTAGGCCTGTAGCTCTATCCGAAGTACTAGAAAAGGGCGCGCATTTGCTTGGCAATTAAATATCCCCAAACCTGTTGTCTGTGTGTGAGCGTCGGCTTTACGGTGCAATGCTTTTTTTGTCGCGGAAATAAACTTGACGGTTTAAAAATCAGAATAGACCAAGACGTGATCTCTACAAATAGTGTTAAATTAATGTACAGGGGCATTTATGAAAATTTTCTAGGTAATTAGAAATTCTCATTGTACGTGACACGAGTTAATTGTGTTAATAACTGCACTGCAAGGTTGTATATTATACTGCGGTGTATCTGTACCATTTACTGATATGTACAATAAAGGTGTGCCTATTTATTCACAAACGCTGTTGACTGTATAGTACATCTAAGGATTTGTAGATCACTGCAATCACATGTTGAAAAGCACAATTCAGCACAACTTCACTTATGATTGCTCCATAAAAATATCTCACAATAGTGCAGTCATCGATCGAGCCACCTATTAAGAGGTGTGAATTAAGAGCAGCAGTTTCTGCTTGCAGAAGCTGTCCGTGATTGCGACTATAGTACTTGTGTTTTGGTTGAGAGCAATATAGGCTTTACTTTGGGGCCCACTGCACGATTTTCTAATAAAATGAAGTTTCATTTCTGGTAGTATTGCATGGGTAAAGTAGTAATTACAGCTCCGCTTACTGTGTAAATATTTCTTTCAGATGGTTCCGTACGCAAGAGATCTACAAAATAGCGAGCGTCTGCCACCTATCCAAGAAAACAATCAAGATGCTTCACAGGCCCTGCACACTAATCTGCAAAGTATCTAATAAATGAAGCCCAGTTTCAACACCAAGCTTCCTCATCTATATGTACCGCAGGGGTCCACTGGCAACTAGAAACAATTGGAACTAGTTCAAGAGGCTTATGGTCAAATTTACAGTAGGGACCAGTTGCTAGTGGCTCTCAACTGGGACCACTTTAAGTGGCTTATGGTCGAATTCCCAGTGGGGACCAGTTGCCAATGGGTCCCAGTTGGAACCCACTGGCAACTGGTCCCCACTGGTAATTTGACCATAAGCCACTTCAACTGGTCTCAGTTGTTCCCAGTTAGACTATTTTCACCTCGGTTCAAATAGAGTTATGAAAAACTGGAATGATCTGCCTGGTTTGGTTCGTGATACCAGTGTGTCTGGCTTTTTGGAGGCACTTGTATGATATTATTGTTCTATTTCTCTCATTTTTTACCTGGCTGCACTCAAGAGGTAGAGATATTTGTTTCTGTTGGTGCAGTTATTGTGATATTATTTTAAAGGCATTCATTTTGTATTCATGTACACCACTCCTGCAGTATAGCCCCGCATTATGCTGCAGTATTTGAAAATGAAAGAAGATAACACCTGAGAGTATTCCACGAAGATCTCGGTTACAATATAACCAATATATGTTGCATCATGATGTGTAGAGTGTGGGTTGTTGCATTAGAGAAACTTTCGGCTGCAGACAGTGTTCAAAAGCCTTCCATACAGGGTTCACTTGCAATATTATGAACGATATCTGTGACTTCATGAAGAGTTGGGTGCGGTTTGTCACTTTAGTGAGTACATTGACTACAGACAACTTCCACAAGTCTTCCACACAGGATACATTTGCAGTCTTATGACTAATATCTGTCACGTCAGAAAGTGTAATCCACAATTAGTTGTGTTAGAGCGTATTTCGACGACGTAAATGCCCAATGGCATTATTTACAGTGTTTGGTTCCTATCTTATCACCAATATATGTTGTATCATTAAAAGCCAGGTGTGCTTTATTGAATTAAAGAGTATTTCTAACACACACATCATTCGAAAGTCTTCCACACAGGGCACAATTGCAGTCTTATGACCTAAATCTGTCACATCATGAAGTGTAGGGTGTGGGTTGTTGCATCTGAGAACACTTCGGCTGCAGACAACGTTCAAAAGCATTCTGTACAGGGTTCACTTGCAATATTATGAGCGATATCTGTTGATCGATTTATACGTGAGGTTTAACGTCCCAAAACCACCGTATGATTTTGAGAGGAGCTGTAGTGGAGGGCTTCGGAAATTTCGACCATCTGGGGTTCTTTAACGTGCACCCGAATCTGAGCACACGGGCTTACAACATTTCCGTCTCCACCGAAAATGCAGCCGCCGCCACCGGGATTCGAACCCGCGACCTGCGGGTCAGCAGCCGAGTACCTTAGCCACTAGACCACGGCGGCGGGGCGACCGATATGATTGACTTCATTAAGTGTTGCGTGAGGTTTGTCGCTTTAGCAGATATTTTGACTACAGACAACATCCAGAAGTCTTCCGTACCGGATTCAGTTGCAGTTCGATGAGCAATATCTGTCACATCATGACGTGTCAGACAGAGTTAGTTGCGTTGGAACATATTTCGACTACAGACAATGCCCAAAAGCATTCTTCACAGTGCTTGGTTCGTATCTTATGGCTAATATCTGTTGTATCAATAAGAGCCAGGTGTGCTTTGTTGCATTAGAGGATATTTCTATCGCACACATCATCTGAGAGCCTTCTACACAGGGCTCAATTGAAGTCTTATGACCTAAATCTGTCACAACATAAAGTTTCAGGTGTGATTACTCAGTTAATGAATGCTGTAAAATATGAAGTGTAATTGTACTGAATGTACCAGCATATTCACAATAATATTAATACATTTGGTAATGTAGGTATGAGAACCTGGTGATTTTTTAAACTTGATTAGGGGGCGGCCACCCCTTTAGCCACCGAAGAAGGGGGGCGCAATGTCAACTCCGTAGATTAACATGAAAGGGAGGGGGCATTAATTCAGTCCCTACATTGACATAATAGAAAAGGAGGGGGCACTGCGGCGAACATCCCCCCTCCTTAAAGAGAACCCTGCGCACGCCTATGATAGACGTACAGCATCCTAGGCGCGCGATTTCTTTCGCGGGAGCGGCACACGCATCAATTTTGATTTCTGGCGCATACCACTGTAGTTAATTTGCTCACTGCAATGTCAATTATTTCTAAAATAGGGAAAACTGCATCGGGTGAAGCACAAACAATATTTTAACGTGTTCTCATATCTTCGAAAACGTACGAACCCACTCCAGTTGAGAACGCGTCGTTCTGTGCAGAACTTAGAAAGTTTTAATCAAGCAACACTGTGCATCAGCCTTGGTCGTGTGAGCGTCGAAACGTTTTACGCGTGCCAGTAGTTGCACGCCCTTTACCTCCACCGGCGCGACTAGACGCGTTTGAAGCGTAGGCGCGTGTATACGCGTGTCAGTGGTTGGCACTTTAGACTGGCTGCGGCGTTGACGCTGGCGCTCATCACGGCGTAGCTCAGGATAGAAACTTGGGGAGGCGCAAAGCGCGCAGTGACAGGCCGGTGTGCCTTATTAGAACATGCCAATCGCTGTTAATTGGCAATGAAAGACAGAAGACCCCGGTTGGACATAGAGACCAGCAGTCCGCTTTTAGTTATAACGCGCACGCTGCGCATTTTTTATTGTTCAACAACGCACAGGAGAAATCTCTTACCAGCAGTATAGCTTGGAGGTCAAGATGCAATGCCTATATATGCAGTCTTTTTAATAAAGAAACTCGCCAGCAGATGCAGCATGCGTCGGCGTTGCGAGGCGACATAGGAGAAGCGTAGGAGAGGCAAGAGTGGGGGAAGGGATACGCATGCAAAGTAAAGGTGGTTACACCGCACACCGGGTTGGCTTGACCCCAAGACGCTTCGCATCTAGAAGAAAGAAAACGGAAGCAAAGATGTAATAGAGTAAATAGGTAAGTGAGGACAGCCGAAGTGACCGCGGGATACCACCATAATCTACATATCTCGCCGAACAGATGGATATCCATGTGTTCTGTTACCCATATTTCTTCTTGTTAAATGGACACTTATGGCAACTATTAATTCGACGTTGACCGTAGAAAGAGCGGTCCAGAAAACTCGTAGTGCTACTTTTAATTGTGCCAAGGAAGTGCTTATTTTGAAATAAAATCCCATTTTAGTGGACCGCAACAGGTTAGCGCACTTCAAATTACCCGCCTCAAGCGGAAGGTCTCACGTCACTGTTGCCGTGCAGAACGGTACCCGGCTTTACTGCGCGGCCGCCAACACTAGTAACAGCAGACCGCAAGTAGCGGGCGCCACCGCAGCAACAACGGTCGTTGAACAACTTCCTGCCATGGCCTCCGAGATGGCAGACGTGCTTTGTTCAACTGGGCTCCGCTAAATGGCACGACCTTTCCCGTTTAACCCGGCGAAAATTGGACTTTTGAACCACTAGCGCCATTCTCCATAGTAGCATCCAGAAGTTCTTTTTTTATGAATCCAACGAAGACGAACAAGCAGTATCGTATTACGGGTCTTGTTGCAAGAAAGGTTCTTTATTTAGTGCAACAAGTTCTATCACAAGTGATTAATTGTAGACGGCACCTCTCATGTCATCTGGGCCATTTTGCGAATGTCCCACGCGTAGCGCATGTGTTCTGGTGTATTAACCTTATTTTCTCGCTAAGTAGGGAACGTTGTTGAAAATGTTGCCGTTTTAGAGGTTGCCATACATTGAGCTTTCACTCTGACGCAAATTGTTATTTGGCTTTAGTGTTCCTTTAACCCTAAGTAAACCTGTGTGATAAGTAGTGCGATTTGCCCGATTTCTCTGGCACATACGCGTTACAGCAGTTATGAGCAAAGCTGCTAAGGTCAAGGTTTGCATGTGTCGTAGACATCAAGATAAAGAAAGAGAACATAGAAGTAGATAGAAAAAAATCATCTCAAAAGTATTTCAGCTCTTACTAAATAATAATCATAAATTCAGTATGTATGATCCGCCCGATTCATGGCCGATCCCCCCGAGTGGGTAGGTGCCAATGATACAAGGAGCATCACCATCATCATCATCACCACCACCACCACCACCACCACCACCACCACCACCATCATCATCATCATCATCAAGAGCAGAAAGACTGAAAATGCTAGAAGGCGAGAGAGTAACTACATAGAAAGGAAGCGCACAGAAACGCACGCTGAAAGGAAGGGAAAACATGAGAGAAATAAACGTAAGAAAGACAAGAAACCAAACAGGCATACACATAAAGACGTAGAAACGCACGTACTCCCATAAAAAATAAAAGAGAGAACAAGCATTGCCTGAACAGCAAAGTTTAGCAAACGGTTGGGTAACGGGTATAAAGCCTAACCAAACCAGGACCGGGTAGATGCCCATTAGCTCTCCTGTGACTGAACTTTGCGCGAGTTAGTGCAGGCTGCATTAATTTTTTTTTTGCTATTTGTTCTTTCACAAGCCGTGGCATTTAAAGGGGCAGAAGGAAATGACGAAAACAGAGAAAAGCACAATCGCATCGCTACCTTCCGGCCTTCACGATACGAGACAGCGGAAACGCGCCAGGATTCACCAATGGGCACACTGGTCCGCTTCCGTAAACAGCGGAAAAGAGAGGCGGAAACGACACGCTACCTGCGAACAGCGAAGAATGCGCAATTAGTTACACGAAAATCGACCACTCGACAAAAACCGCGCGCGTTTCGCTGTCACAGAAGCGCCTTGTACTTCCCGTTCCTCACCAGGTCGGCAGAAAGCTGTGCGCATCAACAAAACCATGAAATGATAAAACAGAGTCAAGCGCCCATTCCAGGAACGAAGTGAGTGCCAGCAAAGTTCCGGCACAAGAGAAATAACTCAGCTCGGAAGCGAATATGAATTCCTTCGACAAAATGACAATTTCAAAGAAGCCGGGAAAAAAAACTGGAAAGAACGGGGCAAAAACGCATGAATATGAAAATATGCAATAACTCGTTTAACCAATTCAAAGTGATTGCGAGAGAGAACAGTATCGAAGCAAGTGCGGATCAAAGACGTTTATACGACAGGCAAAAGCTCCTGGCCAAAACCTACGCCACAAGTGGGCCGGACATAAAATTTTGCTTAAGACCAAAAACACGATCGTAGAATCTGTTTCGTAAACAGGAAGCTTAACCTAAAGCCTTTGAAATACATTATCGTTAAAGCTGTCGAATGGAGCGAGATCAAAGGGCTTTATCGGGGTCATCTTACATGGTATAAAAAACATCTCCACACTGGTTCGCAGCAATATCCGAAACAGTAAGCAACACTACTCTGAGCGCTTAAACGAAGTCAAATTGCGCCCCATCCCAACAGAAACCAAAAAACGCAGTGGGTATAAGGATGGGCGAAGGGAGTCCCTATTGCACCATGGGACGAAAGTTAAAGAAAAACAACTCCTAAGACATTTGGGCAGAAGAAAAGCGTTCTGACGCCGTGATTTGAAGGGAAGACCTTTCCGTTTAATAAAGTTGGGTTCGCTTAGGTTGGGTCAGGTTAAAAGGCCATTTCCGGGGTGGTAAGAACTTCGCCTGACCCAGAAAGAAATGGCACTATATTTTCAATTTTTAAATGCGAAGCATTTCTTAGCGAACTTCGGCAACTTTGAGCGCATCTATCTATCTATCTATCTATCTATCTATCTGTCTATATATATATATATATATATATATATATATATATATATATATATATATATATATATATATATATATAGGCAGGCATGGTGGTTGAGTGGCCGTAGCGTTGCATATAGTCTAGTAGATCCTCCGTGAGCGGTCACAACGTGGTTTATTCGACGTTTCGGCCTAGAGTCTGGCCTTCATGATGAAGGCCACTGATGAAGGCCAGACTCTAGGCCGAAACGTCGAAATAAACCACGTTGTGACCGCTCACGGAGGATCTACTAGACTATATATATATATATATATATATATATATATATATATATATATATATATATATATATATATATATATATATATATATGGGATATGGCACAACGGGAGCGTTGTCAACAAGGATAAATATATTTATTTCCCAACAGTTTCGGGAGGGGTCCTCCCTTCATCAGGGATCATCCCCTGATGAAGGGAGGACCCCTCCCGAAACTGTTGGGAAATAAATATATTTATCCTTGTTGACAACGCTCCCGTTGTGCCATATCCCATACCTTCACGAAGACTAACTGGCCCATTGATATATATATATATATATATATATATATATATATATATATATATATATATATATATATATATATATATATATATATATATATATATATATATAGCCACCTACGGCCTCTATCTCTCCTGACATTTCGATAGTGGTATCGATACCAAACTTGGTATAGCATAACATGACTCTATGAAGAACATATTTGACTCGTCATAACATGAAAACCATGACGTGTACTTCATGAACGTCATGATTTACATTTCATGGTCCTACAGTTCTTGCGGTGGCTTCGTTCACATGGCTTGTTGCAAAACTGGCATGGTATGACATGATTGCACGGCGAACACAAGGGACACACCCTAACATGAAAATCATGACATGCGTGTTATGTAACAGCATGACTACATGCCACGCTCATGATGCGCTCGCGGCTGTTTCGCTAGCGTCACGTATACCCAATTTGGTATTACAGTACGTGAATGAATGACAAAGTCATTTGAATGGTGCAAACATGATAATTATGAGATGCGTGTCATGTAACAACATGACTACATACCACGCTCATGATGCGCTCGGGGCCATTTCACTAGCTTCACGTACACCAAGTTTGGTATTACGGGTCGTGAAAGGATGACGAAGGTACATGACTGATGCAAACATGATAATCATGAGATCCGTATCATGTAAGTACAAGACTACACGCCACGCTTACGATGCTCTCGCGGCCGTTTCAGTAGCCTCACATATACTAAATTTAGCGTTACCTGACGTCAATATATGACGAAGGTATATGACTGGTGCAAACATTATAATCATGACACGAGTGTCATGTAAAAACATGACAACATACCACGCTCATGATGCACTCGCGGCCCTTTCACTGGCTTCACATATACCGAATTTGGTATTACGTAACGTGTATGGACGACGAAGGTAAATGACACGTCCAAACATGATAACCATGACGTGTGTCATGTAAGACAAGACTACTTAATACGCTCATAGCGCGCTCGCATCCGCTTCGCTAGCTATACCAGGTATAGCGTGACGTGATTAGACGACGAAGGTAAATGACACGTGTAAACATGATAATAATGACAACTGTTTCATGTAAAACATGATTACATGCTACGCTCATTGCGTGCTCGCAGCCGTTTCGCTAGCTCCGCATATACCCAATTTGGTATAAGGTAACGTGAATAGACGACGAAGGTAAATGACACGTCCAAACACAATAATCATGATACGCATGCCATGTAAAACATGACTACATGCTACGCTTATAGTGCGCTCGAGGCCGTTTCGCTAATATACCAAATTTAGTGTCGCATGACGTGAATAGACGACGAAGCTAAATGGCACGTCAAGACATGATAAGCATGACATGTGTGTTATGTAAAACATGACTACATGCTACGATCGTAGCGTGTTCGCGGTCGTTTTGCTCGTTTCGATTATTGATTGATTGATATGTGGGGTTTAACGTCCCAAAACCACTATATGATTATGAGAGACGCCGTAGTGGAGGGCTCCGGAAATTTAGACCACCTGGGGTTCTTTAACGTGCACCCAAATCTGAGCACACGGGCCTACAACATGTTTCGATTATTAATACTAAATTTTGGTCTCACGTGACGCCAATAGACGACGAAGGTAAATGACACATCCAAACATGATAACCATGGCATGCAAGTCACATACGGCATAATATACATCCGCCTCGTAACGTTGTGCGGATTTTAAAGTGGCATGTTAAGCTTCCTCATTAGTGCTTCGCATATCACCGATTCCCACTGTATACGTGGGATCTGCTTTTTTTCCCTATTATCTTCGCATTATGCCACTCAATGCCATGGCTCGTGGACACTGTGTTTTCAGCTAGCGCGTTTGTTGCAACGTGCTTGGTTTTTGCATCACAGCTGTGCTGCTGTATTATTTCTCCGATGTCGCCCGTTTCACCGATGCAGACGTGGTTACAATCGGCGGGAGAAAGCCTCTGTACGACGTCCGGGAACTTTTCATTCCCAAGTCTGTGTTTCGCCGCGCCCACAGCGTGCTTGGGCTCGTGGGCGATGTCGACTTCATGCATCCACGATGGATTCCGGACAAACTTTCACTTACGCCGGGGACGAACGGTAAGGAAATCTTTGCTCCTTCCCCTTGTTATGATGACATTGGGAGTGATCTGGCGTTGGATTACGTAGGCTCTTTTCAACAGCTCGGATGAGAGGTCACAGCATGTTGTGGCTAAAATTGACCTTTCGGCCCCGGAAGTTCCACCTCCGTAAGCTTCGCTCCAAAAGTCAGGATGACCTGTCGCCGAGTATAGTGTCGCAACACTGCAGTGTAATATTAGGACACTACAGAGCGCGGGGCCTTCACGTGACCGCACGCCGCGGTCGCTTTTCGAGGTCAGATCTGGCTATAGGTGGCAGCACCGCCTCCACGTTAGTCTGGATAGGCGGTCGGCGGCGCGTATGCAAATACACGCAGCGGCGCTTCGTTGCGTGCGGTCTGAGCCGATTGTCGACGAATAAAATGCGTTAACTGCTGTTCATCATAGCTATGCTCCTTTCTACTGAATCGGTGCACGACGTCTATGCAACGTTATCATTACCAGCGAGTAAAGCACATTATGCCTGTCAAAGGGATGCTCGCCCTGGATGACTGTCTGCACGCGTTTCCTGTGTCGTTTGTACGCATCTATCTTCCACCTACGCACTGCTGTAGCGTGACTATATAAACTACCTATTTACTTCTTTCTCGGCTGAATATAAAAAGGAAAGAAAGATCGCAAAGAGCCCGCACGTATGTGCGATGAGTTTAGAAATGCACCATTCGCACTTATACACATATGCATTTTTGTTTCTTATTTTGTTCACCATGAAATGCGGGGCAGTCGGCAAGTCTTTCTTTTTTATTGCCTCGCAAAGGACCATTTCACGGATATGCTCTGATGCCCACGGCATTTTGCTAATCCCTAAAGAAATGACGCAAATGACCACCAATACGTAAGTACACAAGGCCACTTTCCTCATATAAGGTATAGCACTGCCACGAGAGAACAGACTTCTGAACTTGACGCATACCACCAGTGCACTCGGCGTTCCTGTTCAGGTGCTATGTAGTTTATAATCGCTTCCTTTTTCCCACACCCGGATAAACTTGCATTTGAATGACAAAGTTGCAATTCAATTCCTGTCGTCAGCAATATATTGGGAGCCACTATGCCACACCATATTTCTTGGTCGACATCACCCATCCCGAATTGTCGCGCCAAATACCATTAGCCACCTTGGTCACTGAAGACCGCATTGCAACTTCCCTCCTAGCGAGGACAGCCCCCAGCAACCTCTACGGACCAAGGCGGAGAAGGTGGCTTGGCTCATTACTCACCAAGAAAAGCGCAGGAGGCACTGATCACTGTCTCGATATAAAAGATCAAAGAAATGAACTTATTCACATGACAATGCATACAAACGAAGCACCACTCAATATCACGGACGTGGCTTGAAAGTGAAGACAGCTTGGCATCATCTGCAATATCGCTTCCGAAAGTCCATCGGCTAACAAGCCCCTAATTTTCGAACAGCGCATGCACCGCAAAAAGCAACAGCAAAAGCGCACGACAGCTGACCACCCAAAAGGCGAAATCGCAAGCATCCGTCCAAACAAGCAAAATTTTTCCGGCTTGAATGTGCCGAGTTGTTACTCGGTAAGAATCAAACCAAAAAAGAAAATCCAAAACACGCATATACACAGCGCGACCATGTAAAAACACGCAAAGAAAGTATGAAGGAAATTACTACTGTATTTTCACCGGTAAGTCCTGACATGAGTGGGCAATGAAAGGTCCGGCCCGTGCCAAATCGAAAGCGGCGTGTTTTTCCGACGCGACGAGTTTCCTATATTCACCACAGAATAGCGCATAAATCCATCACTTTCTTTCACTCTTTGTTAATATGCATTGGACCAGGGCTGCCGCTGAGTTGACTCAAAAAAGAGCCATAAGTCAAGATAAAAGTAGCCAAAGTCACCATGTCATTTATTTGTATCGCCAGATTTGTAGCCAAATAAAACAGAACCGTATTATGAAAGAAAAAGCTTTAATTATTTATCCATAAATATTATGATTTTTAAAATATATAGTGTTAAGAGCACAGTATTTTTCCTCTTTGTTGTTATATCGCGTTTTCTTTGGTCTCTGCATAGGAATGCATTATTCTAAAATTATGCATCACTTTATTGACCTCCTGTATGTTACTTGTATTGTATGTACGTACGTACTGTTAAACTATCTTGATACATTATTATACCGCTGCTCTTATCACCAATGAGGGGGCCTGCATCCTCGTCAAGTAATCTAAATGACAGATTTTTCCTTCCACCTCTTCTTATCATTACAATTCTTGATGAGAAAAACAAACGTCATTATCATTGTCAAGCAGAGATGCATGGAACAAGCTGACCATCTCCGTCGCGCAAATGGCGCATAGGATGACATCACCCCGCTTGCGAGACCTATACTATCGACTGTACCTCAAGCAAAAAGGAATTTGTCCGCCCGTCTTAGGTCAAATCGCTAACTTGGGTCATAACAGCTCTATCATCGCGCGCACTGCAGTTTTGTCTGCGCCCCTGTGTATAAATCGCTAGCATACCCACGCCTCACCGGAGCGGATCGCAAACGCCCAGATAAAAGTGTCTCTTGTCACATCTGCTAAGATATTCCGCACGTTCCTACACCTATACTCGAAGTATATTCCGCGCTATACAGTTACACTCAAGGCAAGCAAAAAAAACAAGAAAAAAAGAAAAGCTCGGGCGAGCTTCTAAGCATGCCCCGTGTAGCCACATTCGCTGCGAGCGACCGTCGTTTACGTGGCTCATTTTGCACGCGCAACGGCTCAAAATAAACAAATACAAGATACGTACATATAAGCTGGTGAAGCAGCAGGAAGTATGCCGCGCAGGAAGGAACTGCCTACAGCAGAAGTTAGGAGAGGAGGATGCACCTTGCGCACACGCTTGTTTATGTGCCCTTTTCTGCACTCCCCTGCCCGCGTCACCCAAGAACACGGATGTGTACCAGACGGACCACCCGTCTGTTTATCGCTGTTTTCCCACTCATAATAATGAACCAACCAGCCAAATTGGGCATCCCTAGTGCATTTCTCGCTTTCTCACAGCTATGCGTACACGCACCGAGACATACCCCTCCCCTCACAAACGCATACAAAACATGGTCATGTTAGCTTGGGCACCACTTAAGCAAAGTTATCTATTAGCACCATCCCTCGCCCCTATCTAGGCAAATGGAGATCTTTTACATCAACTAGCCAATGCTAACCAGTGCTGGTAGTATACGCGAGTAAACGCAGCCGGCCAGAACGCCATCCATCACGGCTCGTTCCCAAAACCTCGAAGGGGGAAGGAAGGGCACATTCTCTCGTATATAATACAGACGAAAAATACAATAGATTCTCAAAGCTACAGGAAGAAACCGCTGCAGGAGGATCGGTGCGTGTTCTAGACGACCGTCCGACAAGCGGTACGTAAGTTTGTAGTTTTAAGGACTTATCTAGCTTATCTTAGCTTAACAGCTTATATGTTTATTTTAGCGAACATGCGCTTTCCAATCTAATTCACCGGCACGGTGTCATGCTCCCAATGTCAAAGACGAACTCATTTCACTCGATGGCCATGGCCACTCGCTGTCACGACGCTACAGATTTATGGGAGACCAGCGCTGGATAGGTGGCGCGCCGAAAAAGAGCACCTGGAGGAGAGTGGCGACACAACTCAGCTGCTCGCGCCCACACGACCGGCCGCAGTGTACCACTCTGAGTATGGTGGCTAGAGGGGAAGGTAACGCGAGCGCGGCGCGAAAGGCAATCTGTTGTTTCATGACGCGTAGTGGCGGCGCTGCGGATCGCAGTGAGATGCATGTCCGCCGCGGTGGCCGTGGCTTACGAGTACTGCGAACACGGCGCTCATTTCATTATTGGTAGCTCGTTTGAAATTAGCACGTGCGTACATCTAAACTTTTGAAACCTCATTGATGCGGTACAAGTATGCGCTACTTACGTTATGGTCACTATACTGTATAATACTTTATTTCTAGTGTGCGATGTGCGCCTGAAGTTCGTAGCACCCGCATTCACTGAAAAAACATACCATGGGCTAAGGTGTAAGAATATACTGCCTCAACTCGTGTCAAGCGACCCCATTTTTATTCACTACAGGCGGGCTTCAG
The DNA here is from genome assembly GCF_043290135.1 of Rhipicephalus microplus. Lineage (NCBI taxonomy): Eukaryota > Metazoa > Arthropoda > Arachnida > Ixodida > Ixodidae > Rhipicephalus > Rhipicephalus microplus. The sequence goes on along the minus strand of NW_027464638.1, from coordinate 1,586,896 downwards.
AGACAAAATATTTATTGCGCACACAATAATTTACAAGAACGTAATCAAATGTTAGGAACATATATGAATCCAACAAGAAACACTAAAATGCATTCCACGAACACAAGTAAAAACTATTAAAAAACAGAACGTATTGAAAAATGTCACATGAACAGAACCAAGAATAAAACACCAGCACAGTTCTATTACAAATCGCAGAAACTCTACCCTAAACAGTGCACTAGTACAGAATACCAAATGGAGATAACGTGACGTATATTGCAAAGAAGGAAAGCAAGTCACGAAAACAAATAATAAAGCTCCCGCACAGTTCTATTACAAATCGCAGAAACTTTACATTAAACATTACCCTAGTTACAGCCAAATGGAGATAATGTGAAGTATCTTGCAAAAAAAAGAAGAAAAAGAGCAAGTCATGACAACAAATAATAAAATGAAACACAACGCCAGCACATTTCTATTACAAATCGCAAAAACTTTACTTTAAACAGTGCACTAGTTACAGCCAAAGGAAAATAACGTCACGTATTTTGCAAAAGAGAAAAAGAAAAAAAGCAAGTCACGAGATGAGATTTCTTTGGTTATAAGATTCCTTTGGACTCGGGAATGATGTATGCGGAGCACATAACGCTTAGACCCAGACCAGTCGTTTTACAAGAAGTCACTGCAATCCACAATCAGAACCTATACCAGCATCGCAGTATGGCAGACAGGGTTACGAACAAAGCAGTCCACTGATTTGTTCGTAACCCTGTCTGGCACAAATCAAGTTAAACAAAGGCATCTCGGCATCAAGTGTTCCCCGCGAGAGCATCTTTTATAACAGCTCAGAGGCGTAGCTGATCGTGGCCCCACACAAGTCTTGTGAACAAGGCAGCTTTCCTATACGCGAAACGCTTAAAAAAAAAAGACTACCTGCCTATCGTATCATTCACTTCACATGGTGGCATAAGGTGGATTTTGGTGGTGGTGGTCAGATGGATGGACGCATGAAAACTTTTTTTTAGTTGTGAAGTGCACGACACAACGCTCAGCTGGACAGATAAAAAAAGTATAAATATGCGCCGCATGTTGCATAATACCCTCGTTCTATTTCCGGTAAAACGCTGTTTAAACTCGACTGTTTGGCCCTGGTTTCCACTGGTGGCTGTCTTCACTATCGAATGAATGTAGCAGACACGCGCCATTCGGTTTAAAAGCGAGCCCGACAGCACTAGACAGGAGAGCGAGAGCAGAATTTTTCTCGTCTGACCACTTGGACGGTGGTGGTGGTAGTGATTAGAGGAAAGAAAAGACGCCCAATTTCTGCAGCCCGTTAGGGAGCACGACGCAGCGTCTTGTAGAATCAACGCCGCCTCCTCTTTCTATACGTCCTCCCTTTCCTCAATACGTTCTCCCTCTTTTTATATATTGTTGCACTTGAATACGCAGCATTACAGCCAGCGCCCTTTGGTTTTGTTACGGCCATGCGCACACGCACCGCCTCCACCAGCCGCCTCTCTCGTCTGCGGGAGCAGCTGAGAAGTGCGCGCTCTCACCACCAGGGTGATCTTGGAAACTCCGGCACTGGTTCCCTAGGCATGTCAACACTAGCCCCCCCCCCCCCCCCCCCCCCAAAAAAAAACGCAAGCGGGACGTCTACGAACAACGGTTGCGGCCGCTGCAGACACGCCCCGTTAAACTCGCTCCGACTCGCTCTTTACGGAACGCCTGCAGCAGTCTCGAGACAACGAATGGGGTTCAGAAATAGCAAGCTCCAAGGCTGCTTCGAATCAACCAAGTAATCACTGTTTGTTGCTGTGTGCCATTTCTTCCCAGCAAATACTGGCGTGGCCAACTTCCCGTCTTTCACTGGCGCGTCACCAGTTGAGCACGTGCGCCGATAGGAACAAAAGTATGAGGGAAAAAGTTGAACAACAGAGCAAATCTAACGAATAGACAGAGAGTGTTGTACGCACACCATACCGCATGCGGAAGACCACACGATATTATTCTACGTTTTACTTTACCCGAATCAGCACGGCAGCGGCAAACTGCCAGCTGGAGTGTTCCTGCAGTTCCTTCTGCAATGAAATGCTCGTATGCCTCATTCGACAACCGTGCAACTGGCATTCCATTTCCTCAGCATGGCTCATCATATATGCGCCGGAAACAGGACCACCACAGTGCATAGAAGTTCACAGAGGCTCGCACGCTGTAGACTTGCAGCCTCTCTGCATCCATATTCTGCACACCGTTTTTTTTTTTTCTCTGACGACAGCCAGGGTGACGTGCTTTTATCTCCGCAATGTTTCTTAAGCAACCTACAATTTTCTACCATGGACGAGTATTTGCCTTGCTAAGCATCCCATTTTCTTCTTCGCGCTTCCGTCTTCTTTATTCTGACTATTTTTTGTTATTTAGTTCGTACACTGCAGATCTTTTAGCTCTTACATCCTGTTCTTATTCCCATTTATGTTTTCCATCACCGGACACTTATTTTTCATAGTATGTTACATCCTCACAAAAAGAAGCTATTCAGATGATCACAGCGAGCCTGCACAACACTTTACGAAGAAAATAGTGCCAGCTAATCTTCCGTTAAAACTGCAAGTACTTTTTTTCTTGGACATGTCATTACTATAGTCATATTCTAAAACAGGAGTTTCGTTGTTTTCGTTTAAATTACTATGCCTTACTGACTACGCCATTCTGAGCAATATAGACATAGATTCTGAGATCTGTATACAGATGTATAGTGTCAGAATTTCTGACTATGTATTCAGGATAGTATACTTGGCATACTCATGGATAGTACACTCACGAATATATTCCTGAGCCGACTTCACTCATTCTCACGCTCCCGAACATTTTCTTCGACAAGACTCACTCGGACTCAATTTCACCAAAACATTACTCATCCGGACTGACTCAGACTTTAACTCACGGCTAAATCTGAGTCCGAGTGAGCCGACTCATGAGTGACTTCGCCTACCTATGCCCACTTCACCATAAATCATAATTTTTTGTGTAGTAGGAATGCGTCAACTATGTCACTATTCATCCTTCTTCGGAAAAGCATGGTACCCGCTACACATTCGTAAGGCATTGTGAGCATTTTCTTAACGCTGTGGCTGACGATAAGGAATGATTCTGTCCGCCAATAGCTTCTTCGGTCATAGTGACAATGCTCTTTAACACCTATATCTCCCGTAATCAGTGCTCTCCTTAGCGCCGTTTGACATAGTATCTTCGAATACGAGTTCTGGACGCTTGGAAACCACTAAAGATATTTTGCTTCGAAGAGATGTCAACATAAGATATACTTATCAAGAACTTCCCTAGAAGAGTTGGTGGGGGAAGACCAAAACGCCCCCCTACGCAATTCGCGCCTCTGATCGATAAATATTGAAATGGTGCATGGATAAGACTGCTTTGAGTACCTGTGATGAGTCAGTTCACCGACCTATGCCCAGTACACCATAAATCATCATAAGTTTTGTGTAGTAGGGATGCATCAACTACGTCATTATTCATTCGGAAAAGCGTGGTACCCGCTACACATTTGTAAGGCATTATAAGCATTATGTTAACGCTGTGGCTGACGACAAGGAAGAATTCTGCCCGAGGTTTATGTAAAGGGTTGGAGCATTCAGCGACAAAACTCGTTACGCAATTCCCATTGCGTGACACCTGGTTGTTACTTTACTGTTCTAAAACGCTTTACTACACATGCCAACGCGACTCTTTACCCGACACGAAGACAGGATAAAGACACTTTGCAACAGACTCTCAAGTACCGGCTTAGTTTAGTGGTTGCGACTTTTACGTCATTGTTCATGTACATACATCTGAGAACAGGTAACAAATAAAAAAACGGCGTAGCGCAGTGGTAGAGCACTGGGCTGTCAGCAGACAACCCGGGTTCGTTTCCCGATCAGCCACCGGTGTTTTTTTTTTTCATTTCCTTTTTTTTCTAATTTGCGCGAATGTGGTTATACAAATTCCGGCGGCAGCGGACATCTACGGCGCCAGCGCCGCCCTTGTTGTGATACCATAACAGCTTTCACTGTAAAATGGAAAAGTGTTTAATCTCAATGAAATGACGGAACGTGATAGGGTAGAAATTATATGCAAGCTATTTTTGAGAGGAACAGCGACGACAACTGAGTGGAGTCTTTCCTTTTCAGGAAAAGCTCTTTATGACTTGGATTTTGGTATAGCGTCTTCTCACGCGAAGAACCGGCTCCGGCAAGCGTAGAGAAATGCGGCCCTAGAAAGTGCGGCACACACATGCGTGTTTGTACGCGCCAGTCAGTCCCAAAAAGTCACGCTTTCTCAATAGGAAGTACGGCGGAGATCAGCCGTTTCTCATAAGGCAACCTGATCTTTTACCGAGGTGACTTCTCATTTCGCGCTGCCACGTTTCGTTCTCGCCAACCCCGCCGCGGTGGTCTAGTGGCTAAGGTACTCGGCTGCTGACCCGCAGGTCGCGGGATCAAATCCCGGCTGCGGCGGCTGCATTTCCGATGGAGGCGGAAATGTTGTAGGCCCGTGTTCTCAGATTTAAGTGCACGTTAAAGAACCCCAGGTGGTCGAAATTTCCGGAGCCCTCCACTACGGCGTCTCTCATAATCATATGGTGGTTTTGGGACGTTAAACCCCACATATCAATCAATCAAATTTCCTTAATGGCATGATTTGGCCGCAAAAGAGACACACACAAGAAAAGGAACACTCAAACGACAAGCACAGGCGGCAGTGTCGTTTGAGTGTTCCTTTTCTTGTGTGTGTCTCTTTTGCGGCCAAATCATGCCATTAAGTAAATACCAACTAGGCCAACAATCAGTATTATTACAATCAAATTTCGTTGTTGCCTGTACATGAACGCTTAACCGCCGCTGCTGCCTTTACCAGAAGTAGTGCGTCGATAAGCTCGCAGGTGAAGGTCCGATTTCCAGCATGGAGGAAGGAAAAAATTTGAAGGGAGCACTGCGCAATAAGAAAGAAAGAAAGAAAGAAAGAAAGAAAGAAAGAAAGAAAGAAAGAAAGAAAGAAAGAAAGAAAGAAAGAAAGAAAGAAAGAAAGAAAGAAAGAAAGAAAGAAAGAAAGAATTTCCTGTTTACTGTTCCTGTTTACCGCATTTCCGCCGGCGTGTGTTCAGCGCTTCCTTCCCTTGCGTCATTGATGGTGGCGAAAGTACAGTTCCAACGCACCAAAACGACCACCTCCAACTGTCCCAGACATTTCAGTGTGGGCGTCGACGCAAGCAGATGGATGGTAGAAGAAGCAGGCTTGCTTGCTTGCTTGCTTGCTTGCTTGCTTGCTTGCTTGTGTCTTTATATATGGCTCCCACCCCCCACGCAGAATGAGCCATAAAACAAGCGGTTAATATTTTTAAAAAATCAAACTTGAGAAGGAATGAGGTAAAAATCGATCACCACAGGCATAAACAAAAATTTTAGAACAATCAACGCACGGCTACATGTCCATTGACCGTAAGCCAGTGGTGAATGGTGTGTATATAATAGCTCGCCGTTAGTGAGATGGACAGCATGAACCGGCCTAGTTGGTTAATTCAGCGCACTAAGAAGTGAGGGGTCGCTAGCTAGAATCCCCGGTAGGGTGCCTCAAATCCTCAAATTTTTTCTTCTAATTAAAATTTTTCTTTCTGCCTTTATATATATATATATATATATATATATATATATATATATATATATATATATATATATATATATATATATATATATATATATATATATATATATATATATATATATATATATATATATATAACACTACTTCCTACGATCTAGGTTCACTCATCTGGCTGCATGTCCCTTCTGCTACACTTGGCCTTTCTACCAAGTTGGTCTCCAAGTATGATGGCCCATATCGTATACTACAAAAAACGTCACCGGTGAATTATACTCATCAGGCCCCTGGAACCATCTTGTGACCAACGTCGTCGTGGACAGGGAATTGTCCACGTGTCGAGACTTAAGCACTGCTACGACCCTCCCGTGTTTACTTGTCCATAGGTCACCAGGATGGCTCCTTATTTCGCGAGGAGTAATTGTAATGAATATGATTGACGGACGCTTTGCTGTTACTGAAGAAGACGATTATGATCGGTGGCTGTAGTTGTATAGCTCGCGCACGCCGCTCACCGGTAGCCAGACCTGCCTGATAAAGCACCTTTCGCCAATGCGAAATGCACCGAAATGCACGCTCCGAAATGCACGCTCGCGCTGCTCACCTCGTTCCCCTGCCAGCAGTAACGTGATTGGCTGGCTTGTGCCACGTGATTCGTCCTCCCGGTCAGATCGCGCCACGCTCTCACTTCGAAGTCAGAGCGGTCGGGAGCGCTCCGGGTCAGAGGCTGACGCTCTGAAAGATCCAACCGAAGGTAGTCCGAGCACTCGTATTCTACCAACCAAAGGCGCAGCCACTTTTCAGAGCGCTCCAGAGCGCTCAAAAACGCCCAACCGAATACGCCATTAGCCTCACGGAGAGAGGGGGTGGACGTAGAGCCCCTGGACGCTCACTCGCGCGCCCTTATCTCGCGGTGGGGAGAATCGTACGTCTTGGCCCGCCTTTGGCTTTAACCAGAACGATTCTGTCGTAGTTACCGGGCACACAAAGGCCCCTGAAATCGTTGCACAGTCTCTTACTGAGAAAACAGCGCGCTTCTGAGACACAGCGAAGTAACAACTGAGACGCTTATTCGTGTTCATCTGTAAATGCGAGTACGTTGTGTGTGTGTGTTTTGTGCGTGAGAAACGCGGGGCACGTTTCGATCTGCTTGCCATTTGGCGCGTGACCTTCCAATTTGTTGCTATCGCGTTCATTGCTTCGCCTTAGGGGCAAAGCTGCGACGTTTAAGGGCGAAGCTCGTTATGGCGTGGCTTGTGCGTTCCCCGTTGTCGCAGTGCGCAAGCTGTGGCACATACCCGCATACCAGTGGCTTATAGCCGCCTTCGGGCACATATCCGCATGTCCACATGTTGCGAAAAACGTAGCGCAGCATAGTTAACACGCTCTCGGTGTTAACAGAGCACTGACAGCAGAAATGTGGTACATAATCTCGTTTAGTTCTTCAATTGTCTGCTGGATGGCGGTACTTGTATATGATGAATATATGATAAAAAGAAGCGAGATGACAGTACTTGAAGTGTTCACTAGATGGGCGGACAGACGCACGCACGGACGGACGGACGGACGGACGGACAGACAGACAGACAGACAGACAGACAGACAGACAGACAGACAGACAGACAGACAGACAGACAGACAGACAGACAGACGGACGCACAGACGACACACCGAAGGACGCACGGAAGCACCGAAGGATTCACAGACGCTTCGCCCCACTCATTATCAGTGATTCCGTGAATATGCTGTAATTTTGTTTGGTATGAATATATATATATATATATATATATATATATATATATATATATATATATATATATATATATATATATATATATATATATATATTTGAGCGAGGATGACGCTAGCGGTAATGTAGCCACCTGACATTGTGTATACCGAGTCGACAAAATTACACTTCTCCTAGTGGAAACGCGTAGAAAATGCGCATTGAACTAGTCGTGCATGTTATGGTCATGATGCATTACTTCACTTTACCAAGAGTACTATGGAAGGACAGTGTCAGACATAAAGAGCGCATTAGTGAAGCTTCCGGAGTATGCGGCCGTGGCGCAGTGCACAGTAGCGCACCCGGCCTCCGCTGTCCCGGACCGAAGAGTCGTGCGTTCGACTCCCGTAGACAGAACGCTTTCTAACACCAAAGTGTCTTATACCGGGGTCCACCACGGCTTCGCTGACGTACTTTCGTAACAGAAGTGACGTGGAAAATTTTATACTAAGAGATTGCAAAGAAGAGAAAAACCAGAAGGCAAGCATTTCTCGCGCGGAATCCAACCAGCAGCCTCTCGATTCTCAGCGCGCGCCGCTAACCACTACGCCACGGAGCGTACGTTGCGTGGAATGCTAACGGCAACCTATTTATATGCACCATACACAAATTGGCAGTCCTCAGAGCTCAGAATTTTTAGCGCGTTTTTGTTATCATGGCAAGATGGCGCGATGGACTCGCGTTAAGCACGCTTCGAGGTGGTCGCCTTCTTGAAGCGCCACCTCCACGGAGCATGGTCTCTCCTGCGCGCGGACTTATTAGTAGTAGTAGTAGTAGTAGTCATAGACTTTTATTCAGCCACAATTTACAGGCCGAGCGTTTCGACAACCTGTGCGACCAGTCGACGCTGTTCTTCTTCCCCTTCGGCGCCGATTCAGTCGAGCCAGGAGGTGATGGAAAGGGATGGGGAAGGGTAATAGCTGGATTGCTGAGCAGTTTGGCAGTAAAACGGGCAAACAGACGGGTCGTCATATGGGAAGGGGCAATTGGGACAGCAGGGGTTAGACGTATATTTATGAAGGAAAAGGCGAGAGGGGGTTATTAGGCAATTCATTTGGATGTGCCGTAGAGTTCGAGCCTCGAGCGCTGTGAGTGATGATTGGACTTGTAATTCGGGAGAGAACAAAGGTCTCTTCACGCGCTACCGCAGCCGCGTTTACAAAAGGAGCACGCTGCTGACACACGACGCAGTAAAAATATCGACAGTTGAGAACGCTTGCCTGATGTATACTTGTGCGCTCGTTTCATCGCTTTGATTGTAGAGCAGTGACAGTTGTTTGTCCACGCTCGTCGTCCTGTGTATGCTAATTTCGTGTGCTTTCTGCTTGAGGTGTGCGCTGCAAGTTTAGAGCTGCTTGCCGTTCTTAATGTGACCTTCCGATGTTTTTACTGTTGCTAAAACAATGCACAATAAAAACTCAACTACTCCTCTAAAGGCACGTTTCACTTTCGTGTTATGCCAAGTCCTATGTAGGGCCAACGCCTCCTTTATTTCAATGCCAGTGCGAACGCGCGCTTCTCAACGGAAGCCGTCAATCCAGGTAGTGGTCGTAATGGGGCGCTATATGAGGGGTCGCGCTGCTCGCGTCACACGTGCGTCCGAGCGCTTTCTCCCGGAGATGCGATAGACGTGTTTCCCACACAAATGCCATACGTCTGTCAGTTTCGCTCCTTCATGCTGCTTCTTTCTGGCTCGATACAATGCCGCCGCCGCCGCGTAACATAGCAGCGCATGCAGAGACGTTGCAGCGACGCTACCTCATTGGTTGCCCGCGTAGCGCCACCAACGGCGACACGCTATCTCAAAAAGGCCGTATATTTCACAGAGCCGGCGTGACTGCCAATATTGTGAACACGAGGAATGCAAGACGCCGCCCGACGGCTCTGTACACTACTCCACATAAAATTGATTGATATGTGGGGTTTAATTTCCCAAAGCCACTATCTGATTATGAGAGACGCCGTAGTGGAAGACGCCAGAAATTTCGACCACGTGGGATTCTTTAACGTGCACCCAAATCTGAGCACACGGGCCTACAACATTTCCGCCTTCATCGGAAATGCAGCCGCCGCAGCCGGGATTTGATCCCGCGACCAGCGGGTCAGCAGCCGAGTACCTTAGCCACTAGACCACCGCGGCGTGGCGCAAAAAAAAAAAACTTCATATAGTTTCCGTCATGAGGCACTGCATGAGGCACGCTCCCCCATCACCGCAAAGCCCACGCGAAGCCTTGGGAGAGAGCGGAAAAGGACTAGAGGAGAGGGTGGTGAACAGCTGGATTGGGCTCATCTGGCTGGCATTCATAAATTGGAGGAGGCTTTAATGGGGCAATCAGCAACATTTTTTTCTTAGCTTTCTGACTGCGCGATGTCATATTTATGACGGAAATACGTCACCGATGTCTCGGTGGACACCGGCATAAGGCACTTTCGTGTTAAAAAGCACAGCACAACGACCACTGCGTTGAAACATTGAATTGGCAAGTTCGCCTTGGTGGATCTGTGGCTAGCGGGTGCTCGGCTGCCGACCCGAAGGTCGCCGATTCGATCCCGGCCGTAGCGGTCGCATTTCAATGGAGGCGAAATGGTGGAGACCCATGCACTGTGCGATGTCAGCGCACGTTAAAGAAGCCCTCCACTACGGCATCTCTCATGTTGTTATCGTGGTTTTTGGATGAGAAACCCCACCGTTTATTATTATTATTATTATTATTATTATTATTATTATTATTATTATTATTATTATTATTATTATTATTATTATTATTATTATTATTATTATTCGAATTGGCAAGACGAATTCAAGATGTGCCAAATGGAATACCAGATGACAGCAGCACAACGCCTTTTCCGCCATTTGTGACGCGTATGTGGACAAAAATGGCAGCGCCAGGGAAACTATTACAGCCGTATAGGCCTATGACCATTCCAGAACAAGGCGTATAGCACCGCCAAATACCACTTTGACTCCTTGAAAGGATAGTTAGGGGGTCGACAATACAGCGAACAGAAGAAGGCGCGGGGCAGGCTCATATGTGCTCATATTCAGCGTTACTATCAGTCCTACCTGTATTCACGTTATTACTCGAACATACTCGCTGGTATTGAAACACAGTGTCTTTCAAACACCAATTCAATATTTATCGATCAGAGGCGCGATTGTGTAGAGGATGGTCTTAACCACCCCCCTCTCAACTCTACCAAGGAAGATCTCGGTAAATATTTCAGTTGTCATCTCTAGAAAAATGGTCTTAATGGTTTCCAACCATGCGCGCTTCGTTTGAAGGTACTATTGCGTGAAAATGCGGCAAAAAGAGAATCGATTCCGTCAAATATCGGTGTTGGAGGACATTGACATCATGATCGAAAAAGATAATTGTAGACTAACAAACTCATGAGTCAACTTACTCGGACTCAAACTCAAGTGGAGCCTTGAGTCTGGGTGAGTAATGTTTGGGTGAGTTTGAGTCCGAGTGATTCCGGTTGAAAAAACTTTTGGCGAGTGCGAGACCGAGTGAGTCCGACTCAGAAACATTTTTGTGAGTCTGAGCCCGAGTGAGTCCTGAGGGCAAAATGTATTTCGTGAGTGAGTTTGACTGAGCTACACAAGTTTTGCCGGCCTATGCAGGGCACAGACCCTGTTAAAACGAGACTGGTTATTGATCCCGTTAAACGAGACCACGGAGCGTATGCGAAGGATGACCATGTAGTGCGTCACGGTGTAAGGAGCTGACCCACAAACAGTACGCGAAGTAGCCGTACAATCAAGTTCTGTGGACAAAAACAAAAAAACAAAACAAAAAGCTCCAGCACGATAGGATCACGTGCACATTTGTTAGAAGCCCCGAGATAGTGCAAACATATAGTCTCCGAACTACTGCGTAGACGAAAATGCTGTAGGCCCGTGTGCTCAGATTTGGGTGCACGTTAAAGAACCCCAGGTGGTCGAAATTTTCGGAGCCCTCCAGTACGGCGTCTCTCAAAATCAAACTGGGTTTCGGAACGTTAAACCACACATATCAATCACATCAATCAATCATTCGAACTACGGCGTGTCTTGCAATAATACTTTTTATTTCGCGCAGTAACTCCTCCTGAGTAAAAAAAAAAAAACATAACTAGCGGTCAAACTACCAATCAATCGTCACCAACGTGAACCAGTTTTACGCACGACGATCGTCGGTGCATGAAAGCGTGGCCACAAGACGCGGCCGTCACGTACTTTTCACGCGAAATCAAGCTTTTTCTCAAGCCGAATAAAAAGAAAATATGCGAGGCGGGGAGCATATTGCTGTTTCCAGTGGCAACGTGAACGAAACGAAAAGCCCCTCGGGAGAGAGGGGAAAAAAGTATAAAATCGATGGATGGATAGATTAAATGGATTGATGAGGCTGTACCCTTCAGATCGGGCGGTGGCTAACGCCACCAAGCCGTAATACCTAGTGAACCACCAACTAGATTTATCTTTTTTTTTTCCTTTAAAGAGTGAAGTATAGGACTGGTACTTTGTAGCGAATGGTTTAATTTTCACTCGTGCCTTGACTTTAGCCACCAATCAGATAACCAACCTTCTTCTAGTCAATTCTACCCGCCTGAAGACTATTTTGCCCTCCCTGTACCTAAACCCCAGTGCTTTAAAAAACTCTGCGCCACCATCCTGAACTATACGGTGAAGCCCTTTACAGAACATTATCAAGTGTTCGGCATTTATCTTTTTATCTCCACACGCACCGCATACCGTGTCTACCCCTTCGTATTTGTCCCGATATGTCTTCGTTCGCAATACTCCCGTCCTGGCCTCAAACAGTAGAGTATTATCATAGATCCTTTCCTTGGCGATTTCCTGCTTTAAAAAGTTTGATAGGTCTCTAGTGCGGAATTCTTAATCATGCCGATTATCCACATATCGGTCTCAGCTTCCTTCACCTTCTTCCTAACCGATAATTCTTATTGGTTTGGCCCCCTGCTGCTTTCTAAGTACTTACCAGTCAATTTTCTAGTTCGCTTCCTCTATTTCGTATCGACATTCTTCATGTACAAGTAGCTGAATACCTTCCTAGCCCAACGCTCTTCCCCCATTTCTCTCAATCGCTTCTCAAATTTTATCTTGCTGCTACCTTCCCTGCCCTCGAATGATGTCCATCCCATATCACCTTGTACTCCCTGATTTGGTGTATTCCCGCGAGCTCCTAAAGCAAGCCTACCTATTCCACGTTGCTTAATTTCTAATCTTGCTTGAACTTCTGATCTCATGCACAAGACCGCATTGCCGAACGTCAGCCCAGGAACCATGACCCCTTTCCGTATTCCTCTCACAACATCATATCTATTGTAGTTCCACAGTGCCCTATTTTTCATCACTGCTGCATTCCTGTTACCTTTAGTCGTCACGTATATTTCGTGTTCCCTCAGGTACTCGGTCCCATTGCCTATCCATACGCCCAGATATTTGTATTTATCTGTTATCTCTAGCGTGACCTCCTGTATTCTAAGCTCACTACCTTCATTATCATTAAAAATGATGACTGCTGATTTTTCCTTACTGAATCTGAAATCTAACCTATCTGCCTGATTACCGCAGATGTCCATCAATCTCTGCAAATCTTCCTTGTTGTCGGCCATTAGCCCTATATCATCTGCGTACATCAATGTTGGTAGTGCCTGTTCAATGAGTTTTCCTTGTTTGACGAAAGAGAGGTTGAAGCCCAGTCCACTTCCCTCTAATTAGGCCTCTAATCCTTGTAGGTACATCATGAATAACAAGTGTGACAGAGGACACCCCCGCCTAAGCACCGTTTTACCTCTGCAGGCTTGGATACCTGTTTTTGCCAGTTTATAACTGCCTTGTTACCTTTAAAGATATCCTTTAAAAAATTAGTGGCTCCATCTTCCACACCTTAAATTACATAACGTTGGTGAACGAAATGGAGCTCATTAGCTTTGGGCGAATTTAACACAGTCACACAATAGCGAGCAGTTGCGCAGAAAGGTGTGACGCGTTAACAGTTATATCGCACTTTGATCGATGCACATTATAATGCAATTCAGGAGTGAGTGCAGTATTCTATCTTCTATGCGTGGTGTAGCTGTTGGGACTAAATAAATGGGAAACACGTGGGCACCCGCGCTTGTTCTTCTGAACTTGTAGTGCTCATCAAATAGCGCGGCGTACGCTGACAAGTGTTCAGAACGCCGGGTTCAAATCCTGGCTGGAAGCCGGGTACCAATTAAACCAATGCGAAAACACGGATGTACATTGATATTGCACTGTAGGAAGAGAAACGATGGTGGGTCGTAATTATTCTCGAAACCCCATTCCATTAGCGCATCCTCTGTAAAATAATCGGGGGATATTATGCCCAAACAAGTGTTAACCCGTGCGCGTACCGAGTCGCTGTTTTCGCAAACGATGCAAGTCTTTTGTTGCGGGCAAAGTTTTAATAGAGGAGAACCCTTACACCCCTTCGGAGCCCGAACAGTGCTGTCGATGTGAAAAAACGGACTCAACGCCCTCTCGCAAAACGCAACTGTCGGATAGCCAAATTGCTGCACAGTGGTTTGCCGTTGCCTAATTGCACGTTTCGCAAATATTTCCGGCTCGTTATTGGTAGGTTGCGTTAGCTTCCTTCCACTGTATTCCTACGCGTTGTACCGCAGCAACGGTAAGAAACGTGACAGCATAAATATTTGACATAGCCGTGTGCTGCTGTGGGAGAGAGAGAGAAAAAAACAACTTTTATTTCCAAAATCCAAGTCCGGGTCTGAGCTCTAGGGTGAAGCTTCACTGACCTCCCCTAAAATAGTACATGGTTAAGGAGAATTGTCCACGAGGACGTTGTTTCGCTCAGATTCGAAACGCAGGCCTCCTATGTAAGTATGCTAGAGTGGAGTGATTGGCGTTGAGGCGTATTAGCTCTGGAATAGCGCCAGAATATGTGGGATAGAGTGAGTATGGAACCGCACACTTGGCAATAAGGTGTATACGGGCCTTATTGCGTCTTACGCCGTGTAAAGTCATTCGGCAGGGAATGTGTTCGTGCTTGCCTCAAGAGCACGGCTTCTTTTCCAGAAAAACCTTCAGGCGGTCTAAATAGCTCTGCTCGGGCTATGCGAAGGGATTTCAGGCGGACCCTTCTTTCCTTGTGGCATTCGGCGCGGTCCACTGCCGACAGATAAATTTCAGGCCAACCATGGGGAGCATATGAATACCAAGGCATCGAGGCGTAGGTCCGGGATTTGCCCCAGGAAGTGCGACCTTGCGTCCACTTCAGGTAGCGGGATTATGATTTTCATAAGTAGTGAGCTTCATCAGATTATCTGGAGTGACTACGTTCTGGAGGAAGGCCTGCAAGGAGTCAGTCCTGACCGTGATTTAATAAGAGGCGTGCTCATGCTGTGATGACTTGCGTTATGGCGAGTATTTCTGCTATTGCCCCGGAAGGAACGTCGAGATGGTGTTTGACGATTGTTTCACCACGTGCGTCCATTGTTAGTGTGACTGATTTGCCGGCTCGAAAGCTGGCGTCGGCGTGGTATGACGTCACATCACTTTGAAGCTGTCTGCGGCAGCGTGATTAGCATCTTGCAACATCTCGTTCAGTGTGCGTGTGTTTTGGTATTGGTATAAGGTCGATATAAGGCAGTGCGTCCCACGGAGGAGCTGGCGGTATAGTATAGAGGCCATCCACCAAACACGTTTTGCATCGCCACCATCAGATGGCACTTTCCACTGTCAAAACCACTAGCTCGCCGCCATCAATACCATCAGTTAACATTTCTTCTACTCTCGACGTCATGAGCCATTAAGACCACTACAGTTTCCCCCATATCCACTATTATTGCCGCCTTATCTACTACTCTTCAAACCATATCCAGCAACAATTCTAGATCCACCAACTCAGGATTTTCAATAGGGTATTGCCATTAACTCTAAGTGGCATTGCCCTCGTACCTTATAGTTTCATACAATTATACCTAGAGAGAAATCTGGAGCTGCTATCGAGTACCTCGATGAGAATTATGGTAAGTACAGACTTCGGATTGGATAGGGTTATAAAGCTAACGAACTGTCTACAGACCTTTTTCTACAGTTTCAGTTTCGTTCTTTGCACAGAAAAGATGCGATGAAAAGCGCCGAAGCAGTTCCTTCGTTGTTCGAACAGGCTGAAGAAAACTAGCTCTCCTTATTTGCTGAGATCTTGGAGCTTTACGAGTCATATTTGACAGTTTAAAGGAAGCGTCGTCCACGAACCACTGTGCATTGATGTATCGTCTCATGCCAGTGCAGTATTGCATCAAGATTATGTTTCTTCACGAGCACGTCTTTCCTAAACTCGTTTAAATCGACTGCAAAACGGTGACGAAACTAAGTAGACGCACCGTCACGATCCGCTGACCCTACTTCACAACAAAACCAGAGGTGCGTTGGAGAGGTACATAGACAGACGCACATAGCGTCACATAAGACGAAACGTTAAGTCTTTCTCACCGAATACTGTACTGTTATTTCCATAAATAGATAATGCGTACTTTCGAGGAAAGAAAAAAAACATGTTTGTTTTCAAGTGTTGAAAAAAAAACTAATTTATTAAACTTTGATGCCGAATCTGGAACGCAATGGTAGAAAAACGCAAACCCTGATAGTTAAATTTGCCCAGCTTTCACGTTCGACACCTAATCACAAAAAAATTTTGTCACAAACATTTTGTACAAATATATGAAGCAAGGTTTAATTAAACTTAAGTTCATATCACCTTGTTTTACACTAGGAAAAGAAGCGTCCCGAATCTCAAGCATGTAATGCATCCAAAGTAGATACGAAGCCTGTTCCTATAATTCCCATTGGGGTACAAGCGCCACTGAAGCAGCCCTTGTAGACACTAGCGCAAGATTCACCTATAGGTATTATTGCACGAAATTCTATGCCTCGTACATTATATTGTCCACAAACTACTCCATGTACCTACCACGGCAATTGCGCATCACCGCAATACACTCGGAGATAACAGATCACATGCTCACAAGATCACATCATACTCGCAAAAATCCACTACCTTGTGATCTTGCATATGATGATCCTCATATGATCACATGTCTAATAAAATATTATAATATACGTACGTGAACTCATATGAACGGATCACAAGCGAGAACCCACGAGCGTGTACGCCCACACAGAGTTTCAAGACTAGCAATGCCGATTTCTACTCTAGCAGCATGAAGGCTATTTATACCCTCAGTTTGAGATCCTACGCCATGTAATAGTTAGCACCCATATAATTTATAATTGATGTCTTCTACACATCATCGTGTGAAATACTATCTGCTTATATGTGTGCAATTACGTAGCACGAGCTTAATTTGGACGAGTTGGTTCATCGTGGCGGTATTATATACCAACAGCGCGACAACGGCACGAAGAGATATAATGAAAAAAAAACAGCGCTGTTTCCTGTCGATTTTCTCTCTTTCTATACCACTGTCGTTCTATTCCAAGGTAGTCAATAAAATTAAAATTTGCCTAAATTTGCACTTAAAAATATACTGCAGCATCTTGGAAAGGTCTGGCAACGTAAGTACCTTAGTAGTTACTTAGTTGAAAACACTAAGAAAGCTTCTCTGGTTAGTAGTTACAAGCTTTACTAGCTGCTGCTTAGTAAATGTATGCCGGGAAGGCAGAAAAATACGTTGAAGTCTAGTAAATACATGCCTTTACTAGCTGTTTGCAAACTTTTTTTTAATTAAATGATCGAGCCCAAGGCAGAGCTTCAGTTCTTCGGGGTCCTTAGGCTGCGCAAGCTGAGTGGACTTGGAGACACGATTGCTTATAGAGCGGCTGCGCACGTGGCCGCCAAGGAGGCACGGCCGTCGTGGATGAGCATCTGTTTGTAGGTGCGAAGAAGAGCGCTGTACGCCGCAGTGCGGGTTTCAGGGTCAACTTGTCCTAGCAACAGGGCCATGTGAGCCAGAAACCGCATGGTCAGAAGCGGCGGTTCGATCTGCTGACCGGTTATCCAGTCGTGTATCTCTTCTACCAAAGAAACACCATCGCCCAGAACGATTCCTCGCTGCACGATGTGCGTTATTTCTTTGTCTAGCGTCTCACTCGAGCCCACAGCCGCCTGGAGATCACGAAAAACCGCTTCAAAGGTTCCACGGTCACTGGGGTAGCCGGGTGGTAGTGGTCCGTGGCTTCTACCTTGCTGCTTGGCAGTGCGGAGCTCCTGCTCTACGCACACATCGACAACAGCGCGCATGCGAGCCCATAGCTGATCCTCCCATGTGGTACACGCGGGCAGCATTGCTTCCAGGTTGCCACTCAGAGCACCATACACAGCGCGCTTGTACGGCGAACACGTGGGACTTGACGCCACTCTCCAGCAGGCTCGCATCCATAAATCCCCGTAGAAGCTGCCTTGGGCGGGTTGCTTCAAGCCGGCACCAATGGTGCTGGCGTTGTGCAGGTCATGGCATGGCCTGCATCCTGCGAGAGCGTTGGCTAGATAACGATGACCGTTGTCGGCAGCCAGCTCTTTGGCTCTATGCAGTTGGCCTGCTCGCAGGTGGAAGAATATGTTGTAGTGGAATTCGTGCATCGGTAGCCACTGCCTGGAGGGCGCGTCCGCGTCCAGTTCAGTCATGTGAGATGATGATGCACTACCGATGTTGCGCTCATCCGCCGCGCAGGTTTCCAACCAGTCGACCACTAGTTGCGCCTGGCGTACGAACGAGTCTCTAGCCATGAAGGCCTTCACGATTTCCCTGTCACTACCTTCGCGAGATCCGTCGACGAACATGGTGCTGTCACCGCGCTGTTCCATGAACTCGTCCGCCTTGAGACGGTCGCGCAGGAGGGCACCCGTAAGCTTCCAAGTGTCTCGCTCTTCGGTGAGCAATGTTCGGCAAGCCATGGCTTCCATCCACGCCGGCTCGTCCTGGCAATACCCTATGCTCTCGGTCACTTCTATAAATTTGGCCAAATAACTCTCGCAAAGGATAGCATACTTTTCAGCCAGCGTGACGACGTCCTCCCTACTTGCATGAGCATTGTAGGCTTCCATGAAGTCTGTGTGCATGTCGGCAGTAGCGACGACTGCAAGATGTTCGGTTGCTAGCTCTGACGACTCGCTCATGCTGGTGGTCACGTCGGCGGCTTCGAAATTGGCACTTACATTGCTCGTGCCACGCAAAGGCATGTTGGCACCGGGCGCAGCGAAGTCTCCCATGGATCCTCCTGTGAAGGCGCTCGCAGTTGTGGTTGGGGTACTTGTGGTACTGGTTTAACACGAGGCCGCCGAATGCTTAAATCCTGCTGCTGCCGTGGCAAGGACGCCCTCCGGTTGCTGAAGCGGCTTCAGGAACGTAGCTCGGTCACCGGCGTTAAGGCTCGAGCTGCTCCACAGCACGAGCCGGTCTTCGTCTTCTTCTTCCCCTCAGCACATGGCACAATCCCATTGGACGGAATCAGCCGTGTAGAAGGTGCATTGTTTCATGATTGCAGTACTATGCTATTATTGTGTCCACTAGTGAATAATTGTAATTAGATCCTGATTTGAAATGTGAATTACTAGTAATCAAAAAAGTGGTGCGCGCACAATCTTGCAGAAGATTTCCTAGTCACAATGATATAGTCCCGAATGGCAAAGAAAACATCCCTGTGGCTGTACCACAGAGCACCGGCCCTAAACGAAAAAAGAACAAGTTGTTGTTGGCCCAGTCTTCGAAGAGGCGGTACTTGTACGCTCTTCACTGCGCCATGTCACGCACCTGCCCCGCTACTAACGTTATTTTTAGTAGCTTGTATAAACGCGATATGTGAATACAAACACTCATTTTATTGTCAAACTTCCACCTCAGTTTTAGTGTTAGCTTGAAGACCACGGAAAACATTGCACGGATCACATGCATTGGGTAACGCGGAGAGCGTCCCCTGAAGCGTTCCCTAATGGCCCCGAGTTATCACATATATGCGATACCGGCACCAGGGCATATGTCACTGATTTGCACGTGAATGTGGTCAGCTGCGTTAAAAAAAACACATTAAGGAGTTTTCAAAGTGTGTACGCTAAGTTAGCCGTTGTAGCGTTTGTGTATGGCCGCTATATGAGTTTTCGAATAGCGTTTGTCCCCCGCAAACGCACACTCGAGTCACCGAAACGGAGCTTTGTGCGCCTTGCAGGCCGCTCGATCTTTCGGATTTTTTGCGCGTGAACCAAAAACACAAACGGCCAAACGGCGATTAGCCGCACGACACATGCGCCGAGGCTACAGTGGCGGTTGTACTCTCGTTGCATTTATCAACTATATTTACAATGTGGGGACGTCAAATTGAGACGTCATCAAGGATGATTGATTGATTGATTGATTGATTGATTGATATGTGAGATTTAACGCGACCAAAACACCATATGATTTTGAGAGACGCCGTAACGGAACGCTCCAGAAATTTCGACTACCTGCGATTCTTAAATCTGCACCCAAATCTGACCTCACTGGCCTACAGAATTTTCGGCTCCATCAAAAATGCAGCCGCCGAAACCGGGATTCAGTCCCGCGACCCGCGGGCAGCACCCGAGTACTTCAGCCACTATAGGCCACCGCTGCGAAGCCATCATCAAATATAATGATGATGGTTTTGCATAACTCGCATTGACGCCGCCGACACCGACTGACAATATTCACGCTTGATGAGGCATCAAAAGCTTTCACCCTAATAAAAAGGTGCATACACGGGTATTTCAACGAGGAGAAAACATGAGTTCGCGGTCACTGTGGTCGCCAGCATTTACCTTGTGAATGCTTTCCTTACTATTCGCACAGCTGAATAAATGTATTTGCGTGCAGATGGAAGAATATTTCATGCGGCTCTGCGACCTCTACTTCAATTTCTTTATTTTTTTATTTTTTTTCAGCGAGGTAAAATGTATTTTCAATAGCGGTACCGGTAATGCTGGTAATACAGTGTTCTTAAGGCAAGCAGCGCTAGCATGACAGTCATTACCGGGAATCCACTATCCGCAGTTGATGACGTGTTTGTGTTGTCTTTGCGGGCAGCATACATGATTAGCTGTTTTTAACAGGGGCACTAATTGTGAAGCTGAGGCGGTCATGTCAGGCCTTCAAGTCTCTGACGCGCTTGTTGTAACCAAAAACAGAGGGCTAGCCTTCCTTCTACTTCTAAAAAGAATTATGCAAATAAAAAAGTGCCGCCATATCCACGAAGTGAATGATGATGAGTGGGCGAAGCTCCGGAGGTAAACCTGGTAAACCATGAATCCTCTGTACATTTTGCCCACTCGATTTTATTACAT
Source organism: Rhipicephalus microplus (assembly GCF_043290135.1). NCBI lineage: Eukaryota > Metazoa > Arthropoda > Arachnida > Ixodida > Ixodidae > Rhipicephalus > Rhipicephalus microplus. The sequence continues at coordinate 1,566,160 of NW_027464638.1, read as the reverse complement.
CGCTCCCCCTAGCGTACGTCGCCGCACTAAATCGAACGATTGCCTTCAACCAATGACACGCGCCATATGTGACATCATTCCTATTTTATAAGATCTCGCGTCTTTCATCAACTACAAGTACCGCTTTCTAGTTTATAACATCTTGCATCTTTTCATCATCAGCTACAAGTACCACCATCTAGTAAACACTACAAGAACTAAACGAGAGGTGGCTACATACAGGAGACGGTACCGCCATCTAGTGAACACTGCAAGAACTAAACTAGAGGTGGCTACATACAGGGGACGCACAGCCCACGCCATAAGGAGCTTCGCCCCTAAAAAGCAGGGGCCGAATTCACAAAGCTTTCACTTGGCTACGCATTTTCTTAGCCAAGAATTCTCTTATCTCGAGGTATTACGATAGCGTGGGTACGAATTTACTTATTCGGCACGTAAGAGGGCGAGGAGCACACACGATAGCCGATGAAACGACAAGGAAAGAAAGAAGTTTGTCGACATGATAACAAGGCAGCTCGCCCAGCGTCTAGCATCGAGAGTATACGATGATGGCCAATGTCTTTTCGCTTCAAGTAAGCTTCCAGTTCCGGGCGTCTGCTACAGCGCTTATGCGCGGCCGCGCTCCAGAAAGACGCCCGTGGGGCCTGCGCAAACGCTTTTATATATATATATATATATATATATATATATATATATATATATATATATATATATATATATATATATATATATATTGTAGGCATTCATTAAGCACATCTACTATCTTTACACATATTCATCATCATGAGTGGCCGTCATCTTCATCTGCTGTGGGGACTTGGCTTGTCTGAGTTCTGTGCCTTGGGCATGGTCACTTCATCGTGTCTTCTGGGCCTAATAAAGGTTGCCTTCACCGTTACATCACAATATATATATGGTCAAGTAGATCCTCCGTGAGCGGTCACAACGTGGTTTATTTCGACGTTTCGGCCTAGAGTCTGGCCTTCATCAGGATTAAAGGTACAGTTTGTTGGTGCTCAGCTTTATACAATCTCAAATCAGAGGAGAAGAGAAAAAAAGACAGAAAAAAGAAAAAAAGAAGAAAAGGAAAAGAAGAGAAAAAAGGAAAAAGAAAAAGAGAAAAAGAATATAAGGTGGACTCCCCTCGGGCGCTCCCCTTCCACTCTTCCTTCCACTTCCCCATTCATCTCTCTCCCCTTTCTCCCCTTCACCTTTCTGATGCCTGCGCTCTGTGTATGCTTCCTTTCACTAACGGATTCTTGCCGACCAGACGGCGCCTCCTGGCTCTGGTGGTTGGGTGTGGGGCAAAAAAGAGCTTCTTTAAGAAGTTGTAAGCCTGTAACTACTCGGCGCCCCGTCAACATTTCGTCGTAGAAAGAGGAGTGCCGCGTATTGCAGCTGAGGCTGGTAAGTGGGCTTTTTAGGAGGTTTTAAGCCTTTAACTACTCGGCGCCCCGTCAACATTTCGTCGAAGAAACAGGGGTGCTGCGTATTGCAGCAGAGGCTGGTAAGTGGGCTCTTTAGGAGGTTTCAAGCCTTTAACTACTCGGCGCCCCGTCAACATTTCGTCGTAGAAAGAGGGGTGCCGCGTATTGCAGCAGAGGCTGGTAAGTGGGATTTTTAGGAGGTTTTAAGCCATTAACTACTCGGCGCCCCGTCAACATTTCGTCGTAGAAACAGGGGTGCCGCGTATTGCAGCAGAGGCTGGTAAGTGGGCTTTTTAGGAAGTTTTAAGCCTTTAACTACTCGGCGCCCCGTCAACATTTCGTCGTAGAAAGAGGGGTGCCGCGTATTGCAGCAGAGGCTGGTAAGCGGGCTTTTTAGAAAGTTTTAAGCCTTTAACTACTCGGCGCCCCGTCAACATTTCGTCGTAGAAAGAGGGGTGCCGCGTATTGCAGCAGAGGCTGGTAAGTGGGCCTTTTAGGAGGTTTTAAGCCTTTAACTACTCGGCGCCTCGTCAACATTTCGTCGAAAAAACAGGGGTGCCGCGTATTGCGGCAGAGGCTGGTAAGCGGGCTTTTTAGGAAGTTTTAAGCCTTTAACTACTCGGCGCCCCGTCAACATTTCGTCGAAGAAACAGGGGTGCCGCGTATTGCAGCAGAGGCTGGTAAGTGGGCTCTTTAGGAGGTTTTAAGCCTTTAACTACTCGGCGCCCCGTCAACATTTCGTCGTAGAAAGAGGGGTGCCGCGTATTTCAGCAGAGGCTGGTAAGCGGGCGCAATGCAAATTCCTTGCCCGCTTCTGGATTACGCGTGCAGTAGGGGCCTCCCGGCTGTGCACAGGGTTGCTGTTGGGCATGTCATGCATGGCACAATTGATTGGGTAGTAAAATAAAACAACAGACGACAGCTGTACTTAGGAAGAGTAGTTACACTTGGAATTGTTTTGAGTTGTCCAGTTTCCTTCGCAGCTGCAGTGCCGTGAGCTCAGTTACTATTTTCATTATTACAGTTATTGTTTTCTAATGCTTTAACTGCTGCAAGTGTACCAGGATTCTCATTTATTCCTCTATCCAGGGAGTTAAATCGGTGGATAAGGTATGACTCTCGTTGTTCACGTTCTCGGTTTAATTTAAAACCCGTGTCTAAGAGCGTTACTGATAGCTTGTCGATTGCATGGTCGGGAAGATTGACATGTTTTGATAGGGGTAGATTTGGGGCTGATTTCGCATAGGCTCTGTGATCATTGAAGCGAATCCTAAATGGTTTTTCTGTTTGTCCGATGTACTGCATACTACACACGTTGCATTCGAGTAGGTATACCACATTAGAGGAATCACAGGTTAGGTGTCCTCGTGTGTTAATCGAAAACTTGGATTGTGTGCTGGTTAGTTTGTGTGTTTCTCGCATCGCCTTACATACAAGACATCGTGACTTTAAACAAGGTCGGCATGAACTATTGGGGGGTGAGGTATTGATTTAAGAGTGGACAAGTGTGTCTTTGAGGTGGCGGGGTCGTCGGTAAACGACGCCTGGAGCGGATAGGAATGCGCGTTTCAGACATTCACTTTGTTCCAGAATGTTGTAATGTCGTTTAAGGATTTTGTTTACATTGAGAAAGTTTGTGCTGTTAGTCAAGCAGAGGTTTGTTCGTTGTGTGTCTTCTTGCGGTGGTCGCTTCATAAGTAAGTCATCACGCTTAGTTTTCTCGCTTTTTGAACAGCGTCATCAATTACATGTGGGGGGTATTTTTGTTTCTCGAGCATAGGTTTTAGCTTCTGTGAGCTCGTGTCAAAATCAGCATCTCTTGGGCAGATTCGCTTAAACCGGTGAGCCTGGCTGTATGGACTACTGTTTTTACAGTGGCGCGGGTGATCGCTTTGGTAATGGAGGTGTTGTTGTCGATCCATTGGTTTGCGATATAGAGTTGTAGAGAGCTTGTCCTCTTCTATCGTTATGGTGACATCAAGAAAATTTACGGTTACTTGCGAGTATGTGTGTATGAAGTGTATGTTCGGATGTACAGCATTGTAAGTGTCGATAAAGCTGAGAAGTTCGTCCTCGCTGTAGGTCCAAATAAGAAAGATGTCGTCTATGTATCTTCTGTATAACAGTGGTTTTAAGGAACTTTGTGCAAGAAATTCCGATTCTAGCTTTCCCATAAATATGTTGGCATAATTGGGTGCCATTTTGGTGCCCTTCGCGGTCCCGCTGATTTGTCGACAATACTCTTGGTTAAACTCTAATGAATTTAATTCGAGGACCATCCTCGTCAAAGTTGCGATGGCAGAGAAATCTGGGGTGTTAGATTGTCTATGGTTTGTGTACATGTTTTGTAATGCAGCTATGCCGTCATCGTGAGGAATATTTGTATACAATGAAGAGACATCAAGAGTAACCAAGTACGAGTTTTTCGGCACACACAGACCTGCAATGTCTCGAAGAAAATGTGTGGTGTCTTTTATATACGACGCGAGGGTGCATGGAATGTGGCTTATTAGTTTATCCACGTACCCTGATACGGGTTCAGTTATTGTACCGATGCCTGATATGATATGTCGACCTGGGTTACCGGGTTTATGAATTTTTGGGAGGATGTAGAAGCAACCTGGACGAGGGTATGCTGCTCGCATCAATTTGAGGTCAGTGTTGGTTATCTTTTTTGCACCCAACAGTTTCTTTAGTTCTGTTGAAACGATACGTTTGTATTCGTCTTTCGGATCACCTGGGAGACGTTCGTAAAATCTTGAGTCGTCTAGTTGGCGGTATGCTTCTTGTAAGTAGTTGGTTGTATTAAGGACTACAATTGCTCCTCTTTTGTCAGCGGGTTTTATTGTTATGTCTGTCCTATATGCCAGATTTCTCATACTCATTTTTTTCAGATTTCGTCAAGTTTTCTCGGTTTCCTTTCTGTCTGTGGTATTCGTGTATTATATCTTTCTGTACTGCGGTGATATAAAGGTCCAGGCACTTGTCTCGATTACTGTTCGGAGTCCAATCATTTGTTTTACGACGGTGAATTGTTTCATGGTTAGCAGGCCTGTCCAAGAAATATTCGCGCTACCTTAAGCTTCTAGCGAGCCTTCTAATATATATATATATATATATATATATATATATATATATATATATATATATATATATATATATATATATATATATATATATATATATATATATATATATATATATATATATATATATATATCCAGCAAGTGTGCTTGCAGGATACCCGCAAAGCCATAAATCATTGTAATCTTGGGAGGCATTCACTATGCCATTTTTCGTCATTCTTCGGAGAAGCGTGGTACCCTCTACACACTTGCAAAAAAAAATTTTTTTGAAAATGTTTTATGCTGTCCCTCACGACGACAAAGAATTATGCCTGAAGCTAAAGTAATGCTTTGTAGTATTCGACAACCCACTCGTGACGCAACTCCCATTGTGCGACGCCTGATTGTTCCTTTGCTGTTCTACACACATTAACGCGATTCCTTTCCAGACATAGAGCATTCCTAGGGTCACTTTTCTGCGGCGTTTTAAAAAGCGGCATGGCTCAGTGGTAGAACACTGGGTTGAAACGTAGAAAACCCTGGTTCGAGTCCCACATATTTTCTTTTTTATTTCGCGCGAGAGTGGTTGCACACACTGGCGGCGGCGGACATCTATGGCGGCGCATGCGACCCTTTGTTGTGATGTAGTGACAGCTTCCGTTGTAAAATGTACAAGTAGCGACAATTACGGCACCCCTCAGTGAAAAATGTGAGTGCCGGTGTTATTAGGTGATTTATTGAAGCGAGGAATTTCGGAGCGCCTCGCTCGTACGCAAAGTTACAACTTCTGTTCACTTAATTATTTCAGTTTTTTTTTTCAATGAATGTCAATTTCTGTATAACATCTTTGATGTTTTTATCGTCAACGTATACCTCATTTGCACTTTTTTCTCACATTTTGTTTTATTTTTGCCTATTTTCATTCTGTTTTGGCTGCGTAAGCATCCCAGCAATCGACTATGGATCGGCAAAAGAAGATAGTCGCGTGACTCGAGGTGCGTGTGCGAGGCAGAGTTGGCGCCAGGATTTTTTTTTTTTTTACTGGCAGTGGGGGCACTGACAAGGAGGGTGGGGGGGAGGGGGGGTCAGGGAGCCTTCTTGGAGCCACCCGTGGTGCCAGGTAATCTTTCTCCGTGTTTTTTCTTCTTTCCCTCCTTATTATTTTTTTTTTTCGTTCGGAGGCGAAGGTATCACAATAACGCAGACAACTACGGCAAACGGAGAACGTCCCGTGGCTAGCGGAATGTGATACAGGCTACTAAAATGACGGTCAACAAAGAACGACGCTCAACGCATCAACAGGCGCCTAAGAGCCGTTTTATTCACCCTACCCAGTTAAGAAAACTATATTAGTCTGGCATATAACGTATGTCAATTATTGCAATGTTCGTTTTGATGTCCTAGTAAATGACAGTTTCCAAAGCCTGCTCTCACTGCCAAGCAGTAACCAGAACCCAAGATAATGTTTTCTTCAGCGTACTACATGCAATGAATAGTTCCCCCTGCGTTTTCTTTCCTTAACGTCTGGATTTTGTGATCGCGTTTCGCCGGCTGTCCAGTGATAAGCGTCTTTAAAGAGAAAGAAGGTAAATGGACGATGACTTAGTCAGCGGTTATCGCAAGTGCGCTCACGCATGAGGCCAAGTTTTGATAAGGGCCCAGTTCCCGGTCAACACGAAGATGTCGGCGAACCAGCCTAAGCGAGCGCGACAGCAGAATTTCACAAAAGAGGAGCTCGCCATTTTCGTCGATGGTTACGAGGCGAACCATTAAAAGTCGAGGAGAAGGTCCCAGGCCAAACAGAGGGTCTGGGATAACATCACGGCAACATTATTCGCTGTCTCGGGGATCGTTCGAACGCCCGCCGAGGTTCGAAAGAAATGATGCGACGTCAAGAGCGCCACCAAGGCACGAGGTAAAACTCCTTTACGTAATTGTTCGCACACGTGCTGTAACATATGCACTCTTTTAGGGTCGTAAATATGGAAGCTTGAATTTGCATAAGCGCACGTAAACACGCAAATAATCAGTCCGCAATGACCGATATAAATTCTGGCAACATCCATACAGTGACTGCATATCAACTGCGGTAGCCCACCAGATATCACGTTTTGTGAACGAGTGCGTGATCGCTGGTATGGTTCTTAGTCCACGACAATCGCAAGCATGTACTTGAGCCGTATAACCATTTGAAGAGTTTCACGCTGAAACAAGATTACATGTAATGTCATAGTAACGATAATGGGATGATCTTTTATCGCCTGAGGATTTTTACCATGCACCTAAATACTTTTCAGTGGCCGCGCGTTTTTTTGTTGCGTGCCACAACACGGCTACCGGGGCCAGGCACTCAAAAAGAAAAAAAAAATGTGACACCAATGCTTATGAGCTACCTACATCAGCTGGGTATATGCAAAGTGGAAGAAGAGAAATGACTTCGCGTGTCATGCTTTCGCTGTACTTCAAGGCATTGGTGACGGTGAGACCTAACGCAATACATATTTAATATCTTTGTTTACTAAAGCGTGCAGTAGTTCTTGGTGCGTATCCGGGTGAGTTGCGTCCCCCAGTTTATAATCTTACAAGTATGACACAAAAAACTGCTGCAGATACAGGTACGCCATTCACTATCGACTCTCAAACAGCTGCTGCCAACGTTTCTAGACTAGGTGAGTTGCAAAACTCCCCGCGTCAGACTACACGGCACCGAGACAGCTTCCGGTTTGGTGGCGCTGGCGGCGCAACAAGCTTCCACTAGCAGACAAAAACGCGTAGCCGTCGTGGCAAGACGCCGTGGCGGCCGTTCTGAAAGAGCTTACCGGCAGTATATCATGGTGATTTGCTGTGCTGCCCCAGAAACTTTATACTGCGTAATATTTAGTGGTGAAAGGCAAATACAGTATAATTATGGTTTTCTGAACTGCCCACAACAAACAATGCTTGATATATATAGCATAACATACGAGTCTGTCGGTTGGTTGCTAGTTGGTGTACGTTCGCAATAAATTTTTAGACGCGAAAAACCCAATTACAATGTCTGGCATCCTCTTTTGTGGCTGTGTTTTTCGGGCTTGAAAATAAATTACAACAATGTGGCACAATCTTGTGGCTTTTGTCTAGTTATGTAGTCAGCTCTTTTTTTTTTTTCATGTCAGTCACATTCTTTAGCAATTTAGACCGTCAAAAAGCTACGCGTGCGGCCATTTTCTTGAGCATGTCTTCCCTCTGCTTCTTCTGGAGTTCCTCTAATGAAACCTGTTAACAAAGCTGCAGCCAAAGCTTCGAGCAGAGACCGCACTTTGGGGTATCGGTGAGCACTTCGCAGTAATTATTCACGAGTCTGCCTGCTGGCGCATTGGGACAACATGCCCCGCCGCGGTGGTCTAGTGGCTAAGGTACTCGGCTGCTGACCCGCAGGTCGCGGCATCAAATCCCGTCTGCAGCGGCTGCATTTCCAATGGAGGTGGAAACGCTGTAGGCCCGTGTGCTCAGATTTGGGTGCACGTTGAAGAACCCCAGGTGTTCAAAATTTTCGGAGCTTTCCACTACGGCGTCTCTCATAATCATATGGTGGTTTTGGGACGTTCAACCCCACTTATCAATCAATTGGGACAACATGAACACACTTGCAGCTTTTCTATGTCCTCCAGAAGTTCGGCCCATTGGGTGATGGTATCTGCATTACCAGGCGACTTGGCTAAGTGATGGTGACGGCTGCTAATGGTGACTGTCATGTCTTCTGGGACGACAACGCATTTCTCCACAAATAGCGCTCTTTTTTTTTTCTTTGAGCCCTAGAAACACCACAAGACGTCTTGTCTCGCCATTCTCAACAACTTTCCGCCAGCATGCAAAATAATGTTTTCTATGTCTTGAAGCGAAATGACGCCACTAGTTGACGGCATGTCGAGACCTATTTCACTGTATTCGAGCTCAGTGCTCGGAGATAGTCTATTCTTTTTCACCGATGATATTTCGGAAAATACCCCACTCCTATCGGGCAGCTTTCGCTTCTTTGTCGCGGGCCCCGCGACAAAGATAAGCGGGCAAATTCGTGAATATTCGTGGAACGCATCCTTCGACGAGGTCCCACTTTTCTCTTGCGATTTGTACCTTCTTACCATATGACGTGAGTGAAAGTCTTCAGGATGTCCTTCTCATGAAAGTACATATCACACACACACGAGATGCCGAGGCAGTTTCTTATCTCCACGAGGAATAGTGTGGTCCCATACATCTCGCTGCTGAGGTACACGTGGGCACAAAAGAAATGTCGTGGTGTATCTTATTTCCTGCAGCTACTCTTCAGCCGAGAACGCCACATCCGGGCATGATGAAAACACGCAACACATACAAAGCAGAACAGGGCGCTCTGAAGCACAAAAATTTTAACGCAGAAAGAAGCCTCCACAGATATCGACGCACTGCAACATGCACAGCGATGGAGGTTACAGGAGTGACACGAGCGAGCTAGGTGGTAGGTGTTCTGTGGCTAGGTGTTCTGTGAGCGAGCATGCAGTGAGTGAATCTGGATGCGACAGCAGCGCCATATTTGTCGCTGGCAGCGGCGGCGCCGCGCAACATCACTCAGTTTTGCAACTTACCTAGTCTAGAAACGTTGGCTGCTGCAGTTCGCCGCAGCCAGGCGACAACTGGTGGCGGTTTAGAAGACGTACCACCTCTGGACGAGTTTGGGACCCGCGTAACGAATGCGCTGGACCCGGAAGCGATTTCCGGAATCTCTGGCGGCTTGGATGTAGGTGCCCCGAGTGCAGGTATGAATGCGAACAGGTGTGCCTGTATATACACCTAGACAGCGCGCTTGCACGGCGGTCTCAGTAATGCGGAGATGAACGTATGTCGTTATAGCTAAAAATGGAAATAATAATGGTTCGTTTATACTTCAAACTTCTCGCAGCAGCTCGTGTTGAAAAATGTGTAAAAACAAGTCAAGAAATTTCTAATGTGCCCAAACTTTTAGGTAGTGGCAGCAAGAATCCAAGTATCTATTGTACGAGAAAATTTTGCAAAGAAATTACACATGCAAAGGAGCAGTAGATAAATTGCATACAAAAAATAGTGAAAAGAACACTGAAACAAGGTGCAACAACAGCGGGTGTATTCGTAAAAGAAAGCTAATCATGGGCGCCGCGTGGATTTTGCCTTCCAGGGTGGAAACATTAGTTGCATCGCAGTGGAGCTTAGAGGGAGGTGACATAGCAGTGATGCTGCTAGGGTGTGCTATAAGTACTGATGTGGCATGAGGGGGCATATGAGCGTTTTGCAGCACCGCTTTCCCCCCTTTAGACGCCCACGGAACCTATATGCAATATGAAGAGTACTAAATGTGCACTCCAACAAAAACATGGGAAAAAAAGCGACGAGAGAACGATTTTACAGCAATGCAGATGATCACTGACAAGAACGCAACAAGGGTAAAAACGGATATCAATCATGAACATTGGGTTCATGATGATGTTATGAACAGAACCACAAACCACTGCATAATTATGAGCCACGCTGCAGCAGAAAGATAGGTAAATTTCTATCACCCGCGAGTTGTTATTGTTAGTGGACGCCACACATTACACAGATATCAATAACCTTCCACCTTTATACGACCGTCGAGGACAGGATCAAGGCCAAGACTTTTGTGTCAGCAACCAAGCAATAAAATTCCTTATTCACAAAAGTAGCCAGAGAGATTACATAAAATTTAATTTCCTTCTTGTTGGTACGTAAGGCTGATGGACATTAATCTCACAGTTCCATATGGCTTGACCCTTGGAAAAAGCTATCATGCATATGTTAAACGCTCAGAAGCACTTAAACTTTTATTTTTGTGTTTTGGAAAAACAATAGAGCACATATACCTCTGGCAAGGGAAAGCAAGTCAACTGCGCAGGGTGCCTGAAAGCATTGTAATCCAGTACACTAGGTGAAGACACACTTGACACAAACTGATGACGAGTACAGGGGAAACAGACCTTGTTTAGCGAAACTATACAGTTATGAAGCATTTTTGTGTGCAACGCTTGTGTTTGCTCTTGCATGAAAACTAATTTCTCATACTGTGCTTGTGCATGAGTTGACCCTAATCTAATGATGTACTTATGTTCTCTTGTTAGATAAACAGCCAGACAATCCCTTCATTCCAGAGCTGTCAATACCAGGGTGAGAATAGCTGTTACAAGACTGTTTGAAATACCAAGTATTTTAAAAATGATGTCACATTTTTTCAGACCCAGCCACATGGCATATGAAGAACTCGGGGAAGGTTAGTGGCCCATTTGCGAATATTTGCTGGTTTCGCTTGTGAAAATATTTGTATGAGCACTGTAGGTAATTGTGTGTTTGTACCTAATAACTGAATATTGTGAGCAAAAAACACACACAATAAAGCGGCAGTGTATTGCAAGCATACTTCTCTTTGATTTTTTTTATTCAGTCATTCATGTGATAGAAGGCATAAATAATTGCACAGAAAATATAATACTAACAAAATGAGACACAACTATAGCAAAAGCAATGATAAACCTTAACAATAAAGAGATGTTTTTGCGTGTTCGTATGTCAACCACAGCCACATTATTAATTATTTGGCATAGTTGAATAACTTTAAGCGGGTAAGCAGTGAGGGTCCACATTTTATGCAATATCTATAGAACATTGTGAAAATTTATACAATATTACTCTGCGAGATAAAAAAAAATGCCTGTATGCACTGAACCATTTTTCAATCAAGTTAAAAATTTTTTCATCAACAGTAGAAGGTAGACTACTTTACGATTGGTGATGTGTGCATATATGAATGTTGGACGCTTCTCAACAAGTTGCACTGTTCAGTGTGCCTTACTTTTGGTTTAAATAAAGGGAAACACTAAGTGAACAGTTGCACCAATGAAATATCAAAGAACCCCACTGCAGGCCGCCTTCCACAATCACTTGTCAGGGCAGCAGCTTATCTTGTGACTGGCACACAGGTGCAGGTTGCAGCTTAAGGTCTATGTAAAGTAGGTATTGCTGATGGTCTGGTAAATTTATGCACATCATTGTCTCTTTCAGTCTTTCAAGAAGTAATGTTGCATCAAGGGAAATAGCTTTACAAAAATAATGGTGCACAATAAATGTAATACTAACCAAAGCAATCGAAATGGCCAATGAATATACTTAACCTAGGTAAATATTTTTAAATATTAAAAATACCGCATATGCAGCAGGGAGAGGTGCACAACTTTCATGAAGATTATTTCACACACCCCCGTTGGAGCTGTCCACACAAAAGAAAATGCACTTTTCCAAACATCCGTCCTGCAACATTCCCTATGTAATGATCTTACGTTTCATTGTTTGTCATTGCTGAAAACTAGGACTACAAATGATGTCCCCCCTCCCCCAAGCAGCAGCCTAATGAAAATTAAATATACGAGATTTAAACAACTCGTTCTTTACTGAATGTTGATTCCATTGCATTTTATACTGCAGGCACTTGTGACGCCGTCAGAAATGTTCCGTCTAGTGCCGGGTAAGCCTCAAATAATTTAAAATGTGGTACTCTGCATATCAAGTTTTTTTTCTGCATCTGTACAGGTCAAGCAAGCAAGACGGGGACAGTGCAATTGGTAAGCACACAGAACCATGTATTTTTATTTCCTTTTTAAAACACACAAAGTACAGCAACCAAAAGTTCCTAGAAAAGTTGCTTATTCAGATTGACAACATATGTGACCCTACCCGTATCTGTTTACACATACAATAATAAAAAGTAGTAGAAAACATATGTACCGGTGCATGCAGTCTTGAGCAAAGTTTGAAGAATTGTTGTCTTTTCTATCCTTAAGGCATGTACATGCTTGTTGCAATCAAGCCATCTGCATGAAGTGCCCATACTTCACTATTCCGTGAAAGCAGTCTACACTACAGTCTGTTTGTAAAACAATGCAACAAAGATCCCAGTTCATATTGCCTGCCTTTAAAAGCAAAAACAATGCTCATACATGGATGGCACTAGGCTGTCAAAAGTAGTTCAAAATCACAATCACTTATAATACCATGCAAATCTAAGCCCGATGCTCGTGCAAGAATGTGAAACCCAGACATATGGAGAACGCAAGCATTCCTTTTAGCAGTGGACTGTCTGTTCGTTGTATGAGCAGATAAGCTAACACAAATCTTTTGCTTTTACAGTTTGCACACTTTTGTTTGCAACTTCAAACAGTAAAACGAATCATCCAGTCATCATGCACATAATTTATGCATACAGTTAAAGTAACTTTTGGGCATCAAGAAAGATACTGAAGAAATTTAACATCTGCAGGGATGCTAAATCTGGCATTGCTGCAGTGGTCTAGTGGCTAAGGTACTCATCTGCTGACCCGCAAGTCGCGTGATCGAATCCCGGCTGCAGCAGCTACATTTTTGATAGAAGTGAAAATGCTGTAGGCCCGAGTATGAAGATTGGGCGCACGTTTAGAACCCGAAGTGGTAGAAATTTCCGGAGCCCTCCACTACGGCATTTCTCATAATCATATCGTGGTTTTGGGACATTAAACCCCACATATCAATCAGGAATGCAAATCTGAGAAAAAAGCCGATTTTGTAAATTTTAGAGCAACTGAAAGAAGGTGAAAGCAGCAGTTCACCTAATGAAAAGACACAGAAGTACATCAGCAGTATTTGCAAATACTCTTGGATACTTGGAATGAATGCAGCACGCAGTCTAAGCTTGTGCACTTTGGCCTGGCAAACTCTAAAATGGGGCTGCTCCAGATGGAAGTCCAGTGAACGAAGAACACAGACAACCGTACTGTTGACTGCATTCTTTATATGCACTGCAATAATTTCAAAAAATCACCGTTTTTCACTAGTTAAGGCATAGTACTTTGATGACCTGTTGATATAGAAAAGTGCAGAAAACCTTAAACATAAATGTATAATGCTTCCAAGCAATAAATTACATTACCTTGAGAGGAAAAAACGATACCCTCTGCAATGATACATCCGCAAACACATTCTTGGAAAATCCATTGTGTGGAGGGCCACAAAGACTGTCATGCATAATTGTTAGGACACAACACCGTCTATTATGCATGATCATTGTGTTAAAAAGAAATAAGGAATGTTCACGTTTCACTAGGAAGATTTCACTAGGCAGATTCAACTGCAGTAGATGCCATTTGAACCATATTTGGTACTCCTAAAGGTATCAACCATGCATTTAGTGACCGCCAAATGGCATATGACCTTTGTGCAACATTAGGTACAAGTCATGTTATGTCACTTTAAAATGTACGTGAGCCACAGCAACACAGCAGCAGCACTCTACAGCGGCGGCAGGAACCACGCAGCTATACAAGTGAGAAACTATTTACATAGTGAGGAGGTTTAGTGGGGTGAACAGTACATGAAAATACATAGTTTCTACATCGAGGTCCATTTTAAGAGAAGACTGCCAGGCAGTGCCATAACATTACATAGGAGATAAAGCATATAAATGTGCACATAAGGTAGAGTAAGATTCTTATTCCACTCTTGTACCCAGTCCAGAGTTTACACAAGGTAATTTTTGCTGTGCTTCTGTTTTCCTTGGCAACCAAGTAAAAAAAACAAAAAAATGACACTCTGCTGGCTTAGAAGTTACTGGGTTGCAGCACCGAGCGTGAAAGTTTTGATTGCTGACCACAACAACTACTCTGGGGCACTAAACACAAGGCTACTCGGGAACATTGCTTTCAGAATGCAATTAACAATACACATTTCCATCTTCAAGGAAAAGGATCTACAGCAGGGCATACTGCACAAAGCTTGAAGTGCATATACACCAATAGTGAGCATACAAATATAAGTCCTCCAGGTATTTCAATGTACGTATCAATCTGAGTACACTGAACAACCCGGCCTGATCACTAATAGCCGTTGTTAATCTGTAAACTTTGTCCCCCTCGGAAAATCGGTGGCTAGAGTAGGTGGCTGCTTATCCCAAGGTCGCGGGTGCGATCCCAGCCGCGGCAGTCTCATTTCAATGGAGGCAAAATGGTAGAGGTCTGTGTACTGTGCTATGTCCGTGCACGTTGAAAACATGAGATGATCCTCCATTAGGGTGTCTCAGGTGATCACATGGTTGTTTTGGGACGTAAAATCCCACATATTTATCTGTCAATTTTGCTGGAGCCACAAAGCACATGGCGATGAAGTGCCAGATGTAGTGCCATTACTGGAACATGGAAAAAGTACAAATAGTAATTAGGGCAGTTGCATGTATGAAAGTGCACAGGTGATACAATTAAGTGATAACAACTTTTTCTCTTCTATTTCCAGAAGAACAAGAACTCTTCGAGCACATACTCGAAAAAAAAAAAATTCTCAGAGCTCAAAAGCGCACTGCAAGGGCTCTGAAAAAAATTCTGAAAAAAGTCTATCTATCTATCTATCTATCTCAAGAAGGAGCATGAAAAAGGAACTCATTTCCATAAAGAAACACATTCAACAAATATAAAAATGACAAGAAATCTGTGAAAGTGAGGTGATAACTCTTCATGCGGCAAAGCAGCAATCTCATTTAGAGTGTACAACAATTGAGTGCTAGAAGCAAGTTGCAAGCATAGAAGAAATTTTTTTTTATTTCCAATTAGTCATTGATGCAGCTCAGCTAAAACATAAGTTCAGAACCATGCTTTTCGTAGAATTTATGGTGAGAGAAGGTAGATAGACCACACATGCAAAATAATAAAATGCTGCCTTATGAACAATGGGGAAGTTTGCCAAATATAAGTGATTATGCACCAGCTATCATCAGAGCCTCATTTCTCACAGCAGCTGCACATATGCTCTGAAGTTACTCAATGCTAGATCACCTACTTGCCACTAGTAGCTGAGAAAACATTTTTATGTACACTTCAGCACACCCTGGCATTTGAGTGCCAATTCAAAGATACTGAAAACTAGAGAAATTCTGAGTGCATGAAAAGGAGCATTCGTTATACCCACAGCTTTTTTGCACAGTGAAACTACATTGTCCTGAGTAGTGTGGCAGGGTCAATGATATGCGATGCTTCGAATCATTCCCCTTGTGCACAACACTAAGCAAACGAAAAGTGCAACTTTATAGCTAAATTGGCAAGTGCATATCTTGCTTCGACCTAACAATACATGTGCTATGATAAAAGCTCACTTTGGTGAAGTAGGAGGTGAAGCTTTTCACAACAATGTCCTGAAAAAGTTTCCGAACTACCGCTTGGCTCAATCCTTGTGAGATTGATTCAAGGAAATGTAACAAGAAGTTAGAGATGTTAAATATTTTACAGCGCAACTGCCCACACTATGGAATCTCCATGCACAAGCTGAGGCAGACCATGATGTTCGTTGTGGTCTGTATTTATGGTTATATTTACACATGTGCTTGCACTCACTGGTCTGCTTAAGGCGTGTTTGCACTAGAGTGACCCAACGCTGACACGACCCCGACGCAGACGATCGGCTGAGTTACCCGCCGACAATCGCACCTGACAATCTGGTCACACTAAGCCGAAAACAACGACGCTTCGAAAGACAGCCCGTTGTCGTCGTGTAACATGATGGCAGACCGAAAACACCAGCAGCGTATTAGCAGACTTGTCGCCCGCAGATTGTCAGAAGATCGATTGTCGAGCAAAAACTTGCCTTTGTCGTCCAATCTAAGAACTAAGAGAGAGATCTTAGGGGGAGGTAGAAGGCCTCGCACACTACTTAAAGGTGTTCTCCAACAGTATTGAACAAGCTATTTTTTATTTGTGGTTTGCAGAGACCGACAGGTGGAAATAATTTTATCATAGGTCTAAGTGCCAATATCAGTTGATTTAGTATTTTAATTACGCAACAGACTACACATCGCTGCCGATCTTATCGCCACATAGCAGCGCTCGCCTGAACTTTGCGGGTGGAAATGACACTAGAAGTTTGCCGCTATATGATTGTATAAATGTAACGCTACAAGCGATCGTGGTGTAGGATCAAACTGAGATTACTAATCTGTTTCATTTTTCTTCTCTGTGCTTCTTCATCAAACCCTGAACAGACGCAACCACAATAAAAAAGATCCCGGTGACTACAAAGCATGACACAGATTCTGGCTGCCATTTCGGCACTCAATTTTTAGCTTGTTGCGGGTCAGATTTCCAGACGAAACACCTCTTTCTTTTCTCTTCTTGCTTTCTGGAGTATACGAGCTGTCTGTTTCTGCACATGCACTGTAGAAGAGGTGCAGTGCACCATTGTTTCTTGGACGGCTCATCTAACAGCACGCAAAGGCTCTACAGTACTTCACTGTCCTGGTTCCACAAGTGCCTTTCTCAGAATAAGAGAAAGTGACTTGGGATGTTGTAAAAAACAGCAGAAAATGCCTCGCTTCGACACAGTAGCCCTCACTCACGCTCTGGCAAGCCATGCGTCAGGCAAGACATCTACTATGGTAGCAAGAAGGTCAACATTACTTTGAAAAAGAAAAAAAAAAACAAGCAATGGTGGGGTGCGAGGTTCCCCTGAGTAGGCGCTTCCAGCTTATTTAGTCGGGGTAGCCATTTGAAGACACGGGCAAGTGAAATGGGGTCAAGTGACCCTGTGAAAATCGAGGGTCCACACTCTGGTTTTTGTATTTTGAATTTTCTAAATAACTTGCTGCATTAGTGTGTACTTCAGTGTACACAACACACGTATAAAACATAGGGGGTTGAATAGTGTTGGAGGGCTCCTTTATTGGTCATCCTGTGCACTCTACAAAAGTCATTCCTTCGCTTTGTCTTTGTCTGTCCCGACCCCCCGGCCCCTCACCCCAAAAGGGACAATGGCAACACCCGGAGGATGGCTGAGAATGAGAAGCAGGCACAAGCTTTTTGTGCAAATTTAGTAGGTGTCACTGCGTGTGCCCCCCCCCCAGTGTGACTCGAGAATTGGCCAACTAAAGGCTGTGGGCATGACAAGGCGCGAACGGAGCCTCCCTGAGACCATAGGCAGACTGTTTGTGTCGTTGCAGTGTACATCGGACAAGGACTAGACTAAAAATGCTCCCAAAGACAATCAGCTGACCGAAATAAGTGTCGAGTTGCTCTATTGTAGACACGCCTCTACACATACAACTTATACTATTACGGTGTCCACACTTACACCTGAATTTCCAGGGACAATTTACTGCTCCAAGTATGAATGTTTTGAAAAATAATAGCAGTGCAGAAAATAAATGTTCCATGTCTTGCTCGCCCCATATTTAAAGAAGGAAATCATTTTAGACACCACAGCAAGGATTGTTTTTTGTCATTTGCAGAGCAAGGCAGCAAGGATCTTTAAGCATTATAATTGCAAATAATGATACATGAAATGACATTTGCTAAACGAGAATGCTGCATGAATGTTCAGCTTGCAGCCAACCAGTGTTTTAGACTTGACCGTTGAATAAAATACACACAGCCTAGCGAAACTTTTTCTCTTGTTACCCACACTGGTGCACTCATATGAACCTTATAATTTGTGTACAAAATTTTACTTGCGTATTGCTTCACAGAGCAGGTTGGTATAAGGAGAGCTTTGTGACAGACCATACAACTGTTTGCAAAAGACTGCTAGCTACAAAATTTGTACAGGTATGGATGGCTGAAGACTTCCAAGCGTCTGTTTCATTACTGGAACATGTAAAATATGGCAGGAAGGAGACGATAGAATCTTTCAATGAAAAAATGCATAAATGAGGTTTCTGTCAAACCTACTATTTCACAATTTCACTCCTCTTCCTCAAGAATAGAACAGAACTTCGAGGAAGACAAGTTTGTAGGTCGGCTCGACACAATTCCTGTTGACAGATTTTTTACAAAACTGCAACACGTTTCTTGTGAAGCAAAACCTTGCACATCGTCTTCTAACTAGTGTCTTAATATCAGGCTTTAAGTTGATCCAGAAGCTTCGTACCAAGAAAAACGAGCATGTTTTCTGTGCATACTTTAATGATGCATTTACTTATGCAACCTTCACAGACTATGTTATGGCAGTAATTCTCAGCATGGATTAAGCACACTGACACCATTTTGCTTAGCCTAATAAACATTACAAAGATTTCCCCACTAGAAAAGCTCTCAAGCTGCAAAATTTTAGCAAAGCTAAGAAATTGTGAAGCTCACAGTGGTGTGCCTGAGTTTGGTGAAAAATCGCAATGCTTCAAACAGGAAACAGTATATAAAAAATAATCTGCTCATAGGAACATGTTTCCATGAAAATAGGAAACTGTCACATATGGTAATTTTGCCTTTTTATAAATCTGATATAAAATAATATTAATCTAATGATAATAACATTTAAGGTTTTAGATCTCACCACAGATATATAAACATGCAATACACCATAGTGCATTGCTCAGGATAAATCGACCATCCAGCACTCATTTAAGATGCATCAACATCCCACTGTACACGGTCCTTTACTATGTGGCTCTCAATGCAGTGTGACTACCAGGACAGGGAAAATGTGTGAAGTTCCCTTCCCCTTGGAGCAACATTGACGTACTGACAAGGCTAAAGAAACTTGTATAAAAAAGCAATGATACATGGGACCCCTGTTCCTGTGCTACGCGTTTTAGCAAGCATACTCTCGTTCGAATTTTCTATGCATGTGCAGCACAACCATTGTTCTCCAAACCCTCACTAATATTTTATGGTACTATTACCCGCAGCATATGTTTTTACGAGTAGAGGTATGTAGAAACTTCTAAACATTTACACAGAGGAACTGGCAAACCATGTCCAGTGGTTTGAGCAAGCTTGATGTTTTCTGAAAGAACCAAGTTGTGAAGTAGGAGCTGACCCCGCTAACAGTGAACTTTTCATTATGAGGAATGAAATATCTACTTCTGCACATCTTTGAAGCTTGAGCAAGATCACTTTCTCGACCAGCACGGCAGTTGGCAATTGCTAGAGCAGCTGTTGTCTCAATATTTCGTCTCACCAAGCAGTTGTTCTGTAAAACATGTTAATAAAGCTACTACACTGTTTATTAGAAAGGCAAGAATATATAAACAGGCAATCAAAAAACAACGCATGCATGTGCAGGCAAAAAAGTACACCCGTGGCACATCGAGAACACAAGGTAAAAGAAGAAAGATTACCTCGAATTAAGAGTTTGCTTTTCTAGATTATGTTCCGAGGTAATCTTCCGACGTCTCCCGTCGAAATGGCAGCTGCATATACAGTTGTTATATAAAAGCGCATCTACTTTCATACTTGTATACTCTATATATATATATATATATATATATATATATATATATATATATATATATATATATATATATATATATATATATATATATATATATATATATATATATATATAGAAAGAAAGGCTTGCAAGCACAGCGAAGGACAACAGGAACCGTAAAGTTTCAACAGCTAAAGCTTGCCATTCCTGTTCATATTAAATTAAACTGGAGCAATCACTACATAAACATTGTCCTTGTCTGGTATACTTGATAACGAGAGTATCATATACACCCTTTTGTGAGAATACTGCAAACAGCTACTATTAAAACATTTAAAAAAAGTTCAGAAGGTGAGCACACGAAATACTTTCCTGTTTTTCGCAAGTATATCTTTCAAAAGAAATTACCTAGTAACCAGCCGTCAGGCAATTCCCGTCTCTGAAAGCACCTTCGAAGGTCACAGTCGGCCCAGATAAGGCTGTCGTGGGTGCTGCCAGGCCACCTCGATGTCAGCTGGGTAATGGCACCCTCAGCATCGCAGATCGCTTGTACATTGATTGTGTACAGGCCTTTTCGGTTCATGTGCAAGTGTTCCTATTTCTTAGGAGGCTTGATTTGCACATGAGTGCCATGAATGCATCCCAGGACTTTGAGCAGCCCGGCTATCTGCGAAAAGGCTGAAAAGAACATGAATAAACAGCAATTGAAAGTGCTTGCAAGACATTTGAGCACCTTCAAACACTGTGAAATACCCCACAAGCTCTGCATGTCGGTATATTTTGTAAAGAAGTGAGCTGAGACATCTCACAAATGATTAAATTCTCAAGATGGCGAGCAAGGCAGTGTGTGATAATGAAATAAAAATTTTGCTGCATAACCTTGTATTCTAGTGATATATTGGTGCTGTCACCGGAATAACGTTGCATGCAACTAATGACCTGAAATCAAGATAATTTGCAGAAACAACTTCATGAGTCCAGGAATGTTAACTACCTAAATTACTTTCCCCAAGACTGTGACACTTCTTGGTGAACAGAAAGGTTCCAATTAAACTGGGAAAATTGTGCTTACGACAAACAACAAAAAATTGCTCAACAATGTAAGCTGTAGAAACTTCTTCCTCGTGTAGCAGGATATTCTGCAAATTATTACTGGTACCAAGATGCGTGGTAGCCTAGTAGTAGCTTTCAAGAGATTTGCACTGGTTAACATTAAATCTGCCACATTAACAAAACACTGTAGTCGTTATGACACTACACGTCATGCAACAACATTAGTTGACAAAGTTCAACTCACCGATGGCCGTAGCATTAGCAGCCCTCAGTGTCGCCGGGAAGCGTATGTGCTCCGCAGCCAGAAAGCACAGGGCGTCTGTTACTTGTGCCACAATGCGCGATACACTCGATTGGCTCACGCCAACCGTGTCCCCTACTGTAGACTGAAAACTGCCGCTTGCGTAAAAGCGCAAAGCGAGCAGCACTTCACGTCCACCGGTAAGGCACGAGACCGCGCCGTAGGCCGCTGCAGTCGAGGCTCTAGTGTCGTACAAAGGGTCCGAATATGTTCCCTCCGGAACCTGTAGTAACGCAGGTGCTGGTCTGGAACATCGCCCAAGGCTAGGCGCCGGTGGAAGGTGCGCTCTCTCCGGAGGGAAGGTTGTCGCTGACGAGCAATGGCTGCCAGGAGGTACTCCATGGTTCGGATAGCATAAGTCAAGGGTAATAGCAGCCGATGCACCCATTATTATAGCAGAACTCATAGGTTTGAGACTTCCGGTTCCGTCCATCGCGATGCTGGGACTACCATAGCAACCAGAGAAGCAAAGAGTTGGCACAAAAAGCTACGTCAAATCCTTGTGGTTCACATAAAGCATCTCGGCAACTTTGTAGCAAGATAAACCTGCAATCGCTAGTCTGAAGACACGCAGCCGTAAACACAGTTGAGCTATTTACCTGTTGTCACACAACCACAGCCTCCACACAAGCCTTGGATGTGTTAGTACAGAACCAGCGTTCTGGTGAGCTTCGCTACTCTATCGAAAAAAGCGCTTTCTTTGAGTACGAGTAAAAAAATAATAGAAGCGCAATGCTGAAGCCGGAATCAAATAAACAACGTCGCTTAAGAGTTACAGCCACTTTTCATGATCAGTCCAGGAACTTGCCCAAGCGATTCCAATGCCAGATATCACACTGCACCTGAACAAAGTACTCCGGAAGGCGATGCGACAAAATATGCTCTTATGTGTGTGGGGGAAGATATGATGAACCGGACAGGAATGCCTGATGAAAGAAGTGTTTTGCAACGTCATAAAGTGGCCTGATGTCGAGAGTAGCACTTGTCAACCAATCACAAGCTGCGCCTCATGACCAAGCTGTCGTCTGCTTCAATGGGAGCATACAGGGGGGGTTTCGGCTGTTTCACCGTCGCTGCGAAATGATTTCCAGGGCAAGTGGTCTCCGATTCGCACAAAACACATACCAGTGTCTGGCACCACATTTTACAGATATTCTTACGCCGAGTTAAGTGATTTTTAATTGCCTAAAGGACGAGTTCAGCCAAGGTTTGCTCGAGAATTGTGAGGCTTTGTACATTCCCGGTGTCATTCGAAATTACTAAGGTGGTTTTATCCTGACTGCTTATCATACTAACGCATCCAACTTCCATTTTCAAAGATTGAAGATGGAAAAGCTTCATTTGTTTGCAGTTTTATGCGTAATCACGAACACCCCTAATACGCTTTCATTTGCAATGTACCCACCCCTTGCAGATCGTCCAAAAGTGCATCAACAGCTGTATTTCACAAATCGTGTTCATTGGACAGTTATATCCAATCGAAGTACCGTATTTACTCGCATAATAGGTGCACTTTTTTTTCAGAAAATCCAGCTCGAAGTTAGGGGTGCGCCAATTACGCGGGGTAAAATTTTCGAAAATTTTTTCAACTCGGTTCTCGCGCTTTAAATCTGCACACTTGACAAGTAAAAGGCGACTTTATCGTTTACCAATTAATTCAGCATAAAACAAACATACCTACGTACCTTTTAATGAACAAGCGAGAGCCGTCAACTGCACACACACACGTAAAATTTATTTAAACAAAAGTCGTAGCTGTTCCTCCTTTTCCCTATTCGGAGTCCGAGTCGGAGATCACACATTCATCCTCGCCGAGCGGGGATTCGTTTTCGGTGTCCGAATCATCCGCACCCCACAACATGTCATCCTCACTCGCATCCAGTGCGTTCGAGATACCCGTCTTCTTGAACCTTTTTCTGACAACTTCGTCGGAGATCGCCTGCCACGCTTCCACGATCCAAGCGCACAGCATTTCCACAGGCGGCCTCTTAATCTTACCACCTGGAGTCAGCTGATGTTGTCCTCCAGCCATCCAGGTGGTGTACAGCCTTCGAACATTGTCCTTGAAAGGTTTATTCAAGGACACGTCCAAAGGCTGCAGTATCCATGTGAGGCCGCCCGGAATCACTGCCAGATCTGTGCACAGCTCCTTTAGCTCATCTCGTATGCGGTCTACTAGGTGCCCACGAAAACTGTCCAGGACAAGCATGGACGGCAACAACAGACCACCCGGCCGCCGACCCCAGACTGTTTTCACCCAATCCACCATGAGTTCCGCGCTCATCCAGCCTTTTTCCTGGACTCTGACGTAGATGCCTTGAGGGAATTTTGCCTTTGGGAGCGTCTTACGTTTAAAAATAACGTAAGGCGGTAGCTTACGCCTATCCGCTGTCACCACCAGCATTACGGTGCATCGTTGTTTATCAGCGCCAGACGTTCTGACGATGACGCTCCGTGCACCTTTCTCCTCCACTGTCCTGTTCCACGGCATATCAAAGCAAAGGGGGGTCTGATCAGCGTTGCCGATCTGGGACAAAATGAAGTCTTTCTGCTGTCGGAGCTTTATAACAAAACTGTGGAAGTCCACCACTTTGTCCTCATATGCTGCGGGCAAGCGCTGGCACAAGGTGGTCCGCCTTCGCAGTGCGAGGCCATGGCGCCGCATGAAATGAGTTGTCCATCCGGAGCTGGCTTTGAACTATTTTGCTTCGATGCCCTGCGTTCGGGCTATTCTGCCACCTCAGTCTGCACAATATCCAACGACACAGCACAGCCGTCTTGTCGTAGCTCCCGTATATGCCGGACCAGTTGCTCTTCGACGTTCGGATACCTGCCGGTCTTGGCACCGCGGAAAGCCCGTCGTGTCTTTTTCGCCGCCTTAAGTTTTTCTTCTTGGTCCCTCCAGTACCGAATACTTGTTTCTCCAACGCCGAAATGCCTGCTTGCAGCCCGGTTGCCGTGCTCCAGCGCGTACTGCACTGCCTTCAGTTTAAACCCAGCTGTGTAGCTCGCGTACTTCCCCATGGTGGAACCAAAGTTCAATACACGACCACAACATACGCACACCGCTTGCGAAATGGCATTTCTTTCTTTTTCTCTGATGGTGGTGATGGCGATCGAGCCCCCGGCGTTGTACATGTGACCTCCAAAAAGCGCGGCGATTTGGGGGGTATCAGTAATTGATGGAAAAGCCGTTTTTTTTTTCGCTCATGGACGCTTTTTTTTTTTTTTCAAGTTTTATTTCGACAAACACGTTGGTTAGGTCATTGCACTTCGAATTTTTTTTATTTGCTCGTCGATTTGCCTTCTTTTTTTCTTCAGGGTACGGGGACCGCGTTCCAACTGTACCGCTGGGGGGTAGAATCGTTTCTGATCACGACCAAGTTCGGGGTGCGCCTATTATGCGCGGAATTAAAAACAATCGAATTTTCCGCGACCAAACTAGGGGTGCGCCTATTATGCGAGTGCGCCTATTATGCGAGTAAATACGGTATATGAGAGTGCAACCACAGAATAGGCTTTATGAATGGCTAACTAAAAAAGTCCCTCTCACTCCAATATCCAGTAGCATCAAGGTGGTGTGCTCTTCTTTACCTCTTTGGTGGTAATCACGATCGATCGGGCAGACATCACAAGTTGTATATTTTATTGGAAGATGTGGAATTCACCAGAACAGCATAACAAAACATTTTGACAATATACCGCGCTGCTTTCGAGTTTTCATCGGACCACATGTCTTTGCATGTATCATTTTACGCTCCTGACGCCCAGTAGAATTCGTTAATTACTGTGGTGCCAACCTCACTGGATTATTTTGATTGTCAATACTGTCCATTGCATCCGAGGGAAACAACAAATGAACTCAAAGCACCGGAATAAACCAAAATGCACCAGCAATCATCAGGCAGCCTTACATGGCTATCAATAAACTCAAAATACCATGGTACCCATGTATCCTGCCGCGGCTGCAATTTCTAAGCAGCCACATTGTTCGTAAAAGTGGTCTGGACCACTCTTATGATTTTCTCATAGCCAGGCTGTTCTTACACAAAATTTTGCTTCGTGAATCAACTTACGAGCACTTTTCGGTGACGTAAGCAAATATAGCAACTGCATCACCATTGCTGACATGTTCCCGGGCAGTCGTAGCGCGCTTTGTTGCAGCGGCCGATGTGACAATGATGGCCTCTTACGACGTTTTTTTTTTTTTTTCGTTTCGTGAATAGACTTACGCAACAAAATTTCTCTTGTGCAAACATTTTTTCGTAAGTGAGTTTTGTGAATCCAGCCCCAGCTGCCTTCCATATGTGCTTAAAAACACCGAACGAAAGCGGCATGCTTAATATGCATCTCATGTAGCTGCCTCTATATGGGTCCTGCAAATCAATGCAGGCTGGAAGAAATCAATGCAGATCTTCATTTATTCAATACTCGCGGAATAAAGAGAAGCTGTATGTTTTTTGCTCTTCTATGAATGTTTTTAAGCCTGATGCAAGCCTATGAACAATTTACATTATGGAATTTTTCTTGGAAACACAGATGAGTAGAAGTTGAACTCAGGCCGAATCGTAACTATGTTTGTTCACAACTTTTTAAAGTGTTTGAAAAGTTCAAACACTCGCACACACGCACAAACACAGAGCACCCGCGATTGCTTTTTAGAGAAGAAATCGTAACTATACGTCACAAAGCACGGGGGGGGGGGGGGGGGGGGGGCTCAGTGCTAAATATAGTGGTAGGCATTTATAACAGTTCAATAGCTGTAACGCCACAGATGCTTCTATTCACCATCTCGAAATCCATTTTATAAACCTCGATCCATGCTATGCCCCGGGCCTTCCTGCTACGTATGCAACGTGAGTTCTTCTTCTTAATTGTGACATGGGGTACGACATAACATACCTTGGAAGGACTGGCATGCGAATATTCCCACGGTGCGCTGCTCCTCAGTCATTTCACCAGCTTGTTTACTGAGGACACTGCATATGCTAAATCATGCACTGCATACAGGATTTAATTCCATTTCGCGTCGCCTTGGATTGAAGCAGTTGTATCAAGCGATATAAGAGGAAACTTGCAACTCCAAAAAGATTCCCGTAAAGTAGCAGCCCGAGAAGCTCGGCTAGTACGCAATATCACTGATTACATTAAACTGCAATGGTTAACCAGAGGTGCATAGCACAGCTCTCTAGAGTAACCCGACCACAAACCTGACAACACACACAAAAGACTGAGTGCTGTGAGACTCGTGTGAACATACAGCTGCAGTTCAAAACAACCTTAGGTTACATAGGTTCATCCCGATGGAGGCGGAAATGTTGTAGGCCCGTGTGCTCAGATTTGGGTGCACGTTAAAGAACCCCAGGTGGTCTAAATTTCCGGAGCCCTCCACTACGGCGTCTCTCATAATCATATAGTGGTTTTGGGACGTTAAACCCCACATATCAATCAATCAACATAGGTTCATCCGTGCATACCGTGCACCCGCAAAAACAACTTTACAGGGGCGATCTGGTTCTTTCAGTTTGAAACATGTAACACTGTGACTGTCTAAAGAAGCTTTGCGGCACTAAAGTAACAATTTACAACCAGTACAGATGCAATAGAGGGGCCCTGCAACACTTTTTGGGCACAATCCGAAAACGCTGCCAATTAGTAGTATCCAGGCTCCCGAGAGCATGCGAGCCCAATGTTAATGCCCAGCACCCGGCCTATAATTAACAACAACGTGAATAACAATAATGGTGGTAGAACAGAAGGGTGAAAGTCGCACTCGCTGGGGCCCATCTCGACGCATGTGGAAGGTAAGATTTTGTGCATTTTAGCATCGTACGCACTTTGTTAACTGAAAACTACGACTAGCCTTCTAAACACCACAACAACGCAGCACATCGTGCGTATGTCAAACTCGTATAATACATGCACGAAATGTATATAAATATTCACGGCCGCATTGTATACGTTCCACGAAAATTGAAGCATTGTTGACATCGCAGGATAACCGGCGTTAGTTTCTTTCAACCGTAAACTTATTTTCCTGCGCAACCCAGAATGAAACACTACAAATAAGCGATTTCACATACCATGTGCTTTTTCATCATGCCAGCACCATCCACCAAGCTTTCATCACGCCACTGTCATCCAGCTTGTGCCCCAAGCCATCCACCAAACACGTTTCGCATCGCCCCCACCAGCCGGCATTTTCCACAGTCACAACCATTGGCTCTCCTCCATCACCACCACCAGCCACCATTTCTTCCACTCTAGACGTCATGAGCCATTAGGACCCCATCAGTTTACCCATCATGGTGTCACTAGGTTGTATACGAGGTACTATTAATCAGCTGCCCACTCGTAATAAGTTCATGTGCTACGTGACACCAGACATGCGCATAAAAGAGTGTTTCACACTCGTCGCTTGGCTTATAGATGGCGCTGACTGACACTCCTACTTCTAAATTCACATATAAACCGCAAAAAGTGGATGGAGAGAAGGCCACTGTGGTAGCTCAGTGGTTAGAGCATCGAACGCGTTATTCGAAGGTCGTAGGTTCGATTCCTGCTCACGGCTGGTTATTTTTTCACCCACTTTTCTTTCTTCTTATTTACATTTCATTGGTTTTAATAACTTCTTCTGTACATTCCTTGGCATTACTCTCTGTTAGATCTCATTATATATATATATATATATATATATATAGTGGGAGTAATAATTCAATGGGCCAGTTAGTCTTCGTGAAGGTATGGGATATGGCACAACGGGAGCGTTGTCTCCTCTACAGTTTCGGGCCATCTCGGCATTCATTGCCGAGACTGCGGCTGTGTCCCTGATTTTAAGCTTTGTACCGTCATTAGGCGGCATCGGGACCACTTGATACGTGAAATTTATGAGGCTTCAGAAATAGAAAGGCTGGGCAGTGCATGTGTCAGCAGGCCTTCGATTGCGCTATCATTAAAAGAAATAGATTTCCTTCGGCACGTTAGCACACGTGCTGCTCATGGTGCGTTGTGAAGATGACTATGTGGTTGTTAGGTGGATTCTGTTTTGTTTGTTTTGTATTTTCTCTTTTTGTTAGATACTGCCCAAGTATATATTGTGCGGTTCTGGCAAATAAATCTTGTTGTAAGTTCAGTGCCGCTGTCTGTCTCCTTCTTTTTCTTGTCTCTCGTTATTGACGCTGTTTTTTATGTGACGTTATATCTTTATTTCCGCCTTTTTCTCCCATTGTTGACTCTCCATCCAAAGAGCGAGCGCGCTCAATTGCATTGTTAATAATTTTTTTCGGGGTATTTTTGACGTAAGAAGGCTGCTCTCAATTCCTGTGCCTTGGTGTCAAATTGCGTGATTTCAGAGCAAATTCTTCTGTATCTGTAGGCTTGAGAGCAAGAAACACCTGTTTTGCAGTGATGGGAGTGACTACTGTGGCAATGCAAATACTGTTGGCGGTCAGTTGTTTTTTTATACAGGGAAGTAAATATGGTGGTGCCACTGAGTGATACAGTGACATCCAGGAAGTGAACACTCTTCTGCGAATACGTGCGCGGAAATGTCATCGAACGATGTAGGGAGTTGAAATCGAAAATGAATTTGGAAATATTATGCTTACCATCAGCCCACACGAAGAATATATCATCGAGGCAGCGTCGGTAGAATATCGGTTTGAATGGAGAATTTTCGAGGAAAGGAGTCTCCAAAGAGGCCATCAAAATATTTGCATAATTTGGGGCCATTTTAGTTCCCATGGCAGTTCCGTTCACTTGTAGGTAATGTTTTTGGCCGAATTCAAAGTTATTATGTTTAAGTACCAGATTTAGGAGCACCTCTAAAGCGCTTTCGTCGAATTCACTCGTCGATTTACTTTTTCCATAGGCGGGGACTGTGGCGGCGATTCCTTCGGTGTGGGGAAAGTTTGTGTACAATGATGAGACATCCATGGTGACCATATAGCATTCTATAGGTACTACAGCTTTTCAGACTTCTCGGAGGAAGTGGCTGGTATCTTTAATGTATGATGGCAATAATTGTGGGGTGTGCTTAATGCGAGAGTCAATGAAACTAGAGATTTTTTCAGTAGCAGCGCCGTTCCTGCAAACTACAGGTCGTCCGGGATTGTTAACCTTGTGAATTTTGGGCAGTAAATAAAAGCGCCCAGGAGCCGAGTTCCACTCTATCGAACGCCTAAGTGTCGTACTCCTACAATCCGGTTTCCAGAACACACGGGAGTGCGAACAGCGGGAGTCATTCTTCATAAAGAAATTCAATTCACTTACTCACGGAATCGAGAGCTCTGGGCGACTGACGTGCCTCCCCGAAGTTTCGTGAAACACGAAAAGTGAATTAATCAATCAATTTATTTATACATATGTGAAGTCGCACACATAGGATGATCAATCTAGAGCAGGAAAATAAACAAATTCGGTGCTACGTGCATCAACCGGCGCGTATGTTACGGGGGTGAGAGAATGAATGAAATAAATATATTTACAAAATATACAGGGAGAGTTAGAGGCAGCTGCAGCCAAGATGGAAGAACAGCAGCAACAACAACACGAGCACGGTCGCTTTCATCTTCGTCGTCTATGATGCTCTTTCGTTGCCGATGCCGTGTAACAGTATTATTCGATTTTTTATTTTATAAGTGCTTTTTATTTTTTGTTTATGTTTTGTTTGTTCACCTCTTAAAGAATATCCAGTAATTTATTTTGAGTATGACCAGTTATACACTTTTCTACAAGAGAGGGCAGATAGGGGGAGAGGGCACATATAACTTTGCATCGTGGCCAATGTTTTCCTAAAGCTGGAGCGGGCCGTATGTTTCTCTTTTGTGTGTGTGTGCCCTGACGCCGCGGGGTAGCCGCCGAACCACGTGAACTTTAATTCAATCCATGTGCGGGATGCGAGTAAGCGGCAACATGTGTCACTTTTTCTCTTTTCCTTGGTCGCCTCCTTTGGCGGCGCGTCTTATCTACCCCTAGCAACAATGCAGGGAGAACCCGCCCACTTCCTGCGGCTCTCCCTCGCTCCTTCATTCTTCTTCTTGTCTGTCGCTTGCCTCGTTAACCCGTTTGTTTCGCTTTTTTGTTGCTGGTTTTTTTTCTTTTTATTTTGGGGGGCCTCCAAACTGTGAGGGTGGCCCTCTGCTACGGGTACTTGTGTCATTTCGCTTAGATCCTCCGAAGAAGGCTGGTCCAGAAGCCGAAACTGTCAGGATTAAATAAATAGATTATTGTTTTGTTTCCTACACTGCACTATTCTCGAAGTTTATAATTTTTATTACGATAGCCACAAGAAACCCTCATCATCTATTTCATATATATATATATATATATATATATATATATATATATATATATATGCGTGTGTGTGTGTGTGTGTGTGTGTTGAGGGCGTAAAGATTCTTTTTAATAATTCTGTCCTTCATGCCGTCTTTTATTTGCATTTGCCTTGTCACCACGGTAACCCTTGTTTTGGGGTCACTGTGGCATAAAGCAATTAGATGTGCTTGGACATGAGCCACATTCTTGCTAAAAGTCAGATAAATACACGAGAGGGGGCGTGCGAACGTTACAATCATTTGAGTGCAGCGATTCTCACGAAATCTTGGGCTATTGTTCATCTGTCGCCGGGCAGCTATATCCGACGTTACTGGTCCTTCGGGCAAACTTCGTTCGGTTATAGCGGCTTCCCGTCACTTTAGCGCCCGGTAACATGTTGCTGCATGCCGACGCTCTTTGCTTCCACCTTACTTTTCAGTACTGACTGTGTGCCAGCTAGTGAATGTATTCACAACTGCTCGTAACGTCGCCAGGACGATAACGACTTCATAAGAAACTGAGGCGCAGACATTGGTGGGTCCAATCCACACCTTCCCGATGCGGCAGCGCATGCTCCCTTTCCGATAGCGGAAAGCTCGCGAGGCGCTCCTTTATATCGGATGCTTCCATCCTAGCGATGCCGTTTTTCCGGGCCATTATCGAATTTCTGCCAAAACGGCAAAGCGACAACACAGGAAAATGAAGGCGGCTTCCACCGTCATACTCCGGAGCCACGGACCACCACCGGCGCGCTGCGCAGAACCGAAGCGGAATATAGCAACACAGAGCTTTGCTCAAGGAGACAGTCTATTTTTTTCATGGTATTGGTAAATTTCTTTCCATTGTTCTCAATTCGAACGACTCGTTGCTCCCTTCTTCTCACTCCGGAGTATAGCTCCCCCCCTCCCCCCTTCCACGCCGCGCCGGTCTCGCGCCACCGCCGGAGGTGAGAACACCGGCGCGCCACCGCCGGCAATTTTGGTACCGGCGCACAGGTCTACTCTGAACATAGGCTTGCGCCGCGTGTTTCGTTGGGTTCTCCTCGTCGCTGACGTACGCCGTGCCCTCATTGGTGCCGAATTCTTAAACCACCATGGACTGCTGGTCGACGTGAAACGGCCAAGCTTACTAGACACTACTACACTGCTCTGTCCATGGTGTTGTTTCCCATGACTCGCACATAATCGCCCCCCCCCCCCCCCCTACAACAGTGGCCGATGACCGTTTCGCAATACTTCTTCGAGAATTCCCAACCATCACGCAACCGCCTGACTGCACAAAACCCGTGTAACATGATGTCCGTCCAACCCGTCCAACATGTTCGCTCGCCCACGGCGACTTGCTCCAGATAAGCTCAAAGTAGCCAGGGCCGAATCCCAACACGTGTTGGAACTTGGAATAATACAACCATCGTTGAGCAGCTGCGCGTCTCCTCTCCACCTTGTCCCCAAAAAGTCAGGTGACTGGAGACCCTGCGGAGACTACCGTTCCCTGAACGCAAAAACTATTCCCGACCGGTATCCCCTGCCTAACATTAAGGATTTCACATCAGCTCTACATGGCACAACAGTTTTCTCTAAAATCGACTTAGTCAAAGCCTTTCGCCAAATTCGTGTTGCTGCAGATGATGTTCCAAAGACGGCATTTACCTCCCCATTTGGCCTTTTCGAGTTCCTGAGAATGCCATTCGGCCTCCGCAATGCTGCACAAACGTCCCAGTGGTTCATCGACACGGCCATACGTGGCCTGCCGTTTGCGTTCGCCTACGCCGACGACCTACTGGTGGCAAGCTCATTCCACGAAGAGCACTTCCAACATCTCCGTCAACTTTTGTTCACAACTCAGCCAACGGAATCGTTGTGAACACTGCAAAAATTAGTTCGAATTGTCATGTCTTGATTTTCTGGATCATCGCTTGGACAGCAGTGGATTTAGCCCCCTTCCTGACCAAGTTCAAGCAATCGTCGAGTCCCCGAAGCTGTGGGATCTGATATGGCGCGAGAGAGCACCACCACGCTCTTGGAGTGAACGGACACAGCAGACGCGGTCGGAACAAACCAAACCAAACGCACATTTATTTAACTTCAGAACGACGATATCGCAAGCCGAATTATTCTAACATCAGAAGTAATCAACCCGGCAAAACTGCCTTACACAAAATTACGCAGCACTTAACATAACGAACACAAGAGCACACACACAAAAAAAAGCGCCATCGCCAACGCTTGACTCACCCCGCGGGCCCCCGGCAGATGGCCCGTGGTGCCGTGCACTGGGGACACACAGCGAGAGACAACCGTTCGCGTCAACCGCCACCAGCCGAAAAAGACTCGCTCAACTCTCTCTGCCGCCACCAAGGCTTGCCTCAGGAATCACCGCCGAAGCTACCGTCCTAACAACCATGATGATAATGATAGCAGTAATAAACTCTCACGAACACAACGCCACCTACCGTGCAATAGTTTCGACCCCTAAATGCGGCTTCTGCGCGTGACACGTGCGTCACTAGGCGCAAACAACTTTACAGGGGGTGTCAGCACCCCCACAAAGCCTACATCAATAACCAAGCTGCGCCAGTTTCTGGGGCTTGTAAATTTGTACCGCTGATTTATTAGGAACTGTGCTACGCTGTTGGAGCCCCTCGACGATTTGCTCTGCAGCAAGCCCTCGGAAACTGCACTACCATGGAATACCGCGGCGGAAGAAGCTTTCAACTCCAGCAAGAACGCTTTGGCTGAAGCCACACTACTGACGCACCACAATTCAAGTCACCCCTTAGCGCTCATGACAGATGCATCCTGTTCTGTACTTGGGGCCGAACTCCAGCAAAAAGTGAACAATAAGTGGCAGCCCCTTGCCTTTTTCTCCAAGCGTATGACCTCTGCCCAAAGAGACTACAGCGTTTTCGGCCGTGAGTTGCTCGCCATCTTTCTCGCTGTGTGTCATTTTCGACACCTACTTGAAGGCCGCTCTTTTAAAATTTTCACTGATCAAAAACCTCTCACCTATTTAATCGGCGAATCTGACTCACTATACACACCACGCGAGGTGCGCCAGCTCGCCTTCATCTCGCAGTTTTCAACTGATATACACCACATCAACGGTGTTGACAAGGCTCCAGCTGACGCTCTCAGTCGCATGGATGCCATCACCCACAGTCGCTCCAAAACCTCCATCTCAACATCCTTTCCATTCAGACTCCAGGATCTGGTTGTAATCCAGTCAAAAGACACTGAGCTTGAACACGTACGCGAAGCGTCCACATCACTTCAGCTCGAACTCGTCGCCTTTGAAGATGTGCCAATTATTTGTGACACCTCCACAGGCACATCCAGACCATTTCTCCAACCCTTTTCGTAAAAAAATATTCGACGCCTATCACAGCCTTTCTCATCCGGGAATTCACGCTTCCCAAAAGATTCTTTCTTCACGCTTTGTCTGGCCCGGCATGAGCACCAACGTCAGGGATTGGGTTCGTGAATGTGCATCGTGTCAGCGCGCCAAAGTTCAACGGTACCCCGTTCCTCCATCAAAGCCCTTCTTGCAACCCGACGAACGTTTCGACGTTGTGCATATTGACATAGTTGGCCCATTACCCCCATGTCAAGGCTACTGCTACCTTCTAAAATGTGTACATCGTTTCACCCGCTGGCCCGAAACGACTCCTATGCCCGACATGTCTGCAACTACCATCGCAGCGGCTTTTGTTTGTACCTGGATATCCCAATTTGGCTGTCCGACAACGATTGTATCATACCGGGGTCGCCAGTTCGAATCTTCCCTTTTTTTTTTTTTTTTGGAGCTCCTGAAACATCTTGGTATTTCACGCATGCGCACAGCGTCATACCATCCGCAAACAAACGGCCTCGTCGAGAGATTCCACCGGCACCTCAGAGCAGCACTCACAGCACACGGTTGCCGCGACAGGTGGGTTGACCGCCTCCCGCTCACGCTACTCGGAATTCGATCTTTCAAGGAGGACCTCTCCTGCTCCACTTCCGAGCTTGTTTATGGCACTTCACCTGCCTGCCAATTTCTTCGAAGAAAGCGGCTGTGCCCCCCAGCTAAGAGCAACAGAGTACGTCGACCAGCTGCGCGACGTCTTTCGATACATTCGTCCGCAGCCAGCCACGTGCAGCGTACATCGCTCAGGGCCTAAAAACAGCGGCACACGTGTCCGTGCGGTACGGCCCTGTGCGCGCCCCTCTTGAACCACACTGCCTCGGCCCCTTCCGTGTGTTAGAGCGCTGCTAACTTCGTCGTCGATATCAATGGGGCAGGCGATACAATCGCGCTCGAGCGGCTCAAGCCAGCGCTCAGAAAGAAAGGAGGAAAGCGAAAAGGGGGAAGGTAAAAAAGAAAGGAATAAAAAACGAAAGAAAACAAAAAGAAAGAAAGAAAGAAATGAGCCTGTCTCAAAATGCAGGCAAGAGACATGCGTAAAGTGCACAGTTTAAAAAAAATGCATGTACCACTGCAGAGCTGCCAACACATGAAACAAAGTAAAAATAGACTGAACAAGTGAATCGGTAAGCAAATTAAATCACACCATATTCCCACGAAAGTGGGGCAACTAGCAGTCTAAATAGTTCACATGCGAGGGTCAATCTGGAAGGTGCCGGATATCGTGCTGGGCAACAGTAGCGCCGCTTCCATCCGAAATTTCATTAAGTCACTCACAACAATCGTATTTTTGCGTTAATTCGGCTCAATTCTCTAAACTCGGTTAAATTCCCTAAACTCGGCCTATGTATACGATAGCTTGTCCACGCCTTCCACGTCATATCGTCCAGCCAAGTCTCCTGCCTATTGATTATCCCCGTTTTCTTCGTCTACTTACGATGAAATCACTACACTTGACCTAAACATCCAGATTATCTACCCGGCTTTTGCTCGTTCTTTTAGTACAATGTGACAGTAAATTAACAGTACGTAGGCGCCCATCAAGCTGAGTTTCGTTCGAAGTTGTCTGAAAATTATATCATTAGCAGAACCCAGCAGAGCACCTTTTTCCGTTCTTCCTTATTTTTTTATTTCCTGAAGCAGTTTTCCACGCACTTTTCTGTGAAAACGTTGCGTTTTTTCTCATTACTAGCGCGCTAAGCAAACCGCCCAAATTAAAGGGTCGCAACATCATGCGGGGCGCGACACCCCCGTTTTTCTTTCTCTTTATATCTCTCTTCTCTTTTTCCGTTTGTCCCTGGTGCATTCAATTTCCGGAAAGGGGCGGGGGGGTGGGGGGCAGCTATTCAGCTCCCAAACCAAACTCTAATTACTTTATCGATCACAAATGTTGCTGGGTATAAACAACTTGCTTCTTGTTTTAAAAGCATACTCTGTATTCGTCAATGGAAAACCACTCATTTTGCCCTCAGCACTCCCTACTCACCGTCATTCTTATTTTTTATCTAATAGACACAACGGCTAAAACAAACCTGTTCGCACTGCGCTTTTGAATGGGCGACCCACTAATTTTCTTTTATATTTCGTTTTTTAGCTTTTTTGAAAGCAGGCGCTATCGAATGAGCCGACCTCAAAATGCTAGATCTGCCCGCATCGAACATCCTCTTCTTTCACTCTTACAGTGGAGAAGCAAGCTTCTCAAAGTTAAGAGAATATCAACCAGGCTTTAGCAACTCGTGTTGCTCTGATCAGACCGGCGTACAGACGCAATGCCGTTGAGACGATAAGCACGATAGACCGTAAGATTATTTCAATTGCTCCACACTAAGGTGGCCAGTATGGTTTCAAATAAATAAAATAATACTCAAGCTCTTAATTGACAGACGGTGAACCAGAGGTCGCTGAGTGAAGAGGAAGTCACATGACTATAGGTAAAATAGGTACCCGCCAGACGGCGCAGGCCGAGCCACTGGCTTAAGGGTTACCGCATACGCTACCCTAGGACAGTAAATGTAAATGATATATGAAGCCTGACTTTGCAGAGCAGAGTCACTGCTGCAGTCCAACCGGACTCGTGCGACCAGGTGCTCTGCGTCGGCTAAAATGAAATGTAGTAATCTTTGGACGTGCATTTATACCATGTCGCTATTGCGTCGCACGTCAACTGTTTAGCACGGCAATATGAGGTGCTGTACGTTTGCGACACATAAATATTTGAAGAATGTCGGGTTACTCAGAACAGCAATACTCTATGGTCCTCTTCATTCGTCCGCAATCAAACCGCCACGCTGGTATAGCGGTTAATGGTGCTCGAATGCTGGAAGGAGATCGCGGGATCAGATCCGAGAAGCAGTGACCACTTTTCGGTGGAGATTAAATGCCTTGTACTTAGACATTGGTGCGCGTTTTAGAACACCAGG
Source organism: Rhipicephalus microplus (assembly GCF_043290135.1). Lineage (NCBI taxonomy): Eukaryota > Metazoa > Arthropoda > Arachnida > Ixodida > Ixodidae > Rhipicephalus > Rhipicephalus microplus. The sequence continues at coordinate 1,529,463 of NW_027464638.1, read as the reverse complement.
TGGTCACAATTTCCGGAGCTCTCCATTACGACATCTCTAAAAATGATGTCTTGGTTTCATGGCGTAAAACCTAAAAAAAATATTATTGTATTTCTAAAGTGGTTGCTTGGGCGTGATAGTACGACCTCGTGAAAAAGAAACAGAACGAAAAACGAGACACCAGACGAAAAAGTACACAGACAGAGCACTGTGAGTGAGTGAGAGTGAGTGAGTGTTGCGGATACAAAGGTTTAGCATATAAATCCTGCGAAAAGACACATAGTGTACCCATTTTCAATGGTCACAGAAAACCAACACAGCCACACTGAAACACCGAAGAGATCTTCAAAACCATGACAGTGAACTCTATATTTCAGATTTATTTTATATACGGTATTATTGAAATCATCGGTTATTTATGTTGTACTTCTAGCCTATCACAGATCCAATTTTCATTTTTTGAGGCAAAGAGCTTACCAAATAGATCTTTTACGCTGAAGACCTCTTGCTGTGAGCGCATGGGACTAAAGTGACCCACTGTTGAATAACAAATATATGTGAATTATACACCGTTATTGCGCGTACTCGTCATTGCGACCCGACTGAAAAATAGCTCAGATATGCCCATTAGCATGTGTCGGAAATTATGCCTAAACCTTGGTCCAGATGTAGCACGCATGAACTGTCGTGTTTCAGACGTGAGTGACATGTTTGCGTCTGAATCTTATGCACATCTCAGCGCTCTGACGCGACCCTGACGCAAAATAAAAGTGAAACGTCACAAAAAAAAAATGTAAATCGTACTGACTGACAATGGAAGTGAAAGGAGCGTCAAGTGGTCTAAACAAATACATTGCCCATAAAGTATAATGGGCGCAGCCTACGGATATTATATTTAGACACTGAACTTCCCCTGTAACGACACAGCTCAAACGGTAAGGGGGAAAAAAGCGAGGTACCATATAGTAGAAAACCACGAGAGCACGCCACCAGAACAAAGACCACGATAATAGAATGACAAGCTGAAGTTCGAAAGGCATGACCTGGTCGGCGTATTGCATTGATGTCCTGATATGATTGCTCGTGCCGAGCGCTGGCGTCGCTTTTAGCTTACTGGAGAATTTTTTCGGGGAAGGTCAGTTAGAAAAGTGTAGAGCTTTCACACATAAATGTTTGTAAGTGAGCAGTTAGTATTCAAGCACTGCCTAATTACTTCAACAATTACAACATACGCCTAACTAACTGACGGTTACCACGAAAACCAAAAGCCCAGCATATCAACTGCCGCCCCCCCCATAAAAAAGAAAGAAAAAGAATTATTCACGTTTACCAAACTTCCACAGGAATCTTTTTCAGGTGTTCCTCAAACTCTAGCACAGAAACAGTGCACCGGCCAAACGCATATCCGATGCGCCGTCGAAGCGTATGAAATAAAAAAAAAAGTGCGAGAGAAAATCGTGGTTTCGTTGTTTCTTGAACCGATGCCCAATACAAGGTTCCAGGAATGCCGAGGAAAAACAAAAAAGAGGCGGGGAGATTAATCATCCTGATGCTGCAACAGTTTATCCTTTCTTAAAATTAAGCTCTAGCATACGCTTCCAAGCTTCCGCGGGCTACGATGATTCTCGATCTAAGCGGATTAAACGCACGGCCGGCACTTTTCTTTCTTCTGTCTACATCGTTAAAACTACGGCGCCTAGGCACGACCGAGAAAATATCTCACTTACGTCCGCACAAAAGCCCAGCACCGGCCGTTGTTAACTCTGGACACCTGAACCAGGCGGTGACCCGCCAAGAGACAAAGAGATCGGGCATAATGCGGGCGCTTTTGACGATGCTTTCCGCCGCAAAACTTAACTCATTTCCCAACGCTGATGAGCGGGACAGATTATATGAAAGCATCTGATCCTGGCATCCGGGTTGAACCTGTACGTTCGTCCCTCCGCTATCATTCGCGTATTAACCCAACGCGGCCTCTCAGCGACCTCAGACCGGAAAAGATCAACGCGGCTACTGTAAGGGGGCTAATGGTAGCCAGAGCGCAGAATCTCATATAGGCTGTAACATAAAGGTAAGCAAGTTCGCCTTCCTTAAAGCCCGATTCCTGCGAAATTTTCTTCGATTAGGGCCATTTTACGCTCCACAGACGCTTCTGTTTCGCGTCTGATGAGAAAAAAATTAGTCCTCCGACTCCTTTTTTTTTTTTTTAAGCCATGACTTTCTACGTTATTTGACTCTATTTAAGGAGAGGTGTGAACTCTTTTAGTATATCGTTATACTCAACGGAAAAAGTAACACAGACTTCTTTTTTTAAAAAACGTAGAAAAAATTTGTAAAAATGTTCAGCAAATTCAGACATAATCCTTAATATTTCATAACGCGCGAAAATGAAGCCGAAACTGAACCGAGCAGTGTGTCTCCGTGAGTCGTATTGGCACGCACCCGGTGGGAATGCACAAAACATGCTGGTACACGGTATGAAAACCGTGAAGGCGAACAGCTGCCCATTTGTGCTCGCTCCGTATCATAGAAACACGTTTTCAGAGCTGTAAAACGGTGACAACGTCGACGTCAACGAATTCAACAGCAATCAGTGGTCGTTCGCATTTGATCCGCTGCTACCCGATCTGATTCCTCAGAACATCAGCAATCAAGCACGTTCAGCAGCCCTATTGTTAGGGTTCTAAATTCCGAAACCACGGTATGATTATGATGGACTCCATAGCGGAGGGCTCCAGAAATTCTAACCAGCTTAGATTTTGTAATGTACCCTTAAATCAAAGTACGCAGGTCTTTAGCATTCCGCCTTAATTAAAATGCGGCGGTCGTGGCCTGGACGCGATACCGACAAGCTTACGATTATTATGATCTCCATTCATTTTTTTTAACAGTGCGGTAACCTGTAGCTACCAAAAGGTAACACGATTACGCTACACGGCAAAGTTATTGAGAAATGAAGGAATAGACCAGAGAGGAGTTGGGGTTCTGAAGGAACGGGCGTAGAGGGCGTCCACACGTCTGTCACCTCTCTCGACTAAGCATGGGGTGGTGGTAGTGGTTAGAAGATGAGAAAAGGCACCCAATTTCTGCAGCGACAATGCAACGTGCGCCTGCGTGTTGCGGGAGGAGAGGGGGAAGAAAGAGAGGGCGGTGACATGCTTGAGAAGGCTCGGTATTTAGGTCTGCAAAGCAACACTGACACTTCACGTCGCTTCTGGAAGAGATAATTACCACCGGCTGGCACCACCTTCTTTTCCTGTTCTGTTTACGCAAGCGCGAAAGCACGCGGGCTCCGCGCCACTTTCATCTTCCTTACGACATGCCAGATCTTCCCTATTAGTTCGCACAACGTGACGTAGCGTCTTACGGTTGACCACCCCTTGCACTCTTCAGTTATAGGTCAATTCACTAGTTCACGCTGCGCGGAGGCCAAAGAGAATAACTTAATTTGCGTCGGCGGAGGTGGCAAAGTCTCTTCCGGCCTGAACTGAAAGAGAACCAAAAGAATAATCTCGAGGGTTTAGCGTAGAGACTTGCGAAGCAGTAGACAAGAAGGTTGAGAGGGCATACAAGAACGCTAACCTTTCAACAACTATTTAAACCCAGAATACGCGCACTGGCGTGTGATTCGGGTTCAAACAAATCATTCTTCAAAGCGTCTTTGTGTGCCTCCCCGTCTTCTTGTCAGCTTCTTCACAAGTCTCTGCGCTTAACGCAAACGATATGTCTTACCAACGAGGCCAGAGATCCAACCTTACTAGCCACATGAAGTCGCAAATAACGATCCTTCTATTTTTTTTTCATTGTTTCTTTCTGCGACAGTAAAAGGACCTTCGATTTTATACTTTTTTTTTACCTTATCTACATTATCACCGAAACCCGGTGGTACGTACATAGCAAAAGAATCATTATCTCCACATTTCGATGTTTAGCTATATAGTGCATTTCTTGCCAAAACAAAATACGTATTTTACAAACCGTGCAGCATGCTTCCACACAATCAAAGGCTGATTCAATTTACAAACACATCTCTTCTTATATGTTCTTTCTGTTGAGTAATCTTTTGTTTTCATATATATCTTCCTGTTGAGTAATTTCTATTCTACCCAAACATACGACTCTCTTGACGAAAGAAATACTATTAATAAGTTACGTTGAGAGCTTTCATTCCAAGCTTCGACTGCACTCACACAAGAGATACCTTCAACAATTGTTTGATTATATGTGGGGTTTAACATCCCAAAACCACCACAAGATTATGAGAAACGCCGTTGTGAAGGGCTCCGTAAATTTCGATCCCCTGGGGTTCGTTAACGCACACCCGAATCTGAACACACGGGCCTACACCATTTTCGCATCCGTCGAAAATGCAACCATTGCAGCCGGGATTCAATCCCGCGACCTGCGGGCCAACAGACGAGTAGCTTAGCCACTAGACCACTGCGGCGGGGCTTCAACGATTGTTCAATGCGGATCATTACACGGTAACCTCCAGACAAAGTCTCGCGAGATATCGTCAAGACAGAAGTTCGGGAGAAGACAAAGGCTTCAAGAGATGATTGGGACAAAAAAACTAGGGATGGGCGAAGCCTGTAGGACAGGGTGTTTCAGCTCCACCAGCTTGAACCCTGGGGAGGAGCGAAGCGTAAAATGTTTTGAGGCAGATTTCTTTGATGGGGCACTTGAGAGGGCCAAGCCTGAGACCAGGCATGTCGGGAAAGAGCGTTTTCGCTCCACTAACGCCATCGGAAAACTGCGTGAAAATCGATCTTACCCCCTAAGGCGGCGCTTCATATTGTTATTATTTCACACATACCCGGTTTCTGTTCCCTGCGGCATGTGTAGGGAAGGGTGTTGCAGCTTCACTAACGTCATCGGCAATTTGTTGGGATAACTTTGTTCAATTCGTCGCTTTTAGGAGACCGGTGGCGAGTAATGCGATTCATCTACTATGGCACATGTCAGTTTTTATAATGGATCACGTCTACATGACACCCCGCGGTTACAGGAGACGCCCACAAGCTTAGCCTCTAAGGTAGGTGCGTTGCATTTGATCGAAAACCACTTGTCAAAACCTTGGCTCCAGAAACAATCCCTGCTCAAGAAGGTTGATCACCGAGTTTTTCAAGGTTTCGTCCGGTCTGAAATATTTTTTTTTCAGGGGGACGTATACCTCCTGACTAAAGTGGTTCAAGTCCTCCTTGGGGCCGCAGATGCAACAGATTTGAACCTTACATATCAATATTGATCGTAATCAATAATACGGTGACATATAATCACTCCTTACGTTAATAACAATTTGGCCTTAACATAACGTAACCATATAATCATATTAAAAGCATAATTACAAGTGCAGTAGAAACGCAAGGTCACAATCGCTGAAGAAGTAACTAGTGACACTTAGCAACGCTAACATTTAGTAACCTTGAAATGCAGCCACTGAATCATTACTAAAGTTGCACTTACTTCAACATTTCTACAACACATCCGAATCCGAAGCAAGAAAACATGTTCATTATTAACCTTCCTAAATATGCGAACTGTTTCACAGTTTATAGCTACGTCTGATTACAGCAGGACTGTATTCATTCTTCTCTATACACATAGAACAGTTTTGCCGCAGATACACGTGCCTCACAACACAGGCGTCGGTGCATCGTGTTACAGCCCGGGAGGCGATGAAAAAAAAATACACGCGAGGTTCGAGTTGAAGTGTCGTTCTGGTTCAGTTCTAGTTCGGATTAATAAAGGTATATGATTATTGGCGAACCGCTTACCAACACTCGACCAGTTTATTTACAAATTTTATCCTATACACGCTTCTTGGTGCTACTCGTCAACATACTATAGGCTGAAACACTGCAAGCAGCACCGCTGAAGAGTGCGCTCGTAAGTTCACCAGAACTTGTATTGTATAATTTTCCACCTCATTTTCTCTTCAATTTCCAGTGATGCGCTGTACCGAGCGCGTGAAAAATACTCAAGCTTTTTTTCAGCAGGTGGAAGAAAGTGGTGTTCTATCACAATAGATGAGCGACAGATTTTTCTTTAACATAAGCATTACTAAATCTCGCCAAGAATAGATACAACAGGTACGCTAAAAGACACGGCCAACTTATAAGCACTGTACTGCACGGTAAGTATGTGCGGCCCTTCGACGTATCCGTCCCTGAATTCTCTCTTTCTGTGTTTCGTTCAATTGCTAATCATACTGAGAACGGGTGAAACAGTGGGAAAGTTATACGAAATATCCAGGTGCGAAATTTTCAAGCCGGATTGAATCAGTAAGCTAGAAAAATTACCACAGAATATCGACGAAATCAAGCAAACGAAAAAGTTTCGCAGAGTTTGTTAAGCGACAAACCTCAAGTTAATTTGGCGCATGCACACCGCATGTGATTCGCCAGATTTGCGGCATCTGGTTTACGATCGCATCGAAATTGTGGATAAAAAGAACAACAGTGCTACATAAATGCACTTCGCGTTCAGAGCAGTGATTGTTCATTTCAAGGCCACAGCACTGTGCATAATTGAAGAATTTCAAAAGGGTTTATGTTCATGAAGTAATAGAATATTTTGCCTAAATCTAGACAGCCCACTTTAGACTGCATAAAGGCGGGTCATGCTAATTCAATGGCACGCAACTATTCTGTGACAACCTTCTTCCGTTATGTTCAGGAACTCTGTGGCCTGAGCAATGACCACAATAAAGCAATATCACTTAAGTGTGTCTCTATTCGAATCCGCTTTTCCGTGTAGACTGCAACGATTGCAGCCGCTTATTCAATGAACCACGTGGTACCAAACCCATCTTCTATATTATAATTAGAGGTTAACATTCTGTTCGGGCTCGCACAATTACCGACAATATCGGTTCGGATTCGATCTATACCCTGGTTGCAACGATTGAGCCAATGCGTCGCACCACAATGGTTCCGCCGAATATCGGCCGCATATTATACCATTATTCTATCTGCGAATAACAAATGAACAACTGCCGTAAAGAATAAAATGCCCCTGTTTGTGTTATTAATTACTGCGAAAACGATGTAACCTTTTCGTTGATCCCCTCTCTCCCCTGTCCTTTTTTTTTTTTTGTCAATCAGGAACTCTTAACTAGCCCGCACATACGTCATCCCACTGCCATTATTAGACATGGAACTGTGACATATGAGCAAGGTATGGTTACAGCCTCTATATTTTGACACTTTTCCCCGAAACATGCTATGTACAGACCAATCTCACTTCACCCTCTCCGTGTAGAATAAACAAGGCATTCATATATTAGCTCTAACGGTCCGGTGCCACCTTTATAACTTGAATCAAATATAAAAGAGCAACCACCAGGAAAAGCAGGTTGTAGGCTACGGTGATGACTGATAGCGTTCAACGAACCATGACACCAATATGGCCGAGTGGATTTCGTGACTATCGACATAAAATGCTTGGTGACAAAGATTGACTACCGTCAGTGCAAGAATGCTAATTAGGTGCTTCTTGAAACTGACCAATTCACTTTTTTCACTTCACTGGAAAATACGTCACCGTGGCTCAGGAAAAGAAGAAATAAACAACCATCTGCGAGGTCCCTCTCACGCAAGGTAAAAAAAAAGCAGCAATGTCGGCCGCTTCCCCTGCTTAAGATGCTGAAATGGATGTGTATTTTCCTTTAAATGTGGACACTGCTTCAGTGCTGCTTTTCTAAACAGCGTTAGAATCACTGGACTGACACGCGAACACTAAAAAGAAACGGTCACAGTTTCGTCTCAAGAGCAAAGTAATGAATGCGATATGAAAAAAAAATTGTAATCCAAAACACGGAGAACGACAAGCAGTTCAATGCTTGCTACGCACCGCTGAAGCACTAAGGACACTCGAAAAAAAAAAAAAAAAAGCCTAGGCAAACACAGGACAAGCGTGCACATGTACAAACAACTGTAGCAGCTGTTACGTCTTTGCGTTTGAGCTACGCGCTGCAAGTGTCGACAATGCAGAACCCGGGTGCTATTCTGGACACTGTCAAATTCCGCCATATTGTCAAATTTCGTAATGACGGCATTTTAAGCCAATCAAAGAGGTCGTAGCAGCTCACTTGGCCAACTAGCATCGACCAATGGCGGAATCTAACAACATGGTGGAATTCGACAATGTCCAGAATAGCACCCCTCAACGCTCTTTAGTATTTTTTTTTCTTTTTAACTGCGGCGCGTGCAGAGATTCCTCTGTGTCTCTTGCTACGTGGTGGCGTCTGACTCAAGGCGTGCCGAGAGTTGGTTCTTCGTTCCACATCACGAGTTAAAAACGAACACTCGGCACACTTTGCGTCGGAGGCCACCACGTGACAAGAAAGACACAAAAATCACGCCATGCGCTGCAGTCAAAAAAAAAAAAGACGTCCATATCACAAGAAGTGGGGAGCTACTCAGCGGATTCCAAGCTGAACGATTGTGCCCCCGCGATCTTTGACGACAGCGTAGCTGCCGCCGACTGGTTCACCCTCCGCGGTCTCCTGACGCCGTGAAGCTCTCGCCGAGTGGTGCCCCGTCCTTGGACTTTTTCGACCAGCTCCCAACTTTCCTACCTCCTCCTTTTTTGCTTCGCTTGCATTCTCTACCTCTTCATAATTTTTTTATTATTTTTATCCCCGCCACCCCTACAAGGCACTGCGCCGCGTCACCCAAGAGGCAGACAGAAATTAGGTGCATTTTTCTTCTTCTCAAGAACCACTACCACCACCATCACGAGCAGCTACATGGAGGGGCCACTTTTTCGTGCGCCGTCTAAATGGCAGTTTTCAAATTAAAGGAAAACGTAATAGCGTTGCGTGATAGAAAACGACGCCAATGCTCCTCCGAGACCTCCGCACCACCAGCGATAAATGATATATATATATATATATATATATATATATATATATATATATATATATATATATATATATATATATATATATATATATATATATATATATAAGGGAGAGAAGTGTATACCTAAGGGCTCGTATTTCCGTGTTTTAACACAATATCAATGAGATATAACAGACAGTAATGCCAAGGAATGTACAGGGGAAGTTATTAGAACCAATGGAATGTAAATAAGAAGAAAGAAGAAAGAAAAGTGGATGAAAAAATTACCAGCTGTGAGCAGGAATCGAACCTACGACCTTCGAATAACGCGTTCGATGCTCTAACCAATCAGCTGCCCGCTCATAATAAGTTCACGTGCTACGTGACGCCAAACATGCGAATAAGAGTGTTTTCACACTCGTTGTTTGGCTTATAGATGGCGCTGACTGTCACTCCTACTTCTAAATTCACGTATAAACCCCAAAAAGTGGATGGAGGGACGGCCGCTGTGATAGCTCAGTGGTTAGAGCATCGAACGCGTTATTCGAAGGTCGTAGGTTCGATTCCTGCTCACAGCTGGTAATTTTTTCATCCACTTTTCTTTCTTCTTTCTTCTTATTTACATTCCATTGGTTCTAATAACTTCCCCTGTACATTCCTTGGCATTACTGTCTGTTATATCTCATTAATATTGTGTTAAAACACGGAAATACGAGCCCTTAGGTATACACTTCTCTCCCTTATTTCATTGAACGAGGGTCTCGTACTGGCAGACTTGGTGTGTTTAGGTTGTATAAGAGGGACAATTAATCAGCTGCCCGCTCATAATAAGTTCACGTGCTACGTGACGCCAAACATGCGAATAAGAGTGTTTTCACACTCGTTGTTTGGCTTATAGATGGCGCTGACTGTCACTCCTACTTCTATATTCACGTATAAACCCCAAAAAGCGGATGGAGGGACGGCCGCTGTGATAGCTCAGTGGTTAGAGCATCGAACGCGTTATTCGAAGGTCGTAGGTTCGATTCCTGCTCACAGCTGGTAATTTTTTCATCCACTTTTCTTTCTTCTTTCTTCTTATTTACATTCCATTGGTTCTAATAACTTCCCCTGTTCATTCCTTGGCATTACTGTCTGTTATATCTCATTAATATATATATATATATATATATATATATATATATATATATATATATATATATATATATATATATATATATAGCATATATAGAGCATCGAACGCGTAATTCGAAGGTCGTAGGTTCGATTCCTGCTTACAGTTGGTAATTTTTTCATCCACTTTTCTTTCTTCTTATTTACATTCCATTAATGTTAATAACTTCCCCTGTACATTCCTTGGCATTACTGTCTGTTATATCTCATTATTATTGTGTTAAAAACACGGAAAACGAGCCCTTAGGTATACACTTCTTTCCCTTATATATATATATATATATATATATATATATATATATATATATATATATATATATATATATATATATATATATATATATATATATATATATATATATATAGCTCACCGCTATTATGACTGCACATGCATGGCGCGTGGCTGAGCTGTCAAATGGTGTCATTGATTGGCAGATTCGGAGTGGCTGACGATCTCTGCACCGGAGCACTCTACTCCAGTGGAGGAGGGCACCAGGAGGGAATCTGCTAATGGAACACACATGCTCTTTCTGGAGCAAATGGCAGAATCAGAATAGAAGGCGATGCACACGGCTGTCTCCTTGCATGAGTGGGAGCGCTGGCCACAGCGACGCTACACTATCAAAACGTGAGGTCCGACGCGAGGCGCAACTGACGCGACCGGCGTCCGTTGGCGTGCCCAAAGTCGGCACCGCACGGGGCGCTTGCAACTTCCAGTCGAATCCGCCGATTTTCACGGAGCAGAAGAAGTTGCTCCGTGGAGTGGATCTCGCGACCGAGCTGCTCCAGATCTGCCAATGGAACATATAGGGAGCACTCTCAATCTGTCTTGCTCCGCATGTAGCAGAAGAACGTATTACAGGAAGCGCTCCGAATCTGCCAATGGATGATACAATAACACAGCGCGCTGCGGAGCGAGGGGTGGCTGGTTCGAATCGCCAATCGGGTGCTTCGGAAACTTTTCCTTGCCATATTTTGTACATTATTTATGTATATACATGCATATACATATCCGGGACATGGCGGCGATGGAAACGACAAAAATCCACCGAGAGTGCCCATGCAAACACTTTCAAAATAATATAAAATTTCAGCACACACAACGCGCACCACTGGAATCAACATACACCAAAGCTTTGTTTCGTCGCCCCTTTCGCTGTGCAACTCACTCTAATAACATGCGTATAACATTTTCTCCTCTATGGTTAAATTATACATCAATATAACGCTTTTTGCAAGCAACCTCTCCTCCTCGTGCATGTGTTTGCTGTCATTCATCATCATCATCATCAGCTTGACTACGTCCACTGCAGGACAAAGGCCTCTCCCATTTTCCGCCAGTAAACTCGATCCTGTGCTTGCTGCTGCGAATTGATACCCGCAAACTTCTTAATTTAATCTGCCCAACTAACCTTCTGTCTCCCCCTAACCCACTTGTTTTCTCTAGAAATCCAGTTGGTTACTTTTAATGACTAGCGGTTATCCTGTCTACGTGCTACATGCCCGGCCCATGTCCATTTCCTCTTCTTGATTTCAACTATAATATCCTTAACCCCAGTTTGTTCCCTATTCCACTCTGCTATTTTCTTGTCTCTTAAAGGTTAAACCTACCATTTTCCTTTCCATTGCTCGCTGCGTCGTCCTCAATTTAAGCTGAACCCTCTTTGTAAGTCTCCAGGTTTCTGCTCCGTAGCTAAGTACCGGCAAGATGCAGCTGTTATATACCTTCCTCTTGAGGGATAGTGGCAATCTACCTGTCATAATTTGAGAGTGCTTGCCGAATGTGCTCCACCCCATTTTTATTCTTCTAGTTACTTCAAGCTCGTGGTTCGGCTCTGCGGTTATTACCTGCCCTAAGTAGACATAGTCTTTTACAACTTGAAGTGCACTATTACCTACCTCGAAGCGCTGTTCTCTTGCGAGATTGTTGTACATTATTTTCGTTTTCTGCAGATTAATTTTAAGACCTACTTTTCTGCTCTCCTTGTCTAACTCCGTAATCATGAGTTGCAACTCGTACCCTGGGTTACTCAGCAATGCGATGTCATTGGCGAAGCGCAGGTTACTAAAGTACTCACCATTAACTCTTATGCCTAAATGTCCCCATTCTGGGACTCTGAAAACCTCCTTCAAGCACGCAGTAAATATTGGGGAGATTGTATCCCCCTTCCTTACACTCTTCTTGGTTGGTATTCTGTTGCTTTCTTTATGAAACAATATGGTAGCAGTTGACCCTCTGTAGATTTCTTCCAGGATGTTTACATATGCTTCGTCGACGCCCTGATTCCGCAGTGTTTGCATGACTGCTGATATTTCTACTGAATCAAACGCCTTCTTGTAATCTATGAAGGCTATGTATAGTGGTTGGCTATATTCTGAATATTTCTATATCACCTGATTGATAGTATGAGTGTGTTTGATTGTTGAGTAGCCTGTTCGAAATCCTGCTTGTTTATTTTGTTGATTGAATTCTAATGCTGTCCTAATTCTGTTAGAAATTACCTTTGTAAATAGCTTGTATACTACGGACAGCAAGCTGATCGGCCTGTAATTCTTCAAGTCCTTGCCATCTCCTTTCTTATGTATTAGGATGATGTTAGCATTCTTCCAAGATTCTGGTACTTTTCCCGTCAGAAGACACCTCGTAAACAGGGTCGCTAGTTTTTCTAACACAATCTGTCCTCCATCTTTCAGAAGATCTGATGTTACCTGATCCTCACCAGCAGTTTTCCCTCTTTGCATGCTCTCCAAAACCAAAGCTTTTCTGACTTCTTCTATCATTACTGGTGGGGTGTCATCTGGGTTACTGCTAGTTCTTATAGTGTTGAGGTCGTGGTTGTCCCGGCTACTGCACAGATCTCTGTAAAACTCCTCCGCTATTTTAACTATCCTATCCATATTGGTAGTTATTTTGCCTTCTTTGTCAATTAGTGCATACATTCGATTTTTGCCTATCCCAAGTTTCCTCTTCACTGCTTTGACGCTTCCTCCGTTCTTCAGAGTGTGTTCAATTCTCTCCATGTTACGCCTTCTTACATCGGATGTCTTACGCTTACTAATCAACTTCGAAAGCTCTACCAACTCTATTTTGTCTGTTGTACTTGAGGCTTTCAAGTTTTGACGCTTCCAACGAGATTCTTCGTTTTCTAGGACAGTTTTCCAGTATCCTGTCTTAACTACAGTACCTCCAACTTCAACTGCACATTCCGTAATGATACTCGTCATATTATCATTCATTGCGTCAACGCTAAGGCTGTTTTCCTCGATAAGAGCCGAGTACCTCTTCTGAAGCGAGACTATGAGTTCCTGTACTTTCCCTCTCAGTGCTGGCTTATTGATTGGCTTTTTGCGTATCAGTTTCTGTCTTTCCTTTTTCAAGTCTAGGCAAATTCTGGACCGTACCATTCTATGGTCACTGCATCATACCTTGCCAATCACATCCACATTTTGCACGATGCCTGGGTGTGCACTCATTATAAAGTCTATTTCGTTCTTATTTTCGCCATTAGGGCTCCTCCATGTCTACTTGCGGTTTCCTCGTTTTCGGTAGAAGGTATTCAAAATTCGCTAATTATTACGTTCTGCGAATTCTACTAGTAGCTCCCCTCTAGCATTTCTAGTACCGATAACATAATCTCCTACTGCCTGGTCTCCAACCTGCTTCTTCCCTACTTTAGCATTGAAGTCTCCCATCAGTATAGTACACTGTGTTTCTACCTTACTAATTGCCGATTCCACGTCTTCATAGAAGCTTTCAACTGACGCGTCATCATGGCTGGACGTAGGCGCATAAGCCTGTACCACCTTCATTTTGTATCTTTTATTTAGTTTAATTACGATACCTACCACCCTTTCACTATTGTCCTAGTATTCCACTATGTTGCTAGCTATGTTTTTGTGGATAAGGAACCCCACTCCCAGTTCTCTTCTGTCAGCCAAGCCCCGATAGCGAAGGACGTAGATGAAACAATAAAACGGACTGTATATATGCCCGACCCCGATCCGAAAAGGGCCCTCACTGACTCCTCATATACCGCGCATGATGGTAAATTTCCCGTCGCAACAAGCACAGCGAACGCCAGCAGCGGCGCGATTATTGAGCGCTGCTCTACTGTTGCGGTTGAAAACCATTAAAAAAACTAATAGCTACACTACTACCGCTACTTCCGTGTTAAGCTGGAGGCTCAAAAAAGAAGGCCATTTAAAGATTCGCCATTAATTAAAGCGTTAGGTGAGAAAAGGAGCACTCCGGTCTCGCATGACAAGGGGTAACGAATATTGGAGCGCGAACAATTTTCGAAGAGTGGTCGAGGCACAAAGTTTATAACACGGAGAGGACGGACTTCCACGCTTCCTTCCGGAGAAGACGGGCTGCCTTCCGACCCCATCCCCCCCCCCCCTACGACTTCCACTCTCTACACCATCTCTCTTTATCTTTCACTGTCTGCAGAGGCCGTACACTGGCCTTCAAAAGAGATAAGTGCGCCATGACAAAGAAGTGCGCAGCAGCGGCCGCAGATAAGGCACCATCCTGGCATACGACGTCGATAAGACCATACTAGGGAGGACCCCAGCTACGATAAGTAGATAACAAGAAATGGAGTGAGAGAGCGAGAGAGAATAAAAAAAGACATAGAAGGCTGTCGGGCTGCACACTATACAGCTTCGTAACATAAGACGAAACGTGCCTTCACTCCGTTCGACAGGTCTCATCGCCAGAGAACACGCGTTGACCATCGTGCGATCGTTGCAAAGTTTTCGAGACTCTCCTTATCTCTGTTTTTTCTTGCCCGTCAGTAGTTATCAATTTCCCCCAAAACATAGCCGCACTGGGAGCACGGACGAGAAAATTGCCAAAAACCGGAGAGGAGAACTGATTAAATCACACCGCTTAATTTTACGAAGTATCTGTTGTCGGGACGCTCTACCAAGAAGGGTAAGCGCAGCACTTTGCAAGAGGCCACCGTACGCACGAGAGTCGTGTTTCAAAAGGCCCCACTTTATCCTCTCAAACTCCTTACATCACAATGAGAGCGCGACTAATAAGTTACCATTTATACGCCCCCTCTACATCCATATCGTCGGCAGAGGCCAATTAAACTGCTATCGCTTATCCCTCCAGAAAATTAAAGCCACCGGGAGAGGAAAAAAAACGGCATCTCAGTCTTGGTGGAGCTTTCGTCCCAAAAACGAGCTCAATTAAAGCGGCAAGCACGGACAGGATTAGGCTGGCTATACTCGCGAAGTTTTGACACTCGCGTGCAGCCGTGCCGCCTACCGGCTAAATAATCTCGTAGGGATATCGTAGAATTAAAACTCCACCCATACGACCGTGATACACACAGAGCGTCACGCGTCATAGATAGCAATATAGAGTGAGGATCTGGCGAACACAGAAGATACAAGCTAAAAAAAAAATACACGCATCTCCACGAAGTGAATGATGAAAAATGGGCGAAGCTAAGACCTGAGGTCCACATTGTATACATTGAAGCCACGGACTAGTATAAAGGGTTTGTAGGTGTTTTATCCTGCTTCGTCACAATTACCATTGGCACTAGTCTATTGTTAGACATTTTGTGTATCACATCCACGAATCTCTCCATGACGGACATTGCGGGCGACGACAAGGCAAGGCCCTAAGGAGCTTCGCCTCTAAAATAATATTATATAAAAACAGTGACTGACACCGTTTATATTATTATGTAAATTCGGCGCTACGGCTGAAGCAAAGTGTGCTACCGTAAGGGCAATCGCAGTGTGAAATGACGCAAACGAAAAGAGAAGCCCAAACTTGCGTCACGACTCGTTCCTCAGGCTTCTTTCTAGACGTCGACTAATATGTGGTGCATACGTCTCAAGCTCGTTCAGAGAAAGCTTACTCAGTAAGATATTTCGCCATCGATTTATGATTGGCACAAGCCTGCGTCTCGCAAGATAGCTATGAAAAGTATACGTAGTTGGAGCATAAGGCAAAAAAAAAGGTCATATTCTGGGTTTCATCGCGGACAAATCACGGTTTAATAATAAAGTGCGTTGCAACAGAGGCTACATACTTGGTTAGATTTAAACATCCGAGACTTCTTTTAACACGCCCCAAAATTACGTGAACCTCTTTTTTTTTTTTTTCGCGACTCGAGGTGCATCTACCACAGCTAAGATTGGGAATATGGCAGAGCTAAGATTTCCACACATCCGGTCTGAATCTTATACTCGCAACAAGACTCCTCCTTTCTTTTTGCTTCTTTTCTTTATTTCTTTCTTTTTCTCTTTCTTTCTTAAAATCACCGCTTAAAGCGACTGGGCCAAATATAGGGAACGAGTTTTGCGTTACATCACACCACAGCTATAAAGCATGCTTAATGCCAGGCTTGGCCATAAGTTCAACCGGTGAGATGTTGACAGGAGCGAGAAATGGACCTAACTTTCTCCCACATTCATTTATTTAGCTTTTATACTGCATCATTTACTTCCGAAATGTGCATTTACGTAACGCGTACTTCAGCTACTCTGGCGTGTCGAGGCAGCACCTTCAATTCAGTGCAGCAGAGGAAAAAGAAAAAAAAAATCCCAACATCCTGGCGTAGACCGGACAATCCCTGCCAACGTCACTGCAATAAGATCGGCCTTCTCGGCTCCAGACAAGACTACGATGCACTAAGCAGCAAAACTATTGTATGAAATATATGCGGCAGCATAGTATGTAGTCCCAAAGTGGAGGCAGTTGGATCAAGGACACTCGTCCATTATTAGACCGTCAGAGGATGTTCACAGCTCGACAAACCCAACATCTACAGATAGCTTTTAGCAGTCTCTGTAGGAGGCAACGGGAAGGGGGATTAATGAGCTTGACTACTTCATCAATAGCCATTCCGTTTTTACTTTCGCCCATATACATACCAGCCGTGTCAATAGTTAGCACGCTAGCATGGAAGGTGCACATGTGCAAGAAAAAAATAATTTTAAAAAGCCATCCACATCTTCCCACAAGGGGAACTCGAGTAAATGCGTCGCAGAGTGATGGGAGCATCGCTTGAAAGTTGCGCAATCGGGTATGGATTGGGAATGTCTAGTTGTTATTTCGTCTTTATTATCCTTATTTATTGAATGAAGGAGAAGCGTTGCCTTCAACGAATGGTGGGACGCTGGTGTTGGGTTGTGCCTGATGGTACTGCTGCTCCCATCGCATCTACTAGAGTCAAGCAAAGCGTCAAGTCAAGCGAAAGCCAAGTAAAGGCACCCTTGACTGATTTCCGAACGCGCGATCCAGTGGCACATTGGTGCAGCGCGAGAAGTAGTTTTTTTTTTCTTTTCAGTTTTTTTTACTAGCAGGCGCTGCCTGCGTCAGCCTTACGAGGCGAGAGTTGGATTGATTGATTGATTGATTGATTGATTGATTGATTGATTGATTGATTGATTGATTGATTGATTGATTGATATGCGTGGTTTAACGTCCCAAAACCACTATATGATTATGAGAGACGCCGTAGAGGAGGGCTCCGGAAATTTTGACCACCTGGGGTTTTTTTAACGTGCACCCAAATCTGAGCACACGGACCTACAATATTTCCGCCTCCATCGGAAATGCAGTGGCCGCAGCCGGGATTCGATCCCGCGACCTGCGGGTCAGCAGTCGAGTACATTAGCCACTAGACCACCGCGGCGGGAAAAGAGAGTGGGAGGGGAGCGACAGTTGGCACGAGACGCGAGCATGAGGCACGAGACGCGATACGCGAGCATGCGCGATGGGGTTGTGGACGGTGCCGCCGACATGGTGCGATTAACAAATGCTCCACATTTCAAACGCGTAACAGTACATTCCGGAAAATGACACTCCAGCGGCAACCGATTCGCGCACGTTGTAACAGGCATAACACGGCGTAAACAGATCAGCAAGAATGCACCACCAACGGTAGCTCACGAAGGCTCTTGCAGGTATACGATGTTTTCTTCTCGGCTGGAATTATCATAAAGTAACGCCATATATCGAGCTCTGTCCAAACTATGAGAAGCGCGCACCGTTGCAGCACAATCCCCTTCCCGTGAATGCCTCCAACCTCTATGCTGGTTGCGTCAGTTGCCCTTCAAAGCTATAGATGGCAGCAGCAAATTACAGAGCAGCGAAACTGTAATTACCGGGATCAACACTGGAACGTCTTATGAAGCGTGTCAACGCTATCTTCTTCTGTGAATGTGTGCACTTAGCCCCTACCTCCTCCTTCTCCTCCTCCTGTTGCTGCTAGTCTACGGCAACTGCATTGTTTCCGCAGTATACATACGAAAATGGGCGTGAGGTCACAAGCCATATTGTACTTCATGTCTCACCACTACGTTACTATCGTGTTTTTTTTGCTTGTTTTTATTCACCTGTATCTCTTCCCTCATGTTCTTTCGACTGTTCATGGCTCTTGCATTTAAACGCAGTACGTCTGACGTAACGACAATAATGTGTGAAGTTTTACGTCCCAAACCCACGATATCATTTGAGGGACGCAGTAGTGGAGCGCTCCGTAAATTTCGACCATCTGGCGTTTTTTACCGTGCACTGACAGCGCACAGAACCCGGGCGCCCCACATTTCGTCTCCATCGAAATGAAACCGCCGCGGCCGAGATCGAACCCACGGCTTTCAGGTCAACAGCTGAGCCCCTTAACCAAGTGCATCAAGGCGGACGTCTGACGTAGTAAAAGCATTCTAGCTGTTTGAATTGCTGGAATTGCAATTGGAGACAGAAGAACGCGCATTTCCCTGTGCGTGTATCCGCGCAAGAATATGCATGCCACGTTGATAACGAAAGGTTCTGCCACAGCAGAGTATATATGTTCGACTACGGACCACAAGGTGCTACTTGCGGTACGAAAGTCTGTCTCCGCGCCAGCTGTTCGCTGATTTGCTCACATGCTGCGAAATAGTGAAATCTCACAATGCGCTCTTATTTTACATATTCCACATCAGACGCTGACACGGCGCCTAATCACTTTCGCAACTGACAAACGTGATTCGCGTCCGCCACCGCTTCAGTCAACCGGCAACGGTGGAAGACGCTGCCGATACAAAACGTCCAGACGGCATACAGCGACCAGCTAGTGTATACATGCAGCGTGTCGAGGACACACTGTGCCGACACGCATGTGCGAGAAATTGTGTACCTGGTATTCCCAGTTATGCTCAAGCCGCCTGAGATCAGGTGTTGTCCACAGGTAAAAATAAAATGTGTTTCAGAGAAGCAAAACTGGCTTCCGGAGCAGGTGTTGCTAGAATCAAGTTTGAGGCACGTACCGCTTTCATGACCGACAACCGATAAAAGCGCGATGTACTGCGCGCTATTGAAGTATAATAAAAATATAAAAGAACACAGAATTATGTCACCTACGGTTAACCTGGCCGCCTTTAGAAGACAAGGCCAATGGTGCAATATAGTACAATAGCACCTAATAAAACGACTGAAGATGACTTGATTATCAAAGACGAGTTTGTACACACTTGTACATAACTTATGACAAAAACATTTGTGACGGCATCTCCGTTACGCAAGGAGCGTTTTATGTGCAGCGTTGGAGCGAGAAAATAAACAAATGGAAAGAAGAGACGGTGGTGTGTACTTTGTTTTGTTACTACGCGATCTCGTTTCAGAATAATGCAGTAACGGCTACTCCAATTTCCCATTTTTGTAAATGATTTAGCAACAGACACAGAAGCAAACAGACCTGGCCTGTCGGGATCATCAACAACACGTTTCTTAAAATACAGCCTGAGACCATCAGACATTGTGTAGGTTGTTATATATATATATATATATATATATATATATATATATATATATATATATATATATATATATATATATATATATATATATATATATATATATATATATATATATTGTTCAGTGGGGTCGTGATTTAGACGCTTGTAAAAGCTCGTGTCTGCGAGCTGTCTTTGGGCCTCTGCTTCGTAATCAGACTTCTTCATTACGACAACAGCCCCACCTTTGTCCGCAGGCTTGATGACGATGTCGTTGCGACAGGACAAGGCATTTAATGCTTTCATTTCACTGGCGGTTGGGTTACGGCGAAGCGGCGCTTGCTTTCGATACGACTGTAGTACGTCTCGTTGTACAGCTTTGATATACATATCGAAGCATCTGTCTCGTTGTGAGGGAGGTACCCATCGTTTTCCAGAAGGTAATGCGCTTGCGGAACCATTTGTATTTTGCCGGTCATGAAAAAACTCGCGCAAGCGTAAGTTGCGGGCAAAATTATCCAAGTCTTTCAGTAATTGAAATTCACTGTGTCCGCCTGTGGCAGGACAGAAATTGAGACCGCGGCACAGAACACTGCGCTCCTCAGCAGTTAGTACAATGTCCGAAATATTTACTATATTGTTCTGCTCTTTGACGATATGTTTGTCAATGGAAGGTGACAAAGAAGTATCGGGGTAAGCTTGTACCGGATTCGTTTGCAAAGGGACGTAATTGCATGCATTGTTCTGTATATATATATATATATATATATATATATATATATATATATATATATATATATATATGTATATATATATATATATATATATATATATATATATATATATATATATATATATATATGTATATATATATATATATATATATATATATATATATATATATATATATATATATATATATATATATATATATATATATATTGCATGAGAATACTTTGGCATTTGAGAGTCTGCACATTTTCGAATAGAGCGAAATTGCTTTGTCAGTTCATGAGAAATTATTGCCCTCAAAGGGCCGCTAAACCACCCAGAGATCGAAATTGAAAGTCAGTTGTGACGCTGTTGTGCACGAGTTTACAGCGTTGCGACTCGAGCAGCGTAGCCGGTGGGACCTCGAGTGGGTGCAGTGGTCGGCGCATTCATCACGACGAGTTGAAGAGAGCGAATTCTTTATATACAGTATTTACACGGTTCAATTGAAATGAACAGACGCGGTGCTATTCAGTGCACCTGGTTATTTGGAAGGTTGAGTCCAACCCCTCCCCGCTTTCTCCTTTCAAGGCGGACGCCAGGAGTCCTCCAATCCCGCAGGACAGGCGTGAAAATAGTGATTAGCTCGCCTGTGCCGCCAAAGTTGTGAATTATGAATTACAGAGTGGGCTGAGTTGTCTTTGGTCGCACAGTAAGCGTGAAACATCTTGGCGATGCCTCGTAGCCGTCTCAGTAGTATTCACCTAGTAACACGCATGCCACCCACGTAAATATTCGCAAATACCGTCGACTTTTTATTTTTAGGACACCCAATTTTTCAGACACACGTGAAAAATTTATTCATTTCGTGGCACCATCACCAGCCCCTTACATGACAATGTAAAAGAACGTCTGTTTTCGGACTCTGAAACTCCTCATTGTCCAATTTTGCTGACCATGCATACACGTCAGGTTTGAAGCAGCATATTTTCAGGCCCACCTATTGCTGCGTCCCCGATTTCATAGGTTTGAATGAGCGCTTTCGCGAGTCAATGCGTTTGATGCCACAGAAGTGTCCGAAAGTCAGCTTTTTCGCAATGCTTAAGTGGTTTCGGGCGAAGTAGGCTAAAAAATCTGAAAGGTGCATTATCACCGCATAGTGCGGCGAGGGCTTTACCGACAAGCGCCGGAATTTCTCGGAAGCGGGATGGCCGCAACGCTGCAAACGCGTCAGTACGACTTCATCTCTCACGTCCCTTACGGATAAGTCTTCAGCTAAGTTCTTGGTAGCGCATGAGATGTAGCGCTGTTGTAAGCATACTGCACACTTTTAATGGGCGGCAACCCGAACGCGCCGCGCCGCCATTCAAGCTGCATCTTTGTGCGAGAACACCCATTGCCTTCACGAACGAAAGCAGCTCGCCATCGCTGCGAACTTTGCGCGATCGGGAATTGAATGGGGATCAAGAACACTTCTATGACAAACGTGCGCGTACAATGCAGCAAGCACCGCGGCAGGTGGCGATGCACTGCACACAACTGGGAACGATCGGCTTCATGCGACAACTAATAGGACATGTCGGCGGAGATTTGCGTATGACTTCGTTTGCTTGCACACGCACGTCGGGAAAATGCGAGTCACGCACTCTTTTGCCACATCACTTGTGCTGCGCATCGCTTCGAAACGCTGCATGCGAGGCACCCATAATTTATTCCGTGCTTTGTTGGCACGGAATAAATTACGGCTGCATTCGTCACGAGACGCCGATTTAAAATTGACGGTTGACACGCAGTTAAGCGGGGTTCGCGGCACATTCCGAATGTATTCACGAGTGCTTGGGCGGGCACAAAAATGCCTACTAGAAGGCAAGGAAGCTATGTTGGACATGGTTGTAGCAAGTAAACAGCTTGAGCGGAATAAAAACACATGACTTGATTTTTCTAGACTTCGGAACTTTTTGGACGATTTCACGGTCCCTAGGCAGTCTGAAAGAGGCGGACGTTGAGAATACAAACAGCGACGTTTGGCACAGTTCAGCATGGTTCGTCTCGGATAACGTCGTGCGCTGATGCATCACGATATAACTGTGATTCGGGGAACCTCCAGGGTTGTCATTTATGAAAGTCTGAGTACACCTTTGGGCGTAGGATAGGCGCAAATTTTGAGGAAGTGCAGCAGGATGTAGCAGCCAGGACCTTTTGGCGCAGTTTGGCGCAATCGGCCCTGCGGAAGCAACACTATAATTCCTGTATATACGTAATTACGTTTTCGTATAGTACCAGGAGCATTAAATGGCGTCGATGTGGTGTTGGTATCTATCTCTTTGTGACTGATCACCACATTTATTGCGCCTTTGTACCGGACGCTGGAAGCGACAATTTATCACCGCCATGCCATATGGTCAAGTTACCTGTTCATTTAGTAACAAACTTGATCTAAAATAAAAACGCCCTGTGAAACCTGAGGAAGCTCGCAGCACGTTCACGCAGCGATTTCAGTTCGTTAATTTTTCACTGCTCCCTTTACCACACCAACAAAGACGTTTAATCTCTGAGGCAAGCATGTAGGGTTTCCGCGACACGAATAGAAAATTTTGTCAGGGAAATTTTCAAACTCGGTATACAACAGGCGCAATACTTTTTGATGCGCTTTGTGTCGTCTACTGCGAGCTCCGTCAGGTTGTTTCCCCCATTCTGATGCAGCGTCCAAGCACTGGCGACATGCACGTGGAAGGAGTTCTCGTGCTTTTGGGGAGGCGGTGGCGCCATCTCTTGGGTGGCACGGAAGTCAGGTGCACGTCTCCGAAGCATCTTTAGCGATCTTACGTAAATCATAAGAATTCGCGTTACGTTTTGGCACTATTTCTTAGTTATTTTTGTTAACTATATCATTTTAAATATTCTTCGCTCAATTTAATCCAGTCTTCAGCTTAGCTATAGCGTTTTACTGGCTTGTATTGAGCACTTCACTGTGACAGTGATCACGCCACATGACATGCATGAATGGACAGTCCCAAAACTTCTTTTAAGTGTTCTGCACTTAAGAAGAAAAAAAAACATGAAGGACACGTAATCAGTGCTCCACCACTGCTGCAATTTCGCAATTTACAGCGGCAGCAAAGTAACTGGTTACTGCTACAAAACCTTTGCGTTTGTCTTGCTGAGCTCAGGACCCCCAGGTGGAACCACCGTCAGTGCACACTTACACCTATATGTTAAGCAAGTATTCCGCGAACTACAAGTCCACCAACTGAACAAAACCATTCGTAAAATGTGGAGCGTTTCAGCAGCGACCTTATTACCGCACAGTTTGCGCTACAGTATTATCGTTCCGTGTGAAATATAGCTCGATGCGAAAATGCTATAAGCACGCGAGTTGCTCGATGCGTGAGGTAACACGTTGACATTAAGATAGTGGCCAGTTTTCCAGAATTAAAAAGCGACCAGAATGCATAGCGCAGAAACCAACGCACGACATGAAGATGTCCGGACGTACATTCTGCTCAGCGATGACCAATGAAAAAGCCTAAGCCCTACTGTACGGTAAATTAGATCAAAAACTCTCTATAACCGCAAGACTTTGTTTGGACCTAAATAACTTTTTCTCATGACCGTCAAAAGCTGTGAGCAGGTCTCTACGCACCATCCTGAGCAATCGTATACATCCGCGCAACGAAATGGTGGTAGCCCTCTCGGGACTCTGAAGGCGTACAACTGTCGACTGAAACAAATTATCCAGGCATTAATTGCCAGTCGCGGAACACCGAGTAAGAACTTCGCTGTTGGTAACGTCCAGCTAATTAAGCTGCGCGCGGAGTTCGATCGCGCCGTAATTCTTTGACGTAGCATACATAGTTCGTGATGGCAAGGTACTGAACGAAGGAACGCATCTTCTCTCGTCCACCGATAAGCGTCTCTCTCTGTGGGGACACATGGAATTAGCACTGGAATCGTCTGAATGGCATGCACGCCAATAATTGGATGCCGCACGTCCCCGACAATCATGCGGTCTGAACACGATCAGTTATACAAATGTAGGTACTCCTTCTGTTTGATGAAGATCATCTTTTTACTCATCCCAAGTACATTACGACGGAAAGTAGGCAACGGAGGTACCTGTTTCGCCTCATTTACTCCTGCTTCAACAATGCGAGACCTTTCTCATTATATCCAAATGGCATGTCAAACCTTTCTATGCCAACACAGCATAAGTCAAAATATAACCGCTAGGCAATATCCCCTAGGCGAAAATATTTGCCTAGCGGTTGCCATATATGGTAACTAAATATGGTAACCACTAGGCAAACGTTTTTTTTTTTATGCATGGGAAACCACAACTGCAAGCAGACTTGAAATTCCAATGCAGTAGATCCTAAATACAAAACGTACCTCAAATGTGAGGTAAACATATTCCTAATCTCCATAAACTTTAACCCTGACACGGTGGTCTAGTGGCTAAGGTACTCGGCTGCTGACCCGCTGGTCGCGGGATCGAATCCCGGCTGCGGCGGCTGGATTTTCCATGGAGACGAGAATGCTGTAGGCGCGTGTGCTCACATTTGGGTGCACGTTAAAGAACCCCAGGTGGTCGAAATTTCCGTATCCCTCCACTACGCCATCTCTCATATCATATGGTAGTTTTGGGACATTATTCCCACATATCAATCAATCCATCAACTTTGGCAGCTGAGCGTGAGCACCTGCTAATTGATACTGGTCACAACTATAGAAGCAGCATAATCATATCCTACATGGGCTGTAGACTTACGAAAAAAATTGGTAGATCCCACGTACAGCGGGAATTTATGATAAGCGAAGCACTAATTACGAAGGTATAATTGTCACATTAAAAGCAGCACAACGTTACGAGGTGGACGTAAATTGTGCCGTACATGACTTGCATGTCATGATTATCATGTTTGGACGTGTTTTTTACCTTCGTCGTCCATTCGCGTCACGTAATACCAAATTTGGTATATGTGAAGCTAGCAAAACGGCCGCGAGCACGTCATGGGAGAGGTGTGTAGTCATGTTCTTGCATGCACCAGTCGCATACCTTTGTCATCCATTCGCATCATGTAATACCAAATTTCGTATATGTGAAGCTAGCGAAACGGCCGCGAGCGCATCATGAGCATGGCATGTCGTCATGTTCTTACTTGACACGCATGTCATGCTTACCATGTTTGCACCAGTAATATAACTTCATCATTCATTCCCGTCACGTAATACCTAAATTGGTGTATTTGAAGCTAGCGAAGCTACCACGAGCGCATTATGAGTGTGACATGTTGTCATGTTTTTCCACGTGAGGGCCTGTCACTGAAGTTCGCCATGCAGTGACGTCATACCTTATCTGTTTTGCGATATGTCATGTGAACGGAACCACCACAGGAGCAACAAGACCATGACACGTAAATCATGACATTCATGTCATGATTTTCACGATGAAAGTCGCAGGCAGGCAGGCAGGCAGGCAGGCAGGCAGGCAGGCAGGCAGGCAGGCAGGCACAGGCAGGCACAGGCAGGCAGGCAGGCAGGCAGGCAGGCAGGCAGGCAGGCAGGCAGGCAGGCAGGCAGGCAGGCAGGCAGGCAGGCAGGCAGGCAGGCAGGCAGATAGATAGATAGATAGATAGATAGATAGATAGATAGATAGATAGATAGATAGATAGATAGATAGATAGATAGATAGATAGATAGATAGATAGATAGATAGATAGATAGATAGATAGATAGATAGATAGATAGATAGATAGATAGATAGATAGATAGATAGATAGATAGATAGATAGATAGATAGATAGATAGATAGATAGATAGATAGATAGATAGATAGATAGATAGATAGATAGATAGATAGATAGATAGATAGATAGATAGATAGATAGATAGATAGATAGATAGATAGATAGATAGATAGATAGATAGATAGATAGATAGATAGATAGATAGATAGATAGATAGATAGATAGATAGATAGATAGATAGATAGACAGATAGACAGACAGACAGACAGACAGACAGACAGACAGACAGACAGACAGACAGACAGACAGACAGACAGACAGACAGACAGACAGACAGACAGACAGACAGACAGACAGACAGACAGACAGACAGACAGACAGACAGACAGATAGATAGATAGATAGATAGATAGATAGATAGATAGATAGATAGATAGATAGATAGATAGATAGATAGATAGACAGACAGACAGACAGACAGACAGACAGACAGACAGATAGACAGATAGATAGATAGATAGATAGATAGATAGATAGATAGATAGATAGATAGATAGATAGATAGATAGATAGATAGATAGATAGATATCTGTTCTGCCGCAAGGGCGAAGCAATGAATGGATAGCAACAAAGTAGAATCATATACGAGGTAAGGTTAGCAACTCCTGGGGAAAAAATGGCTTTTCTGCCGTCTGTCTCCTCAACGCGAAGTAAGCGGCGAGGGCACATCACGTACAAAGGTAGGAGTTGCCCTTGATGTCTGCCGAGATGGCACGCAGGCGACCACGCCCTTTTCATGATAAAAGCAGGAACACGTGCATACAAGGACACGATAAAAGAAGAGATAAAGACACCACAAATACCGACAATTAAATGAAAAGGCACAGTGCGCCCATTTGATCAAAGTTACCAGTTGCTGCCCAATAAGAGACTCAGACATCCCCCTCACCCTTGACACCATTTCACGCTCTTTCACCGACAGATCTGGCATGCGCGTTTCATCTCTGCTTGAGCCGCGCATGTATGCAGCGTTCGCAAGCGTTCGTTCGCGCAAAGAACATACGGCGATTAGAGGAAACACGGAGCGAAAGAAGACGGGGACCAGAAAGGGCGACGCACACACAGCGCTGCCTTACAACACTTTATTCGACAGAAGGGAAGGATTAACATTTATACATATGCCACTGACATGCGCGACAAAGTGGGAGAATGAAAAAAAAAATTTCACAGAGTGTTATACACAAGTGCAAACACCACTGCGGACAACGGTGTGTTCTTCATGGCCAGTTCAGATATGATATTTCACAAACTGGAAGTGCTATATACGGAGTACTGACGCATGTGATATGAATGTTGCTGATGAAGTCATCATCAAATATTTTTCGTGCCAAATGAAAATTACGCTTAGCCAGCACCTCGCTTTGGCGTACAACCACAGTCGAGACAATGGGTTCCCAAGTGGCTTTGGACCATGCTGTGCCCATTGTTATGATGCTCTTTCGTACTGTCATTTAAGCACCTGCCAGTTAAGCTTCGACGCTGAAATATATGACGCGCGGAGCGACGTTATCGGTTTGAACTTTTTACGAAACACGACGACGACGACAGCAAAAACATGTCTCGACTGCAGGTCCGCGTGATTGCTGTCGCGATAAACACATTTTCATCGTGGAAGGATACACAGGGCTCACGCAAGTACGTCCTGACATTGATCAGAACAGTGAGCATGAGGTACACGATACCACCCACATAAAGAGCACTACTACCAACGCATGAGACTGTCTAGCAAGGCCCTAAAAATGAATTCTAGGCCAAAGCAACCTTCTAAACAAATTAACGCTTACTACTACTTTGTCCAGAAATTTTTTAAGGCTTTGCTGCCAGCTCTCTCCCCATCGACCTCAAAATAACATTTGGTACAGGCGCAATTAGGTGAACTTTTTTTTTCTGCATTCCCCATAAATATTGATTCAGTACTGAGATAGAGGCACCGCCTACACTGATGTCAAAGGTAGATAGATATGTGGGGTTTAACGTCCCAAAACCACCATATGATTATGAGAGACGCCGTAGTGGAGGGCTCCGGAAATTTCGACCACCTGGGGTTCTTTAACGTGCACCCAAATCCGAGCACACGAGCCAACAACATTTCTGCCTCCATCGCAAATGCAGCCGCCGCAGCCGGGATTCGATCCCGCGACCTGCGGGTCAGCAGCCGAGTACCTTAGCCACTAGACCACCGCGGCGGGGCGATGTCAAAGGTCATGCTGCCAATAAACTTCAGTGAAGCGGGTGGCAATCGTGTACTATTAGCCAAAGCAAGAGCCTAAACATTTATGACAACAATTAACATTGGCTCCGGAAAAACACACTTATGTGGCGGCAAAAGAAAAAAAAAAAGCAGGAACTTCAGGCTATAATTTATCAACACAGAAATATGCGAAGACAACAGATGAAAGCCCATAAAATTGCATTTCATAGAACGCTCAAGTCAATAGAGCTAAGCTTTTTATACCTCTTGATTGAGCTGCATAAGCAAAATGACAGCGTGTCAACACGTTACAAATCATTGCGAACTACGAACAATGTTGCAACAACTCGGAGCACACTCCAACTTTGATCTTGGAACCTTTTGTCGGTGAATTTATTCGTAAGCAGCGAACAATTATCTTGAAAGAATCATAAATTAAAACGGAAACAGGTGGTGCTCTTCTGATATCTCAGCAACATTGTATAGAAAGCTCCTTCATGAGCCTACTCATTCAGACCATTCCGTGAGCCGGGGTCTCATCGAACCCAGTCAGGTAAAATTCTGGTGAGGCAGAGTCATCGTTACGATATCTCGGCGAATCTGACTTCAAAAGAGCCTGATTGAGCAGACTTTGATAGCCTTGAGCACCAGAGGGTACAGCTTAGTCCGAGTTGGTATTTAGCTGAAAACCAAGTTCAGCC
Organism: Rhipicephalus microplus; assembly: GCF_043290135.1. Taxonomy (NCBI): domain Eukaryota; kingdom Metazoa; phylum Arthropoda; class Arachnida; order Ixodida; family Ixodidae; genus Rhipicephalus; species Rhipicephalus microplus. Next base: position 1,500,311 of record NW_027464638.1, on the reverse strand, counting down.
GGCGAAACAGAATTTCGGAGAGCTTCAGTCCGACTGATCCTCAATTGAGGAATAAATTTGTATGTTACACTGTAAGCGAGTTCAGTTTGTCATGGCGACATACTGGTTGCACCAAACTCACCAGAGAGCGCAACTGCTCTCCAATACCCTTACACTGCAGTTATATGTTCCTGTATAAGGTATCATAGCAATCACATCTTGCACCTGCCTGATCCGTTTCACCAGGCACAGAGATCTACAGTACATAGATACGGCGACTCTTACTTTTTTTAAGGCTGAGCAGATGTCTATTGGTAGCTAGTGCATTCCGTCAACGACGCTACGAGAATGTAAATGGCCAGGAAGCGTGAGACACCGTCCAGCAGGACGTCAGAGACCCAGGAAGGAGGCGCGTCGTCTTAAACCAATGTATTTCACGCTTCCTCTTTCATGGGAAGGCGCAAGCAAGTGCAACGGAGACGTGAAAACGTCACAGCCGGCGCTACATACCCGAAAAACTACAGTGACCACATTGAATCAATGTACTATACTAGAGATGCCTCGTAAAGGTGATGGAACATATGATGGAACAAACAAATAAAAAAATAACAGCCAAGGGCACCGACTGCCGCTCTGCCCGCCTATCGAACCAACGGTATACGTTCGCCCAGCCCATCGCACTAGCGTCATCATGCAGAGACGATCCCCGCGTGCATTATACGCGCACTGAGGTGACACCCCACCTGCAGCCTTCCTCCGGCAAAGGGTGGCCCCGCCTGAGCCACCTAGGCTTCCCGAAAATTACTACGCGTTCTCCATCATTTCTCCTCGCTTTCCCCTTGTGCCAACGCTGCCTCAAGCTAAGTGATGAGCTTCCGCGTCGCTCCAGAGCGGCCTCTGATCGCAGACGATCAGCATGAACCCGGGCTCGGCCCTGCCTACAATACAACATGTTATATATATTCCACGCAGCACGGTGGATGATGCCTAGCGAGGGCGTTCTGTGTAACATAACCAAAATATACTTTTTTTTTAAGAAATGCTCTCGTGTATACGTTGTAATAGCGCCAGCACTGACATATTTATATATTGCGAAGCGTAATAAGATTTTAACAATTTCGAGGTGACTGTCTCGATTCATCAGCGTTCCAAATGATTTTCCTTTCGTGTGAGACAATGCGAGAACATGGTGAAAGCACTCAGCATTTATTTTCATATAGTCTAGCAAATAATAATAGTGATGTTCGTTCCCATCTAAGAACAAGAGCAAAGACGGGTGCTACAAAAAAACACACAGAGGAATTGCGCGAAGCGCGCAGCATGCATAGTCCCAGCGAAAGCTGGAAGAGCAGCCTTTCACGGCCTTTTTTTAAACACTCTTTGGGTAACTGCCACAAGTACACTTGCTGGGTACCCACTACGCAATGAATCACAATTTTTTTGTAGTAGAGAGACATTCACTATATGCCATTCTTCGTCATTCTTCGGAGAAGAGTGGTACCCGCTACACACTTGAAAATGATTTCGTGCATTTTCTTATGCTGTGGCCGACGACAATGAAGAACTCCACCTGAAGCTTTTGTAATGGGGGCTGTAGCATTCGACGAACCACTCGTTACGCTATTGGCATTGTATGACGCCAGGTTGTTCCTCTGCTGTTCTAAAATGTCTTTTTTTTTACTCATATTTACGAGATTCCTTTCACGACATCAAGCCTGCCTAAGGCCAGTCTGTAGCGTATACTGTCAAGCACCGGCGTGCCTCTGTGGTAGAATAGTAGGCTGGCACGCAGGGGACCCGGAGTGGAATCCCATTATGTACTTGGTGTTTTTTTTTTGCTTTTTTTTACACTTCATTGGGTACGACACCACCTCTGCGCAAAGCTAAGAACTGGCTAACCTCCCTGCCTTTCCACTTAACTTTCTTTCTCCTTCCTCCTCCTGTGCTTTTTTTTTTTCTTCTTTCACGTGATATTGGCTAGGGACACCGGCGGCGGCAGCGGAAAATTACGGCGCACAAGACTCTTGTTTTTATCTCATAACATCTTTCGCTGTAGCACAAAATAATGTGCCATATGAATATTTAAAAAATATTTAGTCAATATATCGCTGCGCAAGTGACAGCGCCAGCCCGTCGAATTTCAAAAACGGCAATAAAAAGAACATGAAAGGCATCGGACTGTATAAAACTTCAATTTGCACCTAACGTTGAAACTCAACCGAATATCGTTGAAAATTCAACATTCCTTATTTGAAATAGTTCTATGCAAGATTTTGATAACAGGGTCATAATTGTCTATTGCAAGCGCACTAATGGGTCGCTTGAGCGGAAAGCCAGCAAAAGATAATGTATGAAGTAAAGCGGAGAAATAAGCAGCGCTGAGTGTGGCATACAAGGGTGCTAGGAGAAAGCGCTGACGAAAAGCACCTTTACAGTCGTTAAAAAAAAGGCTACAGATCAAACAAAAGCGAGCGAACGCTCGTTAGATAGCAGCGAGCTGCCGGATACGACCAATGTGCCGGATAGCACTGTCATCCGATGACCTCGACTGCGAACAGCGCAGTAAAGACTTCTACCTATAGGCGTCCAGCGGCGTGTCGTTCACACCTTTCGCCGGAACTGCAGATGCAGGGCGTCATCGCGCGTGTGTGGGCGTGTATGTATATGTATAACAAGCGATGAGAATACTCACGTAGCCTCCACAGCGCCGTATGGAACAACTAAGATGGAGCATACACATTGCCTTTAATGGCGCAGCGCGCCGCTTGAACACAGTCGAAATTCAGTTTCAACTTCTCGGCTTTCTTTGGCTGTTCATAAGGGTTTGTTAAAAGTTCCCTCACTCCGCTTGAGTCGGTCTTGAACGGAAGCCACGGTGGCGCCAACGCTGCATGCTAATTCAATGCGGAGAGCCCCAATTCTCAGACTGGAAAAAGCCACGAATGCACGGTGACGTAGTAACGCCACCCCGCGGCTTAGTCATAATCGGACGAAGCCACGCGTACATTGTAAATTTTTATGAAAGGGAACACGCGAGCGCGTGGCCTGCGTGCTCCGGAAGGCTGCTCGCAGCGCGTTCAAGCGGGAGCGAGAGCAACCACAGTCCTCTTTCGCGTCAATTAGTGACGAGCTAAACAACCAGTCATGGTAATATCTAACCAGCGGCAAGATGTAACCCCTTCCGTCTTCGTGGCGATAACGCAAGAGGCCAGCCAGGCCACATGCACAATAGCATTAAAGAGAGTTGCAACCTTGCGCCAGTAACATGTCACGTACCACACAGTCGGGCTGTCTATAGCCCGGCCATGACAGTCTAGCACAGCTGTGATCCCCAATGATTGCTTGTTTCGCTTGCCACTATAGATGACGAGAGAAGAGGCTGTGGTTGTTCTCGCTAGCGCTTGAACGCCCTGCGAGCCACCGCCAGATAGAGTTACAGCATACAGTGCATAGACCGTTTTACGCAGCGGGGAACGGGCGCTGCCAAATTTGAACAAGTGATCTAATGGCGTTCTTCTTTGCCCCGTTAAGGTCCCTAAAATATACTCAAAAGATCATACCACCGTCACCGACGGCCGGCCGATTTCCCGCCACCACTTCCTCATAGAGAAACGAACTTACATAAAGAGCGGACACTTCCATAGGGCCCTGCGGCCGAGCTGCCATGCTGATTTCAGCGCTACGAGCGGCTGGTCAGACCCAATAAATAAATTAAAGCATAAACAAAATAAAAATGTTCCTTGCCAAGATGGAATTTGAACTCATACTCTTATGCTCCGAAGGCGAGTGTCATCACCGCTATGGGCTACACACCCCCGCTTCCGCAAAGGGAATACATGCACAACACAACTAAACCACATGAATGTACATATTTTGTGCCAAACAAATGCAGGAAGACAACACTTTCTTTAGTCAGACTTCACTGATTTTTGTGGTAACGCATTAAACATCCTCAGCGGGACACGATGTAGAGCCGGTATAGAAAATTACACAAATCAATAATTTTTTTCATTAAAAAAATTTGATGCCTAACTTGGGTCTTCGTTGATTGAGTAATATGTGGTTTCACGTCCCATGGTCTTCGTTGTCCTCCTGAGGCGGCTATTACATGTCTCGACAAAGGAGTAGAAGCGACCGTGGGTACGCCATTTAGCGGTTGGTAAGACCCTTTATTGATCGGACGCGGAAAGGTTCGAGTGGCCACTCTTTATAAAGTATATTTCTCTGTGGCTCCCTGGTTGAAGGCCAGCAAAGTGGGCGCAGCGGTTATAGCGTTCGATGTTGACATGGCAGACAATGCGATAAGGGCCGACGTTTCACATACTCTCACATCATCGCCCGGAAGCGCACCAGACTCGTCAAACTACTAACGAGTAGTCGCCTAGCCATGTTCCCGATACGGAAGACAGAAAGAAGCGTCTTCTCTTACCTCTTTTTTCATATTCTAATTAAGAGCCACCTATATAACGAGACATATTTTCTTTCTACGCTCGCACGCACCCGAATAGCCTGCGCCACCCGTTTCTCGCCGTATACGCTGCAGGGCAGCGTCCGCCACACGCCACATCACGGCCGCGCCGACAAAGAGCAGGCCATGGTGCTTCGGTGCGGTTGCGCCATCTAGTTTTGCTTAGAAAACTAGCTCCGGAAAGGCGTCTAAATGCTACCTTTAGGTAGCGGAGTTGAGCATAACTTGTCCTTGTGCCGCTCACGCCGCTATTCGGCGAGCGCTGTCACGTGGTGCAAAATGACCTCAAATGTTCCAATGCACGCGGCGAAGCCAACTTTACAAGCACGACGGTGCAGCGCCAGCGCGTTCTCTCCCCGCACCGACTACTTTCTGTCAGTCCCATGGTGACCGCCATTAGCGGTCGTCGAGCGTTTCAACGTGCGTGCGCGCGTCGAGTGTGCGCATTGTTTATGAGCTCCATTCCTCGACGAAGTGTTCGAAATTACGTAGCATTGACAGTTGTACGCTATATATGACTGGGTGTACCTACTTCTGGCAGCTATTTATCACGCAATGGATATTGTTTACCCCATAGTAAAGAATTGAATTTTATTGAAAAGCTCTTGGGTCTCACTCTGCTCCGCAGCTAGATTTAGAAATTTCAACTCACAAAGTCCCTTATTGCATATGCTAAGACGACTTGACGGCGAAAGCCAGCATGCATTCCCATGAAGATTCGATGTGATGTTGGTGAGTGGTTACCTTCTACGTTCACTTATTTCATGCTTGATTCACCCTTAATTAACTTTGTTTACCTTACGCACTAACCTGACATGCACGTTGTTTTCTTAATTATCTTATTTTCGTTTATTCGCTCTATTTGCGTTCTTAGTTTTATTCATTTGGCACCATTTTGTTAGCGTTAGGCATGCTATAATTGATATTTGGTGTATTATATGACGCAATACGATTATAGGGAGCACTAGTGTTGTCGCCAAAGGACGGTCTCATATCGTGTTCCAAAAGACGTAAAAGGCTTTTGCCATGAATATTGGAATGTGTACTGTACAAAATGCGAGGTTCACGTGGACATTTAAAATGAGTTTAAAGCGCCACTTTTTATTTCTGCACCCCTTTTTGCAACAGTGAAGTGCTTGTAAATAATGTCTAACGAAAAATAACCATTAGTCGGTGGTCACGAGCGTAACCGCACGCGCCATGATATTTTGTCGACGGCCGCCGATCAGCTGGCATCGGCGGCCAAAATGCATTCTGATTGTCGACTATACGAGCGTGAATTTTCTTCAAACGCCCTACAAGACTACTACATATTGCTTTCCTGCCGGGGCAGTAAAGGTCGTGTGCATGATGAAAGTATTCGCACCGCTTTTCGTTGCAATTTAGTGCACAGAAAAGCGAACTTTTGAACTGATCAATCGTAGCATGTATACGAAAGCTGTGGTGGTAGAATCTTGCCCCCGCTGAAAAACTGCTGTTCATCGCGTCTTTCTGTTCGTGGACGCGATTCGTTAGAACCTATAGCAATACACAGCTTCATTCCACAAGTGCAAGCGCGTGCGAATAAATTAAGTCTACGGTATCCTGCCCGCACCAGAAGAACATCGCGCTGCAATTGTCCCCTGCGCGCGCGACGAAAGACTTCACTGCATAGCCATTGAACATAATGGCGGACCTATACTCAACTGTGCTCCCGTAGGAAGCGTAACTCTAGTGCCGAGTAGGGTGCCTACCGCTGTAGCACGAAGGGCACGTGCTCGCATGCTCCCCTTCATAAAAATCGGTCGCGTACGTACGCGGACTTGAAACCGAAGAAATTGATACTCCGAATAAAAAAAAATGCGGCCTGTTTACAGAGTTTTTCAGTAGCATGTGCCGCGCACGAAGGGCACCGAAAATAAGAATAAAAACAACGAACTCGCCCCTTTTCACCCACAGTTGCAAAAAAGTCACACGGTGCCTTATGCATTCGCGTAAGACCATTCGAAGACGAAAGCCTTCTCATTTTTCTCATTTTTCATCATCTCAGTCGACTATAAGAATTCTCACACCTTTTCCACCACCCCCCTCAAGAGATTTAAGCACCAAACGTGGTTTGACACTGCCTAGGGGATCGGCCCTCTTACCTTTAAGCGACGATGCCGTATGATGACGTCATGATGTGACGTCATGTCCCCACGTCATTCATAATGACGTCACAAAATTTGGCAATATGTGACATCATGATGAGCTTTCCCTTACGGTACACCCATAGTGCACATACTCATTTATTAGACTATGACGCGACTTTTGACCCGACTTATTGACTTTTTTTTTTTGGCATGATTCGTGCTGACGGCGACGATGGACTCGCGATTTACCGTCAGGTCTCACCGCATCACGAGGATTTTCTGACCCATGCGACACACAGAGTGCTGTTTTTTTTTTTTAAACAATATTTTTTTAACTGCAATCACAGTAATAATTGCGCTCATGTCGTTTTCTCACACGATTTTAAGGCCGAAGCGGAAATATTTTGCGGCCTCTTAAATGAAATTGATGCTAATCATTAGGAAAGTTAATTAATTACCATTTTAATTATTAATCTGAGCGCAGATATTTAGAAAAGAAAACGGAAGTGCATGACAACTTATGGCATACCATTTTTGGTTCAAAAACGACAAAAGGGTCACGTAATTCGAGATGCATTCATCATCAATATCTAAAGCGACACTAGAGAGGAAGAAAGAACATAGAGCGATCACTTGTACTCCGCGGGAACTCTAAGGCCGTTACTTTCACCACCATAGATCGATCGATCGATATGTGGGGTTTAACGTCCCAAAACCACCATATGATTATGAGAGACGCCGTAATGGAGGGCTCCGGAAATTTCGACCACCTGGGGTTCTTTAACGTGCACCCAAATCTGAGCACACGGACCTACAACATTTCCGCCTCCATCGGAAATGCAGCCGCCGCAGCCGGGATTCGAACCCGCGACCTGCGGGTCATTCACCACCGTAGATTTATTAATAAGTATGATGATCAACGCTAACATTTCATTTATCAGTTTCACACCTGAATCTCCGCGCGCGACGATAACGATTTCAAAGTGCGTACGTGTTTCGTATTTTAGCGACATTGGCTCGACTCAACGATATTTCCCGACACTCAGTATGTTAAATCCATGACCCCCTCCGGATTAAAATGCAATTGCTTCTTACTCACTAGGAACTACGTGGGACTTGGAAGACATCAAAGTCTAAAGGCCGGACCACACGTACCCGTTGTAGCGCGTGGCTTTTTGACGCGGCGCCGCGAGAGAGAGAGGACGCGTGGATACGCAAAGCTGTGCGTCCTCTCTCTTCATAGCGAAAGGGCGCGGCGCCTCGTCAGAAAGTCGCGCGCTGACGCGCTGCAAAGGGGTACGTGCGGTCAGGCCTTTAAGACGTCACGATATTCCGTGCTATACAGTTTGGCGTCTATGGACGCCACCATGCGCGAAATGTAGCATCCACGCCCGGCGCATTTTCTTTTCGCGCGTTTTCTCGCTTTACGAGCGCGTACTCGTGGCGAGCGCGGTGATTTTAGAATTGTGAAAAGGTAATATACTGATAATAGGAAGAAAATCAGTTTTTTTTTTAATTCTTTACTGTCGCTTCAAGGGCGTTATCGAAATTCATCGCTCCCGGCGCGCACGAAGCACGACCACTTTTTTTACTTACGTCAGACTGGAAGAATCCGTGATCAAGGAAGCGACGAAATTCTAATAAAGACCTTTATCTTTTAGTGAAAAATGGCAGGTTGTCTCATTCGCGCCAGCACATCGCCTTACCTTTGCTATGGTGTTTGGTGCTTATCCGTTTCTTTGGAGCTGTGGGCACGGAAATCGCAATGTCAACCTTTTCTTTCTCTGTGAAGCATATACTCGGGGGCAGCCGCTGCGGCACTTCTTCTAGCAGACAAGCAGAATCATTTTTCGCGCCCGTTTACGGCTTAGGAAAGAGATAGACGCCATCCATGGCACGCAAACAATAATCTAATAGCGCATTTCGGTATGCTTGCCTATTTTTTCCTACCGAATTCTGCTTTGGCATACGTTCATTGAAATTTCGTCACTTCCTTGTCACGGGTAGTTCTGATCAGACGTAAGAGCAACTGTCCTCGAGTCAATAAATAAAATTGTTGATCAACGAGGTTTATTTTTTATTTAGTTCACGTCATTATCATTTTGGCTGCGAAAATTTTCGCATTTCGTGATGGTCATAGAAACTTATAAATATAAGTTTCTATATAATAATATACGTTTCTTATAATAACAATACATATAATAAATATAAGCTTCTTATATATATAAACTTAAATATTAAAGCACCCTGTACAACAACGCTTTCAATAATATAGGCAGGTAGCCCTGATTTGTCTTGATCGTGTTCCCACAGAGACGCTTCGAGCACATTCTTGTGATGTCCTGTGACGTCAGCTTCATATCAGCGCTAAAAAAAGACTGGAACACGAGAGCTCTTCTCATGTGTTGGCCTTTTTAGTGACCGAAACAAGATGTCGTCAGGCATTGATTAACTCGCCCACTAACAAGTTCTTATTGCGATGTTCGTACTCCACACCGAGAGGAGAGGACACACACGCCCTCTGAAACTTAACAGGACGTAAGCAGCAAACACAGAACAACGCAACCACAGTGAGAAAAAGTGCGCTTGCGTTGCACAAGGCAAATGCTCATTTAAATATAAACGTACTGTAGCGCGGCACGTCGCAGCGTAGCTGTGTCCACCAGCCTTGATTCTGTAGTTCTAGACAATATGTGTGGTGTCCATACGTATGTAAGGCTTACTATCATGTTATTGATTCGCTAACTAATTTAGAATTCTGGTAGAGCAAGTTTTGACGCAACCTATATAACCTCCTAAGGCGGTGGTGGTCGTTTCCAAGAGCAGTTGTTTCATGCACTGTGCGCCCCGCTGTCTGACATGCACAGCTGCTGCCCGAGTCAGACTTTCTCCGGAAGAAGCGAGGACACCCCAAGGAGACCGGGAAAACACCAGTGGCGAGTGGGTCACACCTGTAACGCGTGCGAAATTTGTTTATATTTAATGGCACACCAAATCAGTGTGTCGAACATAAGTATATGCACAGACAAGCAATAGTTAAGTGCGTAAGACAGCTTTGGCGTTTGCCTCAAAATGGTTCTGAAAACGGTTGTGAAAGTGTCCAACGTTGTCTTTTGGAGGGACGTTATTTTTTTCGTCACATACGATAAATTCTTTCATGCTAGGTATTAAACGTTCCACGCTCATTGTGTCACATGCTGTACTCTTTGTGGAATATATCGCTTTCTGCATACACAACGCTTTCTCATAAAGAGCCAGTCAAGAGGCTCCGACTTCTTTTTAACACCCTTCAAACAATATCAGTAATTGGTAGAGTAGACCACAGCAATCACGTTTTTTGAATATTACAGAGCTGCGCGCCGCGCAGAGCCTCAATTTCGCAAAACAATTCCCGCGCTCCTTTCCTACGCCTGGCCAATGCTCCTTGCACGCGCTGTGACGGCAGCTCGGCGATCGGCGAAGTGACGCAGCACGCAGCTCGTCGAACCAGGCCTCAACAAACAGTGGTGAAGTCAGCGACAGTTTCTGTTCCCTCCCACAGCTACGACAGAGCTATTCAATCATACGAGTTGCGAAACTCCCCAAAGGCTCCATGCATCGAAATCGGGAAACTTAATTGACCCAGTTTTTTTTTTTTTGGGGGGGGGGAGGGGGGATGAGCAGATTGTCGCGCCACCTGTTGATCAGCACACCCACTATTGAGCGCATTATTTATGTTTTGTGTTGCTGCTCCCAGATGGCGCGACAGTCTACTTCCAAAAAATTGAAGTCGGCCTAATTTTTATAATTAGGCCGACTTCATGTTTGGTTTTTGGAAAGCAGTTTTGCTGCAAATCGTTGTCGGCTACAAATCGAGCGACTGGGCTGCGGAGAAGCATCAGCACCGGGTAAACAGAAACAACCAGGCATCGCAGCAAGCGGAAGTGCGTTGCGACTGATCGGGTTCGCCAATGACGACAATCGCTGACGTCTTGTCACATTGCCGAAACGGACGGAGTCACCACGACGGGCCACTCCTTCCCCTTCCCCTGATGAAGTAGGGTGGCGAGGCCGCGCGAAAATTTCAAACCAGCTGAACGCGATGCTCTGGCCCCTGTAACTTACTTTACGTAGCACGTATTCGCAAAATTCTTGCGGCCGCATGTTCACGAAGTAAAAGTGCGCATATTTCTTTTTACAACAACATTTGGACCTTGAGGTTGTTTACTGGCCCTTTAACTGCGACCGCGGATGAAGGCTATCGCTTTTTGCCAGGGAGTGCGGCTTTACCCCCCCCCCCCCCCCCAACGGAGAGGCTTAGCGACTGGTGGGGGGGGGGGGGGGGCACGTAGAGTGACGAGCCACTGACGACACACAAACGTAGCTCGGGCGATCCTACAGAAAACGTTCTCGAACGTTTATAAGGAGCTTAGGCCCGCACCCCGCCGTCGCCGCCGAAAATCCCTGCGCCTGGCCAGCGCGCCGTGCAAAACAAGTACGCGCTCCCAGGGCTGCGGAATCGAATGCAGGTGCGGCGGCAGGTGGCTCGCGCTGCGCTGCGCGCACCAGATACTCACTTCAGTCAATCAATCAATCAATCAATCAAGAGAACTTTATTTTTCTATGAAAGGAATAAAAATACAAAGAATATTTGAACCGCATATTTGTCACTAGCATAGTGACCAGTCCAATACAATGTGTATAGAATGTACAGGTCACTTGCTCAGTCACCACCAAGCACAGCAAACGCTCTGCCCCCCCCCCCCACTCCCCACCCTACAGCCTTCACGAGAGTCAGCAGAGATATGAGGCACAGAGCCGTTTGCGTCCCATTTTTAAGAAGCTTCGCTTGTATTCGTACACGGAACAACTGATAGTTCACATGGGTCACGTGACTTGTGTGACCACGTCGGGTTGGCTACAGAAAACAGACATCCGTGGAAACTTAGTTCCATTCAACGGCACGAACAGGCCACGTAATTACACTGGTGCGGTCGACATGACACCAGAGGTCGCATGACACAACACTATAGAAACAGTTAGCTTCGTACAGCCGCCCAAATCTTCAACTATCGTGCGTGAGCGCCGACTTTTCAGTGCATCAACGCCGTGCGACAGAGCCCAGTTACAAACAGGGCAACGATAGGCGCATGCCCACAAAGCGCGCTCAGCTCGGCCCATCGTCTGCCAGGCTCTTCCTTCTTATCAGCGAACTGCACACAACGACTCTTTTACTTCATTTAATGCCAGTGCACGCGCGCTCTTCAAAGGGAGCCGTCGGCCCGCCTTAGTTCAGGGAGTGGTCGTGATGCGACGCTGCATGAGGGGTAGCACTAGAGTTACTGTATATGCTACCTTTAGCCCTAAAAGTAGCATATAGAGTAACTCTAGGTATAGCACTAAAGTCCCTTAATAGGTAGCGCTGCTTGCGTCACATGTGCTTCCGAGCGCTTTCCCACGGAGATGCGATAGACGTGTGTCTCCCTGCAATATCATGAATCTGTCAGATTTATTCCTTCATGCTCCTTCTTTATGCATGGCTGGAAGCAATGTCGCCACCACATCACAGCGTTAGTTATGCAGCAGCGTTGGAGTGACGCTTCTTCATTGGTTGCCCGCATAGCACAACGAACGGCGACACGCTAATCAAATCACCGTATCGCATAAGAGCCGGCGTCTTGCATTCCTCGTGATCACAATATTGGTGGTCATACCACCAATATTATGATCACGAGGAATGCAAGACGCCGCCGCACGGATCTGTACACAACTGAAGGAGAAATATTACTTCCGCTTATTCCCGTCGTAAGGTACTACATGATGGGCTCTCTCCCCCATGACGACAAGAGAGAGAGAGAAGGAATGTAGGAAAGGTAGGGGGGTTAACTAGACTATGCGTCCAGTTTGCTACCCTACACATGGGGAGGGGGAGAGGGGAGTAAAAGAGAGAGAGAAGGATAGACACATGTCACATCACACACCCATGACGACAAAGCACTCACGAAGGCAAGGCGATGTGCGAGAGCAGGAAAGGGCTAGAAGAGAGCGTGGTGAACGGCTGGATCGGGCGCATCTGGCTGGCATTAACAAAATATAGAGGAGGCGCTGCTGCAGATGAAACACGTTCTGCTGCTTCTCTCATCAGTGCGGGCATGGGCGTATATTGTAATATTTGCTCAATTTGTGGCTGCAGCGTTCTTCTTCAGGAAAGAAAATATGACCGAAACTATTCGCCTGCTCACGCAGTCGGGCGCAGCTGAGCCCGCTTTGTGGGCATGCGCTTAACCTCGCCTTGCATGCAGCTCGGCTCCGTCGTACGGCGCGGACGCACAGGACAGTCGCCGCCCACGCGCATTAAATATTTGGGCGGCTGTACATCACGTTCATTTTGTCAATGGAGTTGCGCATCCAACGACCGCCGTCGCCCCTAACGACAAATAATCTTTCTCGTCACCAGGCGACTTTTTCAAACCAACATTGATTGATTTCTGGGGTTTAACGTCCCATAACTACCATATGATTATGACAGACGCCGTAGTGGAGAGCTCCGGAAATTTCGACCACCTGGGGTTTTTTAACGTGCACCCAAATATGAGCACACGGGCCTACAACATTTCCGCCTCCATCGGAAATGCAGTAGCCGCAGCCGGGATTCAAACCCGCGACCTGCGGGTCAGCAGCCGAGTACCTTAGCCACTAGACCAGCGCGGGGGGGGGGGGGGGGACTTTCTTGTCTGGAGAGCAGGAACAAGTGGAACGACGCTCTTTGGAGAATTATAAGACCAACTGTAGGCTGTCCAGAAGGCCCACGAAAAGACGTAAAGGACTCCCCGTTCCGACGTGAGAGCTGCCTTCTATACCCTTTGACGAACGGTCTAGTGTCCTTTATGGCCTTTTCCGTAATAAAGTTTTATCACCACCACCATTGACCCACTAAAGACGCAGTGATAAACACCGCGGCCATACGTTCCAGCTTATGCGCTCATTCCTCTTGTGCCCATGTGCGACTGCCAAGAATGATTTCGCGCGCTTACAGGAGTGTGAAGCTATAGCAGTCACTGAGTAACCTCCAGTAATATTCAATCAGTAACACTCAACCAAACATACGTTTAGTTCATCAGGCGTTTACTAGAAAAAGGCTGAACATCTATTAAGGGCGGGTGTCCAGTGGACGCTACGCACGTGTTGACTTACTATACACTCCCCCTGGAACCTATAGGGGGCCATTTGAAAGCTGCGTGCAGCGCCACTTGTGGTGCGGCGCACGCGAAACGTTGAGAATCGTATAGCAGACAGCAGATACCTCATCGCTATGACAGCTATGGTGACAAAAGCGCCTGTGACCAGCGTGTTGGTTCTTCGAGCAGAATTTTAAGATGTCATAGGAAGACATTGTTTTACAATGACACTACGAATAAATGGGAAAACCGGCCACGTTTTCCACGCTGGTGAGCGCCTTGCTGCCCGTCGTCAGTACTGACGGCACATGCGTGCGTCAGGTGTGTGCAATTCAAAGTGCTTGCTTCATAACTGTCGCGGTATATAAGCTGTCATTTTTTTCACACTTGAAATATTCTTGGTGCGAGCACCCGCGTAGTTGCAGACTACTCAGATCATTGAGAAATATCAATGGCTCCACGGCCATATGCCGAAGAAATCATGGTGAGTGGCTGGCGGCGTGCTCGTTTGTTGCGGCTTCGTGCCATGGATATTTTCAGCCACCGAGTCTCGCGAATTGTTCTGCTTGAAATTGTCGCGACGTCATCTCATTATAATGATGGTCTTTACCTCACCTTGAGGCGCGGTCTAGAAAGAGAACGCGCAACGATTTCAGCCAGGGAGGTCACCGCAGCCACATTTCGTCTTTCGCTTCACCTTGTAAAGCGGCGATCACTTCGGCCAAGGTCACTTCGGCCACCGTGACGTCTCTCTCATTCACTACGGCATCTTGCGTTGTTTATGTTGCTTTCCAAAAAGCACATCCGTCGCTACAGCATTGGCAAAGCTTCGTTTTTCACCCTGTAATTCTGCTATACTCTTCACTCTGCATCAGTTCTTCCTAACATGCAGATCGTTTACCAACTAATTGATTGATTGATATGTGGGGTTTAACGTCCCAAAACCACTATATGATTATGAGAGACGCCGTAGTGGAGGGCTCCGGAAATTTAGACCACCTGGGGTTCTTTAACGTGCACCCAAATCTGAGCACACGGGCCTACAACATTTCCGCCTCCATCGGAAATGCAGCCGCCGCAGCCGGGATGCGAACCCGCGCCCTGCGGGTCAGCAGCCGAGTACCTTAGCCACTAGACCACCGCGGCGGGGCCGTTTACCAACTAAAGAAAGAAACTTCTGGATGAACCACTCCGAAGGATGTGATTCAATTGATCACTTCCAGGGGTTCTTTCTTTTGGGGCTACAACACTAGGTTTTAGGCAATTGAGCTTTTGCGATGACGAATGCAATTTACTATTACTATTTACTAAAAAACTCATTGAATGCTAATGTCATCTAAATCAAGCTTATTCTTCAACAACATTAGTGTTTCTGTTTAATTACACAAGTAATTAAGCGAATTACTTGTTTCAAAACGATCTATTGCTAAAATTTTGAGATTATCAACAAACTCCTTTATATAACAAGGCACCGCCAATTTCATGGCCAATCCCCCGTGATGGGGCGCCAGTTTAGTACGGATCAACCAACCCATCAAAGTCTTAGCTTGATCCTACCACGTTCGCATAGCGCTGCTGGGCGGCTAGTTGTGTTTACGGTATAATATGCTACTTAACTCAGTTCCCCCCTTAACTGATGGTCCTATCAACCAAGAGAAGTACTAATTGGCCTCGCATAGCATTCCCCCAAACTGCAAAGGGTAGACGGCGTGTTAATAATTATTAAGGTCCATTTAAACGTTCCGTCAGCCTTGAGCTGAATTCAAATGCCTATAACTTTCTTTTCTCATCAGCTCTATGGCAGTAGGAACATCACGAAGTATCATTGCACCTGCAAAGTAGGTGTATGAGACCATTTCATACATGCAGCGACAGAACAAAAGACGCCAGAGGGAGCGGGAGCCAAGCACTTTTTACGTCTCACAACCGTGATCCAATTATTTCGCTGCCTTATAAAACAGGGACGAGTCGAGAAACTGTAAAACGTCATTCTCGCAAAACACCATTTTTTGGTGCAATCTACTACGCAGCAGTTCATGATTCCCATAAACTACGTGCTAGCGGGCTTTAGGAGAGCGTTTGGTTCTGATCGGGCTCTCAACGGCTGTCTGCTCTGACGGCCGCGGAGCTGCGCCAGTCGCCGTCCACGCAGTTAATGTTCTGTAAAGGCCCTATAGTCGAAGATAATGGCACCGAATTTTTTCAAAGCATTGGGGTTTAAGGACAGTGAAAGCAAAATAGACTTTAAACGGGTAGAAAAATAACCAGGAGGCGGCTAACTGATTGGTGGCTACAATCGAGGCGCGAGTGAAATTCAATCCTTAGACACACAGTGATAGTACTTAACTTTATGACTAGGTGGCGTGAGTCACCGCCCGATCTAAAGGGCACAGCCGGATACATCCATCCATCCATCGGAGTGTATAACTACAGCATGACTCATTTGCGCAAACATGTGCGCAAAACTGCCGCTCCTGGCAATTCTTTCTCGCGGCAAAATCGAAACACATGTTCACATAACAAGAACGAAGGCAACAGCACTAGGCGCATCGCGAGCAACGCTTATCATAACATACAGCCCAATCCATGGTCTAACATGAAAGTCGAGCGTGCGTAAGCACCGAATACGTCAATCACCGGAGTGGGTGTGTGTGTGCAGGAACTCCGATGCTGCCGGGAGATAGACAGGTCCTGAGTGCAAATCGTGGTCTCGCGACCGCAAGCCCAGCCCGGGTCACTCGCCTGACAAGCGGGGGTGTCAGCTAAGCTCCGTGACGTCTGCGACAGGAAGTGGGCGGAGAAGTAATGTGTTCCCGACGTTCTAGTGTATTTTGTTTTGTTCTTGCGCGTCACTCGTGCGCTATACAGAGTCGCAATATCTGTCACTTCGACTCTGCCGCGCTTCGCAACCTTCGGCGCCACAAATACTGTGCGCTATAGGTAAAGTTGCTCTGTGTACTTCCAAAACAAATGTGCTGAATGCTGGCTACACTCGCATTCGGCAACAGAAAAAACAAAAAGGAAAAAAATACGCCTTATGTAGCGTAACCTTGCGTAACCCTTCGTCAAGAAAGAAAGAAAGAAAGAAAGAAAGAAAGAAAGAAAGAAAGAAAGAAGGAAAGAAAGAAAGAAAGAAAGAAAGAAAGAAAGAAGGAAAGAAAGAAAGAAAGAAAGAAGGAAAGAAAGAAAGAAAGAAAGAAAGGAAGAAAGAAAGAAAGAAAGAAAGAAAGAAAGAAAGAAAGAAAGAAAGAAAGAAAGAAAGAAAGAAAGAAAGAAAGAAAGAAAGAAAGAAAGAAAGAAAGAAGCGGGAGCTATAGCAGCATTCATTGAAAATGTTTGCACGATTCCTCCTTCCCTCCTCCCACCTCGGCGAACGAAAAACCAACTGTCAGGGAAGCCAGCAGTCGATACGCGTATTGTATACATCCGACCCAACCCAACACTTCCATGAACAAAACGAGCCCGAATGGGGGAAGGCGAGACAAAACAAAAAGAGGCGCTATGCCGATTGACTGTCGGCGCAATAAGCGAACGATGAAGACGAAACCATGACGACAAATGAACAATGTATACAAAAAATCTGCGCATGCACGTTCAGCGCTTAACGGAGGTTTATCACACAACACCAGAATAGATTGTGGCAGCGGCAGCTCGTTTAGGAAACAACACATCACTAGAATAAACCGGGTATGGTTTATAGGAGAGTCAGTCTTAACTAACGCTCAAGCGACTGTGTTGGGAATGTCAGGTTTTGTTGATCTTTGCTGCCACGCAGACACACACACACGAGGTCAAGTTATTGTCAGCTACTGCTGGTAATACATTTCATTCAATTTCCGCGTGTTTAGGAGCAAGTTGTCATACTCATTAGCCCTTTCTAGCGCTCTTATCCGGCGAAATTTCTAGTCTTCCCATGTATACAGCTACCTTTTTTTTAACCTAACCTGAACGCAGAAGCGTCAACCACGCCGTATAACGAAGCAAGGCGGCAACATCAACGAGATTAAACGTTCATGTCTGCATCTTGCCAGTACTTACCTACGGAGCAGAAAGGTGGATGCTTACAAACAGGGTCCAGCTTAAATTGAGGACGACGCAGCGAGCAACAGAGAGAAAAATGATAGGTGTAACCTTAAGAAACAAGAACAGAGCAGAGTGAGTCAGGGAACAAGCCAGGGTTAATAATATCATAGCTCAAATGAAAAAGAAAAAATGGACATGGGTTGGGCAATTAGCACGTAGGCAGGATAACCGCTGGTCATTAAGGGTAACTGACTGGATTCCCAGAGAAGGCAAACGCACGAAGAGGAGACAAAGTCAGGTTGGCCGATGAGATTAAAGAGTTCGCAGGTATAACGTGGCAACGGAAGCCACAAGAATGAGTTCATTGGCGGATAATGGGAGAGGCCTTTGCCCTGCAGTGGGCGTAGTCATGATGATGATGATGATGATGATGATGATGATGATGATGATGATGATGATGATGATGATGTACTTGATGAACAATCTTGGGCAACTGCCATCTGCCAGGCTGTTCCGGCAACCGGACAACGGTACGCTGGGAATCGGCGCTTATTGACTCGTTGGTCGATGCTCGCGCGTTCAGGTTAAAAAAAAAAAATGGTTGGAAAGCAGTGCTCTCCAACTAAGCTGATTTAGTCGTAAAGGAAACATCAAACAGGCCAGACGAATTCTAGAAGGCACAAACGCCGCTGTTCGTCGTGAGTTACGAGTGCCTGTTGATGCGACATCATGGATTCGCCTCGTGCATGTCAGAAACCGGGAGAAGGTGACGAGTCAAACAAAGAGCTGAGAAAAAACGTACCATAATACCTCGGAACGCATAGTGTGGAACGTGTGACCATGATCGCGTGTTCCACATCACACACTATAGACAATGCGCCGACGCATCATAAACGAAATACTTCGCAAAACCCAGCCAAAGCAAAGAATTCTTTTTTCCAGCGAACAAGTCAAGAGTTTCTTATGGGTACGTTCTTCGCCGTCACTGTGCTGACTCGCTTTTCAAAGTTTCCAGACGTGACACCGAAAGATCGAAACGACGACGTACGACTACGTTTAGCATATATTTATGATATATATCGACAGCTCTCCATTTATTGAAAATACACAGTCCACTCACTCGTGATAAAACCTTGGTCATCCAGTGCAGTGAAAGGTATCAGACTATTGAAATAAAGTGAAAAAATGTATCCACACGGCTTTCAATATAGTAGGCCAACCAGGGTAATACAGACTGTTGAGATTGCCCCTGATTCATCCAAAAGTTTCTGGTCACGTACACACAATATTAAAAAAAAAAGGGGGGGGGGGGGGGGGGGAATACGGCGGCATAGAATCGCCCGATACCGCAGAATACACCAGCAGAATGTTGCCTGCAGCAATCAGAGTATAGCAACTTTTCTCTTTTTTTTCAGTTTAATCAGACGCTGGGTCACGATAGTTTACAAAGTTAGACAGTCTTCATTTTACGGAAAAACTTGTTGAGGTGCCCTGCACCAACCTGCTGCCAAGTGAATCCACGACAGTATACATTCTTCGCGAAGTCCCGTTTAATATGCCAGCGACAACCGCAGAAGGAGAACTTTCGGCCTAGTTTCCTGGCTATAGATAAAATTTTAAACAGGAACTGGTTGATAGTGCAGCGGTGATTAAATAGTGACCTCTTTTGAGGACAACCCCTACACTTGTTTATTTATTGACGTAACTCAAGGGACTGGTCGGTTTCGTTATTGGCACCGGTTACTCCTCTTGGCATGACAAACAAGAAAAGCCCAAAAGAATAAAAGATTGAGCAAATTGAGAACCGCGAGATAGAGCCACTAAATCATCTCCTATTGTGGTTTGTTTTATTTTAAAGAAATCCAAGACGACGCTGCTATGAGGGTCTTTCGTCCTCGAAAATTTTCTTTCAAGCCGAGAGCAGACGGAGTCAGTCACAAAAACCTAACAAGCTAGCGCGATGGCTCTCTTCTGCTAATTGAACGGTCCCACTGATCAAACAACGTTTCTCAATATTTTTTTTTGCAACTCAGCCTTAATCAACAACCACACGCTTGGAACATGCACAAAAAGAGCATGTAATCACAGTTCATTTTGTCCGTGCATCAGAGCAAGAAACAAAGCAGTACTCTTTTCGTACAAATACAGGACAAAGGAAATATTTATATAAGGAAAGCGGGACACAATCAAAACATGCGAACGGGAGCAAATATTCTGTCACAAAACAGTAGTTGGTTACCGTGGCACAAGGCTATAGTGGGACCCGCTCTGTAAGGAAGGCGAGGGATAGAGAACTACATAGCGATTAGTGGACAGCTTAGCGCCCGTCGTTGCTTCTGCCTGTAAATATGTGTAAACGTACATTTTATTGTAACATTATGCAAGAAGCAAATTTATCAAATATACGAGACTGTTTTTAAAACGTCCCCTCATAAAACAAAAATAGAACAAAAACATGCCATAAACAAAGGGGCAACATAAGAGTTGTTTCCATCTAGTTGCATTGTATCCCTTTCAATCTCCAGTCCGCATCTGCGCTGCCTATGTCCAACTAATTTACTAGTAATTATGGTCGGTAATGCGTGCCTTAATCTTTATTTACAGACGTTCACGTCGAATTGGTTTATGTTTTGGCCATTGCTCACCGTTTGTTCGGTTTTGTACGGTGTGGGGGAAATCCTCCATTTTATTTTTTTTT
Source organism: Rhipicephalus microplus (assembly GCF_043290135.1). Taxonomy (NCBI): domain Eukaryota; kingdom Metazoa; phylum Arthropoda; class Arachnida; order Ixodida; family Ixodidae; genus Rhipicephalus; species Rhipicephalus microplus. The sequence goes on along the minus strand of NW_027464638.1, from coordinate 1,479,875 downwards.
TTTCCCCTTTTGCAAATATACCCAGCGGTTCCGGAACATTGATTTAACAACACCATTTGATTTGCTTGCTATAGTTTCCATCTTGCAGAGTCGCGAAACTCTGAATTAATGCTACGTACAGTTCTCGCGGATTGAAACATGATTATTTGGTACTAAGTAATTCACGTACTTTAGTTTGCAGAGTCTTGACTTTGTGTCATATCGGCGTAGCTTTCACTCGAACACTTACATCAGAGCCATTTAGCGGCCATAACTGCGTCAAATGACGTGGTGATCACGAACAATCACTCATAGCAGTCATTGTGCTACTGCAAAAAAAAAAAAAAGATGTCGCGCTTCAATCCAAGAATACTGCACACAGTAATTACTGTTGAATGTTATTTACACGCGCTTTGAGTGACTCGCGCAGGGAGGCTTATAATACAGCCTTATTGCAGGCATCTGAATTAAAAGACGTTTCTCGAGGTCCGCCTTCGATGTTCTCGAAGTGCGCAGTAATTCAGAGCTGGATGAAAACCTAGCATTGCACAGAATATGAACCGAAGCAGAGAGCGAGAAGCAATCTCGGCGCACCAGACCAGGGTCGTGGCCGCCGGGTTGCGCACCAACGACATGGATCCTAAGCAACATCTTTGCGTCTCATGTGCTCAGAGCTATGACTCGACGAGATTCGGCGGTCTCAAAGTTTTCTTTTTTGTTTGTTATTACTTCAGAAGGAACGAGTTCATTTGGAAGCACAAAGAGCATCACTACGGCATGTCTTATAATGAATCCCTTGTACTGCCGTCCTCGTGTATTTATTGTCAACCAAGGGTCAGTCGGTAGCCGTGAATTTCGGTATTTATTTCGTCAGGTGCGGGTTTCATATGGAAAGCATTAACTACGGACAGAAACAAACTTCTTTTGTGATGACCTGCCATAGAAAACTGAAGTTCATTTGAAGATATCATTCCAGCTCACACTAGCAATACGTCTAGAAAGCTTCATAACGCGAAGTACATGATCGATCAATGATCAGTAAGACAGGAGCACTACTGGTGTATACTGATTATAGCAACTAATTTTGTTGTAGGAAGCTCGTGAGCAGAAATGAATACTGGAGGCTACAGTACACGCCCCTCTGTGAGCTTTTTCATTCGACAAAGCTGCACGAAAGAGAGAAGGAAAAAAAAACGAACGTGAGCATCCATGCACCGAAGGACAGGGCGGGCAAACGCGAAAATGGAGTGCCACGTGACGCGAATGGCTTCGCGAGTGATTTTGCAACGAACTCACCGCGGCACGCGCGCAGCAATTAGCATGCAGATCACAGAGTCCCGCGATGCCAACTCGGCCAAAGAGAAACGACGAGACATGGCCTGGCGAAAAGCTGCCAAAATATTACGAAGAGAGCGTTCATCGAGTGGCACATGGTTATGTCGTCTTCCGCATACAGAGAACACAGAGAATAGAAACACAGAGGAAAAAAAAAAAAACTAACCCGTTTCTTTTCGAACAGCACATCAAACCTGAAGCACTCTAAACTGTTGGCGTTTCGCCGTGTACACGTTTTGCAACTCGGGTGTCGTCACGTAATGCGTTTTTTTTTTTCCTTTAATTAGCCAGAGTGTCCGTACAAACGTTGCGCTATACATAGCAAACTGTTTCAAGGAAACCATTCTAAACTTGGAGTAAAGAAAATTAAGTCCTAACCACCCTTTCCCTTCCTCGTTCTTAATACCGTCTTCTCGTCTCTTATATGGTTGCCACTTGATTTTCTTGTGTATTTTTTGTAAATATCATTGAAAACAATGTCCAGCTTACGTCTATATATTCTATATTACAGTCGCGACACAGTTCACAAAAGCCGCGTGACAGTTTGAGCATATCGCCCTCAGCAAACACGAATAAGTACTCTCCAATATTTATATATGTATATATATAAAGCTTATATGCAGAAGAAAAACTTCGGTCGCCGCAAGGTTATAAGTATCAAAGTAGATGCGCTTTCATATAACATTTCAGCCGAGGTTTCTACTGGAGCCCCGTCTTTTTCAAGGCATAATAATGCCTTTTCACATTTCAGCCGACGTTTCGACGGGAGCCCCGTCTTTTCCAAGGCACGATGCTTTTTTCAAGGAATGCCTTGAAAAAGACGGGGGCTCCCGTCGAAACGTCGGCTGAAATGTTATGTGAAAGCGCATCTACTTTATATTATATATTAGAGAAATGAGACGAGACAAACAGACAACGCCTTTGCTGCAGGCCGGCTGTTCTGACCTCGTCTTTCTTCCCCAAGCTCTCCGCGCGCCCAAAGCCCGGTCTCGCTCTTCGTTATTCCCCTCGGCCATGACTGCGAGCACGCGGACTGCCGAGAATGTCTCTGGTGGGCAGCACTGGCTGTTTCACCGCGGCCGGACGCGACCACGCTGTGACTGGAATTGTTGCCTTGGTCGGTCGCAGTGTCGCTGTAGACGCTCGCACTTTGTTCGATGACGACTCGGGGGGGACGAAACTGGCTGTGCCTCGGTGGTCTGTGTTTACGACGCTGCAGCTCAGTTTGGAGATCTCCTGGGCGACGGTGGGTGTGATGGAGTAGTCGTTGCTTGCTGAGTAGACACTTATGCCATCTGACTCTGGTGGTGTGGTCTTTATGCGCATTTGCATGCCGAGCCGGAAAATACTTTCGAAACACAGAATGAGCGCGCACAGGCAACTGGACAAAATCATGATGCGACGCGCCTACAGTTTCCTTGCTGTTATCGATCTTGTTTCGAGCGAGCTGGTCGCTGCCCGAACAATCAGGGGCGATTCCCGTGGTGTCAGAAACGGCGTCGCGGTGGTCTGCGCGGCGTACAGGCGGTAAGTTGGGAGTCAGAATGGCGTGCTAGTCATCGTCGACAAGATCGTACACCATGTTGCCGGAATGGCCAAAAAGTACGCCTCAATTCTGTATTGCAGGCCATCGACTCCGTAATATTTCTGCCCTGGGAGGAAGAAGCGGTTCAATATAGCCAACCCTTTTATGGTTCAAGCGGAAAGCTACTCTTCCATAAAAGAAAGCACTACTGCCCTATTTTGACGTTATATACAGCAGTATTACTACAACAAGTGAGAAAGAGTGTATAACATGTATTATTCACTGCCGAAAAGCCCCACACAAACCTCGCGCTGACGTGCTATGCAGAGAAGGTGAGGCAAAGACAAGCTTCCTAACTATTGTGTGGTTATTAAGTTGAATTTTTTTTCTGTGTTGCAACAAAATATACTCTCTCAAAACTTTTTGATTATCTTACTCACAAACTATATTATGCAACAATACAAAAGCCATATTTGTACTTGGACCAGGACATTACGTAAATTAGGCCACAATAAGAGGCAAAATACTGTTTTCCCTACTTTGCCGCAATATTTTGGCAATACTTTGCTTGATTTTTTACCAAAGTATTTTAATCATTTGACATAAGGACATGTAAAGCAAAAAAATGTACTTATGTTGCAGTTGAAAAATTTCTCCTTTTTATAAAAAAATGTTAAACATGCTGCATATTGCATATTTTCGCCCAAACGAAAAAAGAAAGAAAATAAAACAAAATGAATAAACTATCATAGTAAGGAAAGCATAGCGCCCTGAGATTAATGAAAAAAAATTTTCGTACTAATTACTCAAACCATTTATTTTACACAAATTATTTAGCGTGAGATAGTATTACTAGGGTTTCCACACTATGAAGCACCCTCTATAGGCAACACAAAACTTTTTGTGAATTATAACGCCTCAATGAATACTTCTTACATTCACATAAACCTCCACAGTTTTTTTTTTCATCATGATCGAAGATGGTCGAAAATTGACCAGGTACACTTGAGATATATATACTGATGAATACTTGAATACTTCAAATGTCGATATCCCTCTTTACATTGACTGAAGTACGGAAGCCAAATCTGAAATATAGTTTTGGTTTCATGTTTAAGCCTTAACACATGGTGACATCACGATATGTCTGCCGAAAACAAGGCTTAAGATCAATCATGACTACATACGTTACAAACATGCTTATTAATAAAATAAAAATGCGGGTCAAAGTCAGTCAGTCATGTGCGGGCCACTTGTTTAAGACTTCTGGTATAAGGTATTTACACATAGTGCCAAAGTTATTGGTTCCTTAAGAAGAAAACGCCGTCTGGATTTGCAGTCATATGCAGCAAGAAATAATACAGAAAAACGCCTTTGCGCTGCAAATTGCTTCGGCAATCAAACAAGAAAAAAATGAAAGAACGCGGATCTTGCACAGTGCGAAATTTGAATTTAACCTTATTTTATACGAAAGAGTTCTTACGTTCTTCTACGTCCATACGTACTCTCGCTAAACAATAGTATATCAATTTTGTCAAACATTGCCAGTGTGAATGCTTACTTGCTCGAGGCAAAAAAAAAACACTCAAACTTTTTTTACGTTCTACGTTATATTTAAAGCTTCTCTGACGAATCACTTTTTTTTTGCTTTATACGCAATAGACGTAATCTACACACAAGCCCAAGCGCGCATTCAGTTATAGCCCTTTATATTAGTTTAATACATTTCACTCGTAGTATTTATAAAGCTACGTGCAAGTTACATCTTAATCCTTGCAACCAGTATAACAGTACATCATTCATTAATTCATAATTGACCACTAATGTACCACTTCCCTTCCCAGGCGCGACTCACTTAGACAAAGCACGTTTAGCAAATAGTGGCGCTTCCGCAGATAGCACGCCACTTGTGCCACTAAGCCCGTGAGTTAGTTGCCAGAGCACGCTTCCCGAACACGAGGTTTTGCTAGTGGCTGTGGCGTTCGCATTTCTTTCGTTATTTTATTATTCTTTTTTTGAAGACCAGCCAGCTCTTGACAAGGTACCATGAAGCCCACTAAAGCCACCGTCAAAGCACTCAGAGATGCACACAAAAGCGAAACAGACAACACGAAAGTGTCGATTCAGCCGCAGGTTTTAAGCGACTAACTTTCGTGGCCCCTTCGACTACAACCAATCCGGTTTTTCAATCAGGCACGCCCTGCAGCTTTTCGAATAGCCCGTCCGTCGACAGGAGCCTTTCCGTGTGCACTTCTTTCTTTTATTATCTTTACCTTTCTTCGCTCATTTCTCATTCAAAATCGGATTGCGTTTTAGGCCGAACCAGTCTAAAACGCAATCCGATTACCCTGAATCCTATCAATTCGCCAACTCAGCGCAAGACCGGGATGACAAATGGATCGTGCTGCTGGTATTGACAAGGCTCTGCACATACACGGCTAGCCGCAAGACGACAGTAAAAAAAGCGCGAAATTTAAAGGAACGTTTGGGGCGACTTCAAGTTAACGTGCAGCATTGAATCCCTGCTGCGCCTCTGCGCCTCATCATCAAGAGCACTGCTCTTTTTTCTCTACTTCTTTTTACTTGCGATCTCTTTACCATGAAGTTATCCGCAGTCGATAGAATACGCATCGTGTAGTGTCAAGCAGAACAAACAATATTCGAAGGACGCCAGCAAAACAAAACCTCACCAGTTTTCGGCGCACTAGTTTCCGGCGTTTCACAGGCTATTGTCGATAACGCTAAAGAGCGCGCAGACCTTCCTTTTTTTTCGACAAACGGCCAAAATCGAAAGCTCGAATGACTTATGAACAGTTATAATACACACTCATGGCTACACAGCAGTCCCAAAAACTGAGCGCTCCACAGAGTGCTTTGTCGGACAATACAATTTTTAAATAAGAACTTGATGGCAGTTTTGCAGCATTTTCACACGAGAACTCGGTGTAGAGGCACAAATGCTTGGCCTCAACTAAAATGACATCGACGAGACAAACTAACAAAGACTCACTATTTATTTTGTAATTATTTTTTTGATCGCAGCCATTTATATGAAGAAGTTGTAGAGCGTGCCAATCTGTGGCATAACCATTTTTTAAACCAGGAAAGTTGTAAGCCATTACCGATATTCAAAGTGGAATTCTATAGACCGTTTTCCGCAGTTAGTTTGTCTATGCAAAACTAGATGGCGCCCCCACACCGAAGCGCCACGGCCTTCTCCTCGGCGGCGCGGCCCTGATGTGGCGTGTGGCGGACGTTGTCCTGCAGCCTACGGCGAGAAACGGTGGTGGTAGTGATTCTTAAAGAAGGAAAAATGCATCTAATTTCTGTCAACCGTAAGGCGACGTGGCGCAGCAAAGGCGAAGCAGCAAACGCGAAGCAATAAACGCGATAGCAACAAACTGGAAGGTCACGCGCAGAATGGCAAGCAGATCAAAACGTGCTCCGCCTTTCTCACGCACAAATAACGCACGAAACGTATTCACAGGTACAGATGAACGCGAATAAGCGTCTAAATTGTTACTTCGCTGTGTCTGAAAAGCGCGCTCTTTTTGCAAACGGAGACTGTGCACGATTGCAGTGACCGTTGTGCACCCCGTGAATACAAAAGAATCGTTCCGGTGAAAGCTTCAGGACCGTCAAGACATAAGATGCTCCCAACCACGAGATAAGGACGCGCGAGTGTGCGTTCAGGGGCTTTATGACCACCCACTCCCCTCCGCGAGGCAAAGTACCCGTTGGAGATAAGGGCGCGCTCCACCACGCGTTCACTGTGCGCGACAGTTCCCCTCCGAGATTCCTATCACCAGCGGTAAGTAGTAGATATGTATATGGCTTACCGTTTGAGCGCTGAAGAATATGCTTCTCGGTAGCTCAGTGGTTAGCGCCTCGCATTTAGGACTCGCAGGTTCTACGTTCGATTCCGCGCACCAGAATCTTTTTCCTGATTTTTTTCTTGCTTTCTTTCTTGCGTTTTCATATATATAGATACGTATACATATACAGTGCATGACATCACCGGCGGCGGCGAAATCCAGCTGATAGTGTCCATATAATTGCTATCGCAATGAAAGCCCCGCCGCGGTGGTCTAGTGGCTAAGGTACTCGGCTACTGACCCGCAGGTCGCGGGTTCAAATCCCGGCTACGGCGGCTGCATTTCCGATGGAGGCGGAAATGTTGTAGGCCCGTGTGCTCAGATTTGGGTGCACGTTAAGGAACCCCAGGTGGTCGAAATTTCCAGAGCCCTCCACTACGGCGTCTCTCATAATCATATGGTAATTTTGGGACGTTAAACCCCACATATCAATCAAATCTATCAATGCTATCGCAATGAAAGAAGAGAAACAGACGGCTCGGACCATGCGCTGCACCCGCTTTGCTGACCAACCCGGGAGCGGCGGCGGTGAATTGGCCGACCATCGGCGGTGGCGAAGAAATGGGAAGGAGCCGGTCATTAGATCACGTTATCAAACGTGGCAGCGCCCATTCGCCGCTGCCGAAAACCGTCTATAAAGGGCGATATCAAAACTGACGGCGACCGGCGCGCAGGGAATTCTTTGTTACAAGAAACCAGAACTACACGTGACAAGGAAGTGATAAATTTTGAATGAAGGCACGCCGAAAGGGACTCTGGTCTGGAAAATTGGCATATATTTGTAACTACAATGTTACAAAACTTTGGGTGATGTATGTGGTGTTTATCTGTTTGTTCCTTAAGATATAAACAAAGGCGTAAAACGTTTTCACCTGCAGGAAGAAGCGCCGCAGTGGCTGCAGCCGAGTCTCTTATTTAACAAATAAACTGTTTACATTGCGCGGTTTTCTCGTGCCCTACTCAAAATAAGCATACAAGAACACAACCCCACACGCAAAAGACCAATGGAAGGCGACCCGCTGTCGCAAATGAGACGACTTCCGCTTTTCACAGAAAGATAACAGCCACGACGCGCTTTCATTCAAATTTGTCACTTCCTTCTCGCGGGTACTTCCGGTCTAAAGTAAGAGAGTAGTCGCGTTTCGTGAGCGCCAGGCGCGATGAGTTTCGACATCGGCCTTAAAGAACCCCTAAACCACCAAAAAACGCTCGCTGTTGCTTTCCTCTACCGACAACAGCCAGAATGGCGCCACCGGAATGATTAGCGCTATCAGTGGGCGAAGAAGAGCCTGTTTTCTGCTAGTGGACGTGCGCGCCAGTTGAGCTTCCACCTCCGACATTCAGGAAGAGCGCTTCGGAGAGCTGGTTAGGCGAGTCGACGAACGCAGCGTAGCGAAGAAAAGTGCGAAATAAGTAAACGCAAACTTCGCCAGTGCTTGCTGTAGACTCCTGCACAAGTTAAAGCCGCAACTAAATTTTGATCTCTGGCTGGTTTAGGGGGCCCCTTAAAGGGGCCCTGCAACACTTTTTGAGCATGGTCAGAAAACGCTGGCGATCGGTAGTACAGGCTCCGGACAACATGCGAGCCAAATATTATAGCGCAGCACGTGGCTTGGAATTCACAATAAAATATCAGTCAGCTAAAAATTGCTTTCTCTTCCTTCGACAAATGACGAAAGATGCTCAAAAATCACACGTCGATTGGCCATCTATCAGCCATTGGCTGATTTAAACATGGCGTGCTCGGTTGTCATAGAGATCGCCGCAAGAGACCGTCACTTGTTGTGCGCGCGCGATCGCACTGACAAAGCGGCGTATTTAAAAAAAAAAGAGTTCTCAAGGTCACGAGGCGCGCGTGACGTTTTTTTGTTTGACCCTCCCTGCTCAGCTTCCAGAGCTTTCGTCGGGACGAGAGAAGAGATAATGCGATTGCAGCGTGTGAAAAATATTTGTAACTCCACTCGTACTGGACGGATTCTTCAAACTTTTCTTGAAACTATGACAGCTCTTCTTGAAATTATGACCACAGACGTTAAACATCGGGCTCTAGATGTGCCTCTAAGCGTATAGTTGTAAGTGCATCCCCTTTAAATGGTGCTATAGCTGCCAAGAGCCTACAGATATCGTAAAATTTCTCATATAACGATGTATGTGCAATAAGCGATTAACTAATGAGGAAACACGATTAACTTGCGTGTTACACCGATTCCTGCGACGGAGGGATCAATTAGGATTTTTTTCTTACTTTCATTTTACAGTTTCAGAAGCACAATAGAACTGTTTTGCTGAAAGTACCGGGCGAACTAGCCAGCTTTCTGATGCCCATGCAGTTTTGTGCTTTTCTGACCGCAGTTCTGTACCTGGGCTATATATATTTTATATGTACGCCTGAAGCCTGGAATACCGCTATCTGTCAGGGCAGCAAATGCTAATGAAAAGGATCGGGAGAACGGCAATTAAATGCAAACAGAAAAATGAAAGGGGCTGAAAGAGAAATAAAAATAATAAAAGCAAAGGCTTAGGCTTCTTCCTTTCTTTACCTCTTACTGTGAACTTCTAACAAAAGTGCACGTTTACGTATTTGTTTCTTAACGTTACTTCACTTAGAAGAGATGAGCACATTTCTCCCTGGCAAAGACGTCGTTTATCGAGGCTCCACTTGTAAATTAAATTTATATTTTTACTACACAGCTTGGCTTTCCGAAAGGGTGCCCCCGAAATTCAGCGCCTTGATTAAAACTGAACAATTACGTCTGTCGAAAAGAAACAACGCCGGCAGCGTTGCTTGCTTGACCATGTAAGTAATCCTGCGTACGTTTTTTTTCTTCTTCTCTGGCGCCAACCCGGTGAACCAACGTAATGCAGTCCAGTCCTTTTGCCTTTCCCGCCTCATTTACTCTACTTTGTCGGAGACGTAATATTTCGCATTTTCAAAAAGCATCCTCGCCATCGAATTAAACTTTATCCGTTTGAGGTTCTCGCAGAGCGAATTAGTAAATGTTGTTGGACTGCTCCCGCATAACTTTGCGGGCAAGAAGAAACATTTCACAAGTTTAACGAAAAACAAAGGAATGAAGGCGGAGAGACCGGAACACACTGCTCGACGTCTCTATTTTTGCAGACAAGAGAGCTCTGCACTTAGAAAACCAGCGGGGTGTAGTGGATGTCCGATAGTATACACAGACACCCTAAAACTAAAATTTAATCTGAAAGCAAGAAAATAGTTTCCTTTTTACGCACCCAGCGTCACCCGCCAAAGCGGGAAGCCTTGCGAGTGAGCTCGTCAAAAGCGAAAGCACGAAAGAAACTTTTAGTTTTTACACACGCCGTAAAGATCTGGTTTTGCACACTGAGCGATGGCCCGCGCGCATGCAGCCTTTACACCGATGGTATACAAAACATGATCAGCTATAATTGTCGACAAGAGAACTGAGTGACAACCTATAACGAAGGATTAAGGCTAAGCTTTCTTTAACGCTTCATCCTAATCTCTTTCTCTCTTTTCAGACTCCACAGCTGCTGGTTTTCATCATGAGCCCCACGGTGTTGGGAACGGCTATCATAAAGGTGGGCCAGGCCAATTACACACCAACCGCACGCACAAGCCCCGGCACAAACAAAATGGAAGTCAAAACAAGCGCGTGTCGAGTGCGGCGTAGACAAGAAAGTCGGAAGAATCGAAGCATCGTCGATCGGAACTGAAGCGTTCTCGACACTCGTAATAACGCGGGTCAGAACAAGAGCTCATCCTGACTCAGCGCGCAAACTGTTTTTCAGCAGCAGCAGCAGTGGCGGCGATGATCTGAAGAGTATACATACAGCGCGGTGAATGCGCAGCGTTGATAAGCGGCGACAGACGGCTTGGAACACAAGCGCATCCAAGCGAAAAGCGAGTCGATTCGTGGTGACGCATAGCGCGGCGGAACGGTATCGACCAGGTTAATATAAGGGTGCGAAGAAGCACGTTGACAATCACTTCACGCAGCGCGAATTCAGTTCGGTGTGCACTGTGTACGAAATATTCTGGTTTCTTCCACATATATGTATACGTGCCTGCGATACTATATTATGCAGCTCCACAAGCTTTGCTGCGCGTGTCGTCTTTTGTATACACAGAGTGCCCATCCACGTAAAGGGTATACTTTGAGAGAACAGCGTTTCTTGCTAACGCTTAAGAAAGAGGCTCAAGTAATGCAAAATGAGCATTATTTATACCAAGGATCAGACCGTCATACATTCAAACTTCTAGTATTAAAGAATCGATGTGCACAGGTGTCCTTTACAACGTGCCATTATTCTTTGAATACCTACATGACGTACAGTATATCAACGGGAAAATATTTGCCGGAGCGGCAAGACTGTCGCACGCGGAGCTGTGTTGTTCCCCAGCGCGCCGATATTGAGAGTGCCAAGCACGTTCTCTTTTCCACAGCAGGGGTGGCCGGTGGAAAGCAATCCAACAAGCAGCTTTTTCTGGGCAACTGCGATAAAGATACGGTTGCTCGCCACTTCAGCGAAAAAAAAAAACTAAAGAAACGACAAAAAAAGGATGTCGTGTGCATACTCACATTTGGAGATACGTAACGAACAAGCGTTTCTTTAAAGGAACTCTACAGGCAAACAACAATTTATGTCAGAGTGAAAGCTCAATAGATTACAACGTCTAAAACGTCAATAATATCAACAGCAGTACCCTACTTAGCGAGAAATTAATCTAAAAGTACCACGAGACGCGCCCAGCAGTGGGATAGCTTGGAAATGATCCCGATGACGTCAGGGCGTCCGACTACAATTATTCACTAGTGATCAAACTAGCTGCAATAAGTAAACCTTCCGTGCATCAAGGGATGTAATAAAATGCTGCTTGTCCGCCTCTGTCTGACTTATAAAAAAAAAAAAGAACCACCTGTCGTTACTACGTGGAATGGTTCCAAAATTCCGTTTGAACTGGTTAGGCTGGATAAGTGGTGCCATCTAGCGGAGCCCAATTGAACCAAGCAAGCAGAACCATGGCCTCCGAGATGGCAGCAAATTGTTCAATGGCCACTGTTGCTGCTGTGGCTCCCGTTACTTTCTCTCTGCTGCTACTAATGTCGGTGGCCGCGCAGTATAAAGCAGAGCAACGTTATGCACGCCAACAGTGATGTCAGACGGCCCGCTTTCAGGCGGGGGATTTGAAGTGCGCTGCAATGCAGACCACTAAAACTTGATTTTTTTTTTCAAGATAAGGTTTCTGGACCACTATTTCAACAATCAACATCGACTTAATAATTACCTTCAGTGTCCCTTTGAGAAACTGTCTTTCGGTCGGGCCAACAGCAAGACGGGTTGCTTTCCGTTGGTCCACCGGCCACGAAATGGAATGTATGTAACTTGGTAATCTCGCTATCGACAAGCTCGTGAACAACGATGTGAGTCACAATTTTGCGGCTGCGGCCACCGTTCACTTGTGACAATCGTAGAAACTGTACACATTTTTATTCATACATTAAAAAATCCTTAGACCTAATGCACTTTTCATGTGAATCTGAAATAACAAATTTCCTTCGCGCTTTGAGCTGTTACTAACACCACTACGAGCGATAACGTTGGGGAGGCACACTATTTTGCGTCGGATGCAAAAGCAGTATTTCATTGTTACTAGGGTTTTTTTTTTAATAATTTCGCGCGATGTGGTTAAAGACCCCGGCGGCGGCGGACAACTACGGCGCTGCGCGAGACCTGAGTTGTGATCTCATAACAGCTTTCGCTGTAAAAGCTGTGCCAGAGGCAGTGCACAGAAGCGTACACTCTCTGAACAGCTTTGTCTCTTCTTGCGCTTCAAGGGTGCCAGTCCAAGTGAAACTTACACAATTATTTTCAAGATAAATTCCATTTCACACGTTTCCATCTCTGCTGTGTCCAATGTTGTTCCGTATTCCAGCAAATACTCAGTTTGGTGAATTTTGAGTTAAGCGTACAATTCTCTTGGGTCTCTTGAAGTTCGCTCAAATGAGAGTTCACTGTATCTATCGCAAAGCTCAAACTCGAGGCATGCGCAGTGAAGGAAAAGTGCGGAGAAGATACACGATCGCTACACACCTTCCCGCTCCGTGCCAAACAGCGTTCTTCCTCGCCTTGTACTTTCGAGGTGCATGGTCTATACGATACGCGAGGATGTCAAATACGCTCCAAATCGAAATGAACGAACATTTAAGATTGGAATACCAGCCACAACGAAGTATCTGTCGAACGCGGCTGCCAGTTTATTCAGAGCCGTCGACCTTCGTGCCTGAAGCCGTTTCGTGTGTCTTCGCCACATCCTACATATGTATTTGTGCACGTAACTCATTCATCAGCATCATCGTCAGCCTGACTACGTCCACTGCAGGACAAAGGCATCTCCCATGTTCCGCCAGTTAACCCGGTCCTGTGCTTGCTGCTGCCAATTTATACCCGCAAACTCCTTAATCTCATCTGCCCACCTAACCTCCTGTCTCCCACTAACTGGCAATCCAGTCAGTTACCCATTCGCTGTAGATTACTCATTCACTGTAGACTAATGCAATGAACGGGCGGACGTTCGCCTCTTCTTGCCCGTTTCTCAAAGTTCATTACTGGTAAGTACTCGTCGATTCTTTTATGGATCACTCCGCCGCGCGCACGAATAAATCGTTTTTAATTTGAAGAGGCGCGTGTCACTGCATGATGCGCTACGCTCGTAACGCTTCACAGAATGTATTGCAAGGATGTACTTGCGCAACTTACAGTTCGATGTAGACAAGCATCGGTGTACCTTGCATATTGCGCACGTCAAGAAACCGCACGCGGTCATAATTATTCCAAACGATCAGATGGTGGAGTTGCAACGGACAACCCAGAATGTTCTGTGTTCTTTTTTTATACAACTCGCATTTATCCTACGCGTGCTTTGCGTAGCTACTCACGCTGTTCAGATGATTGAATATTATGTAGGGTTAACGTCCCAAAACCACCATATGATTATGCGAGACGCCGTAGTGAAGGGCTCCGGAAATTTTGACCACCTGGGGTTCCTTAACGTGCACCCAAATCTGAGCACATGGGCCTACAACGTATCCGTCTCCATGGGAAATGCAGCCGCCGCAGACGGGATCCGAACCCGCGCCCTGCGGGTCAGCAGCCGAGTACCTTAGCATATAGACCATCGCGGCGGGGCACGCTATTCAGATGGACGTCTGACAAGTCAGTACGCCCATGATCTGATACGCGTTCGCGAAGACTTAAATTCTGCCCTTTGCGTGCCTAGCAAATACGCATGTTATAGTATCTCCAGTCCACCGCGGTAGATCAGTGGCTAAGCTGCGCGGCTGCTTACTCGAAGGTCGTGGGTTCGATCTCGGTCGCGGCGGTCGCATCTGAATTGATTTGGCTGATATGCTGGGTTCAACGTCCCAAAAGCACCACACGATTACGAGAGACGCCGTAGTGGAGGGATACGGAAATTTCGACTACCTTGGGTTCTTTTCGAGGTGCACCTTAATTTGAACACACGGGCCTACAGCATTTTCGATGGAGGCTAAAATGCAGTCGCCGCGATTCGATCTCGCAAGCTGCGGGTCAGAAGCCGAGTACCTATAGCCACTAGACCAGCGCGACGGGGCAGGTCGCATTTCGATGGAGACGAAACAGTATAGAGCTCAACAGTATACGTTATGTGGGGCTTATAGTTGGTACATATTTAAGTTCAAATACGTGGCGCACGTTGCCAATGAGGAATGGCGCTCTTTCTGTCTCTTCTCGTTCTTCTCATTGGCAACTTGCGCCACGCATTTCAACTGAAACAGTAGGGGACCGTGTACTGCGTGATATCAGTGCACGCGTTAAAGAACCCCAGCTGGTCGAAATTTCCGGAGCCCTTCACTACGGCGTCTCTCAAAGTCATATCGTGGTTTTGGGACGTAAAACCCCAGATAATATTGTTACAGTCGTGCGTCGCGAAATGCCAGCCGTGAGGTGCGATACTCAATTCGGTGCGTGAGCAATGGTCTCTGAAAGATTACGTCAGACGAAAAGACTAGCGATAAATAAAAGCCTCCTTCACCACGTTAAAGTAGGCGAATAAATGTGCAGAACCCGGCTCGCGACCAGAGTTCCAGCAATTGCGAATAGTTTTAAGCAAGCCGAGCATCATTTCATCTGTCGAGCGCACCAGGGAGCGTCAATATTCCACCCGTTTTTTCATTCCTATATATACTGGAACGTAAGACCTCCGACGACATTATGACCTCTCTGGCTTTCACTAAAGTCATCGTCTCAACCATTCCTCACTTGCCCTTGCGCAACGGGCATTCATTCGCACAAAACGTGCAGAGCATATCCCGCTATTCGCCCGGGCTCTCATCAACGGCACCGAAGTGGCGGCCACTCGGCCCGAGCTTCAACTCTGCCAACAAAAGGTCCCGCGCGAACCGCGATAAAAGTGGCGCCTCGTGACACTCACCACCTTTCCGCCATATACAGCCTCATACAGTCTTCCGCCATACATATGGGCTTATCAAAACAGCTCGCAAGCGCTCCTTCCGTGCCAGTTTGGAGCAGAATGTCACGTACGCCATTTCATTCCTTCTGCGTGCCGTGCATACTGGAACAGCAAAAAACACCGAGGCACCTATGTGGCGCAATCTACGGCACAACTATATCGGCGGTCAACGCACGTTGTCACGCTCAGCAACGACTACTGAAAGGAACACCCAACGCTGAATCCTTCTAGGTTGCCCTGTCTTGCTGCGATATATATATATATATATATATATATATATATATATATATATATATATATATATATATATATATATATATATATATATATATATATAGAAGCGTACGGAACCTACTACTGAAGCAGTAATACAATTACGCGTATCATTCGAACTAATTGTGCAATTTACAGGGCAAACTGAACCCTTAAGCAGTGGGAGGCGCGGTATACTGCAGTGTTCCAAGTTAATGTCTATCACCTCAGTTTAGTCAACGGGCAACAATATCAGTCCTCCGACACCGCAAGTGCGCACTCCCTTCAGAATGAGGCAGTCAAGATTACGCATGGTAGCCGAACGTCATCACCAATGGCCCACTTGGGCGGTTAACACATTCACATTTCGCGCAACCATCGTCCAACACAACGCAACACTTTGGCCAAAAGGAAAAAGAAAAATACCAGCCAGGAATTTCGTGGTTCGCAAATGTAGAAAGAAGACCTCCCAAATGAAGACTAAGAGCTAATTATTGTTGCATCAATTGCTAGAGCTGAGATGCAGCAAATCAATTTCTCTAAATATATTACGACTCGCGAGCAACTCGCGCTCGTTTATTCCCCGAGATGCAATGTCGTTGCCTTTCGTATACTCCCGTTTGCGCAATACGAATGAGATCTCGCGGCGGCTCCTTCTCGCCGGAAAATTATGTTCAGCGACTACGCAAGACGTCCTTAGTGTAGCCGACTTCAAGTCTGTCATTGTTCTCATACAGAGATGTTAGAAATTACTTGTATAAAGTAATTAGGTTACACGACTTTCCTAAAAATGCATCAATTATAATAATATTACATCACAAATTACACCTGGCCGAAAGCAAAGACAAACTACTGTTACTTCTGAAAAATAAAGTCCCCTTGAAATTGCTTCAGCAAAAGTTGGCGCCACCCCGTACTACGTCACTTATGGCGAGCTCCGCCAGCGCCTCCTAGAATTTACCTGTTCTAGGTGGCTTTGGCTCCGCACGCACTCGCTGGCAGGATGGCCCCTTGGCCCAACCTCGTAGGAACCCGCCTTGCGAGAAGAGGAAATTATATTAAGGAAGCGAAGAACTCTTACAAGGTCTTCGCGACGAAGCAGATAAGACCTGGCGAGACGCAGACGAGAACGGCACACGCGCCAGCGTCGAGTTGCTGACGAGCTTGTCATCGCGCACGGCCGAGCACTTCACGAAAGCACGCACGCACCCATCCAGGGAAGCCTTTGCCTGCCGAGAAGTGCGCACAAAAACGGTGGCATGATATACGAGCGCAAACGGGCAGAAGCAAGCACGGGCGACTCTCTAGTGTTTGCGCGAGTGCGCTCACGAGTGCGTCGACACCTCCGCGAAGGTGTCAAACAAGGCGGCGGCACGTGACCGTGTACGCCAAGCGCTTGGTGAACCTTTCCCTCGGAAAACGCCCTCCCATAAAGGTCATGCTCATCATCCGGCAAAAAAAAAAAAAAACGGCCACCGGGTTTAGTTTTTATATACCTTATTCTGGAATAGAAAGCATGCAAGACGCACGATCTTCTCGCTGTGCATATTTGCCGTCGATAGGGCCAGCCTTCTCTCCACATGTGCCATTGACATTTCGAACTTAGGCGTGCAGGATTAAATACGTCCACACGGACTTTCAACTGCCACACAGACGTGGTTCAGACATGCAAGTGTTCTAAAGGGGCTATGACTGCCGACATGTCAGTTCCGCATTCGATTTGCGTGTTCTAATTTGTTAATTAGAACTAGCAGACAGTGCCAAGAAAAGTAGAGGAAATGTCATTTGCAGTAATTGTGATATCAATGTCAAGAAATTGTACGAAAAGATAACCTCTCGCCGGCTGGCAACGAACCTTATACAACCGTCAAAATTATGCGTCCGGTGCTCAACCAATCGAGCTACACCGCCCCGCCGCGGTGGTCTAGTGGCTAAGGTACTCGGCTGCTGACCCGCAGGTCGCGGGTTCGATTCCCGGCTGCGGCGGCTGCATTTCCGATGGAGGCGGAAATGTTGTAGGCCCGTGTGCTCAGATTTGGGCGCACGTTAAAGAACCCCAGGTGGTCGAAATTTCCGGAGCCCTCCACTACGGCGTCTCTCATAATCATATGGTGGTTTTGGGACGTTAAACCCCACCAATCAATCAATCAATCGAGCTACACCGGTAGTCGCGTAATATCGACCAGACGTGAAAGCATGTGTGCATTGCAACGAGTGGTCGTTTTTATTAAAGGCCCACCATTTACAAAGTGCTACGAAATTTGATCATCGGCTGCAAAATCGCCAAAAGAGGGAGCGCGTAAGTTCGCGTGACGCGCAGTGATCCCTTCGCTGAATCAGAAAAAGGAATCATTACGGAGTACGTACACGGTGAGCACTTAACAATACAGATAGCCCACTTGCAGTATAGCAGCCAATAGCGACGTTTGCCGCACGTGGCGCTTTTCAGTCGCGAGAAACGCGGTATGCGTTTCCAGCTCTAGTAGCTATAGCGTGCACACTTAAAACATACTGTGAAGTGCACAAAACGAACAGCGTTCTCGGCTCGGCGCTATACGAACGCCATCGCGTTCTGCTCTCGAACGCGAAACCTCATGAGTAGCACGCACACGCGTGTTTTTTTTTCGTTTTTTTTTTTAATTTGCAACGTTTTTTCCGGCTTCCCCGTTGTTGCTGCTGTTCTCAGGCCGAGGAGCTCTCACGCAACTCCCATGTTTACTACACCCTTCCCCCCCACATGAATACAGGATGCTCGCCTTGTTTTCCAGAGAATTATGAAGCGGTAGATATTTTTTAAATATCTTCACCGAAATAAACTTACATCCGGAGCACAATTGAAACATTTTTTTTTTATTACTCAAACCTTTCCTGTTTGTGTTTGGCACGCTTGAACTCGGCCGCCCTTTCACCGAGTAAAATGCCGAGACAAGGACTGAAAAAGCGACGACAGGGCGCTGAACTCGGCTGCTTAATATGTAAGCGTGTGGCTTCCAGTATATATATATATATATATATATATATATATATATATATATATATGCGCGAGTTCAGCGCCCTGTCGTCGCTTTTTCAGTCCATGTCTCTAGTTTTGCGCTGTTTTGGCATCCCAAGTATGAACCACCAACTAGATAGCCCAACTTTCGCTTCTAGTACAGTCTACCCTATAGAGTATTTCTATAGGGTAGACTGAACTAGACTGCACAGTCGTGCGCGATATAAATGTTGTCGCGCGCGCGTCGACTTGCGTAATGTCCCAGATGCCTACAGCGGAACATTTTGGAACAGCGAATATCAAGAATGCGCATTCTCCTCTGCTTCGTTGGCTGTTACATGCTACATTAATGACCCTATTCACGGCGAACTCTACATGCATTCTCTCTATATTGAGCCTTCAATTCGTTGCGATCTTCGTGGCCACGGGCTATTACAAAATTTCTGGGAAAGATGTGTTGAAGCTAGTGTTTGACACTGCTTCGTTGAAACAGCTTCCTCAGCTGTTGTTGGTCGGTGCTGGCGCGATAAGCTTCGAATCGCGATCGACTACACTCTAAATAAAATATCGAGTAAAAGAGGTGTCTTTTTGTCCCACAACAATAATCTTCATCAGGCTTGCGTGCGCTACCATCAGATGACGCGGTATAGCATAACGGCTAGGTGGCGTCACGTCGCTAAGCCGGAGCGCGAGAGTTCCGAGTCCCGGCTAAGGCGACTTCATTCCTACGAAGGCGGGCGAAAGCCAAACCCCCGTGTTCACCATGCATTACGCACACGCTGATGAAACCGAGATGGACAAACTTAATTCGTAGTCCCGCATAACGGCAAGCCTATATATATTAACCATAGCACGATTCGGGATAACCCAGATAAGTATTTTTTTTTCCTTCGCACTATCTCTGAAGATCGTCACTTTCTAAGTAGCGCGCTGGCTCTGCACGGAGAACACGGGCCGATCTCGGAGAAAGAAAAAAAAAATCAAGAAGCGGTCACGGGGGCCCTGTGGGATGTCTCCGCGTCTTGTATGGCAGGCACGTTATCCGTATAGTAGAAAAAAATAAAGCTGTGTAGAGTACGATCCGGTGTACAGAATTTAATTAAGCGCTACGTGAAAGTTTCGGCTTTCCGAATTTGAACATGTACATTGGCTCAGCTGTCTTTTATTTTTTTTAGCTATTTGTCATCACCTGACCCCGATTCGTTGTTGGCCGAAGATTGGAAGTGTAGAAGAATTCACCGGCACTTTTTCGTTCTCAATTTTCAGTTACCTAAGCGGTCGTAATACGTGCAGGCGGCGTTCAATTTCCCACAAGCGCTCCCACATTGCTTTCTTTCTTTATTTTTCCCGGTTCGTACACACATCAGTAAGACAAAACGAGAACTCTCGTTTAGATTCGAAAGAAGAGAAAATTAACCGGAAAGGGCAACAGAAATTCGACATGTGGGCCGGAAATAATTACGGTGTCGTGCGCAACAGTGGCATGAGTACCTGCGCACAAAGAAAAAGGGAAAGGTATACGCCGCTGGAAATGTTGTTCCGTGCACCTATTTTCGGGATGTGAAAAAAAGAAAACAAAAAAGAGAAAAATCAATGCATGCACACGATAGCATGAACGAAGGAAGGTAACGGTGAACGAGCAGGACGTTCAAAGTTGTGCCCTTTTTAAGAGCAGCGGAAGGCGCACGCAGGCGAACATACCACCTATACCAGGTGCGTAACCGATAGTCGGCGCGTAATCAGCGCAAGATGGCACCCGATAGAAATGAATAAACTTACCTATAACTATACAGTCCCAAACACCGGAGTATTTTCCACCGTTCGGACACTGCAGACACTCGTCTTCAGCAATAGCGATGTAAACAAGCTTGATTGATCGATATGCGGGGTTTAACGTCCCAAAACCACCATATGATTATGAGAGACGTCGTAGCGGAGAGCTCCGGAAATTTAGACCACCCGGGGTTCTTTAACGTGCACCCAAATCTGAGCACGCGGGCCTACAGCATTTAGGCCTCCATCGGAAATGCAGCCGCCGCAGCCGGGATTCGACCCCGCGGCCTGCGGGTCAGCACTCGAGTACCTTAGACAACCACTGCTGGGCCGATGTCCACAAGCGTCGTATATTGACACTGAGCCCGTGGCGTGCGACCTCTCAAGGCCCCGGAGGCCGCAAACGGGGCCTCGCGGTGTAGAAAGGCGCCGCCGTATATATATACATTCGCCCGCGCGGCTTGCCAAGATATTGACAGAAGCAGCGTCGCACGACCAGCAGCTGATACAAACACGCGCTCCCAGAGGCAACACTAATACGCCAGAGCAAACTGTGACACACGTGGGATACGGCATTCCACTTGCGACGAGTAAATATTGTTTACAGAAAGACCGCGACGTTTCTCCCAACTACATCCGTATGTTCTGTGTACGGAGTATATACAAAATAAAATGAGGGTCACATCGATTTGCCAAACGTCCGTAACACCACTTATTTTGTTGTTGTTTTTTTTTTACTAACAGCGTCTTGCTTCTCGGTGCTGTACAGCGGAAATTTCGTCAATTTCTTCGTATCGCCTCACACGCTTCTTCAGCGCTCCCAGTTTACATTTCAGATTCTATTTCATTCGGCATTGACAACTCGTTTTCTAGATGAGATTCCTTCGTAGATTTAGGCAGCCGGATTGAGCCGGCACGTGTACGGGCAACAGTTTTTTTTTTTTTTAGATTTGTCTATTTGTGGACTGAAAGTGCATATACCGTCTCAGCCAGCCTGTCTCTGCATAGCTTTATGTCATCTATGTTCGCAAAGCGGTTACCAAACTCTTAAAGAACCTTCGTGATCGAGGACACTCGATCACATATTGAGGCCACGCCGACATAAAGAAAAACCACGCGTCAATCCGTAACCAGCTTTATCAGGTCAACATGCTAGTGGAATGCTTATAATAAAGTATGGGCACTATCTCTTAGGTTTCTGGCCCTCAGTCATCGAGAATACTTACTGGCCAAGAGGAAGAGCGGAAGCATTAGTCCGCGCCCATCACAGTAAAAAAAAAAAAAAAAACTTAACAAGACATCTTGATTAACTATATATATATATATATATATATATATATATATATATATATATATATATATATATATATATATATATATATATATAGAAAGAGAGAGAGAGAGAGACAGAGAGAGAGAGCGAGAGAGCACGCATACTACTGGAATATTTCGACATTCATAAACCATGTATCCGCATTCGATTCATCCACTATTGTTTCCGTCTTCTCCATGCGTCTGCACGAGTATGGCGTGGTAAGCCGAATCATTCACATCCCAAGCCATTTCATATCACCTCTCGTCTTTCTCTCTGGTGTATTCAATGCCTTCACTGGACTCTACATACTAAGCGCCCCGTGAGGCAGGTCTGTGTGAACCGATTGGCAGTGATTTCCGTCTAGTGATCGAGAAAAATCAGTGTGACAGTGATGCCCCGTACCTTTTTCGGTCTCGCCAACTCTACCTATGGCGCTGCACGGCGCCGACTTTACGCAGTACGAAGGACCGCGTGCGAAGTTGACAATAGGAAGTTTAAGACTAGCGCACCGCGAGCCCTTGCGCTGCGGTCACTGCCATTGCGCATGCGTCGTAACGCGAGTCGGCGTTCGCGTAGCGCACGCAGAAAATCCGAAATTGCGTACGGCGATCGCGGCCCGCAAGCGCTGGTTTCGAGGCTACGGTGTCGCTGCGAACGTGCGTCGCTGTTTGCAGCAGGGCAAACGCTATTCTAAAACCCGCTACGCCCGCAGCACTTGCAAACGGCATTCCAAAACTCCCTAATGACGGCAAGTACGGCGCGACCGAAGCGGTAGCGCAGTGTCCAGGCAGGAGCACTGGTGGTGGAGCATAGTATGAACTATCCAAGGTGCCGCACAGCTCTGCAACCGGTTGCAACGCGCGTTGACGTCATCGTGGCGGAGTTTTGTTTCGTTTAAGCGCGTCATATTAATAACGGCCGGCTTAAACAGCTCCGCTGTTAAAAACCACATAAATTAATCGATTCTATCGAGGTTAACTACTGTTTCTGCGCCAGTCTTTTCTAATGTGAACGCTCCGAGTGCAACAAAAAAAAAATAAGAGATAACCAACAACACGCACACAGCGCCAGTGTGCACCTATCGACGTTTATAGCAAAGACACCGACGCGAAGTCTCGTTTCTCTGCACGCTTACAACGCGAAAAAATTGGGGCTGAAAAATATGCTCAGTCTCTGGTAAGTGGGTTCCTCGTCGGCAATCGCACGGCGTACTTCGCATGGTGTACGAAAATTCTGAGCGAATTAAAACGCGCGCAAGCATAGACACGCAATTACCTGTGCTTCACTCGCGAGCAGCAGACACCAAAACAGCGAGAGATTGGTCCCCGAGAAAGCTCGATCGCTTCGCTGTACCGCGCAGAACGACGAGAGTACACAAGAGACCCCATACATCTCACCTCTCGCGAAGCAATTAATTCAGACGGAGACCGCACGTCTAAGGGCCGAGTGCTGTCAACTAGGAGCACACAAAAACAAGGGCAGATTTCAGGCTCTCACCTGTCTGTACGGAATCGCACGTGACATGGGCGAAACGGTGGCGCTTGAAATGGTTACGCCGAGCAAGCAAACAAATATTTTTTTCGCGCACCACCCACACTCTTCGCCTTTCCGACGACAGCCCGAGCCTAGCGTATACAGTGAAGGGACGCCGACTTCGCTGCAGGCGAGCGCTTGAAATTGGAGATAAAAAACAAAAAGAAAAAGAAACGGGTGTGCGCGAGTGACACATGCGGCCAATTGCAATGCTGCCCACGGATGCGGACCAGAAGGGAGTTCGGGCAAAGCCCGCACCTCGGGGCGAACACAGGCCTCCACCACGAAGACGCGCTAAGTGACGAGAGTGCCACGAAAGTTTGCCAGGACCGGGGCGCTGCAGCGTGCGTGATCACCCGCGCAGGATGAACGACCCTTCCCATCATCCCCGTTGTGTTCTGTTAAAAGGAAGAGCAGATTGTGCGGGCGGAAGATGATCAATGCACCAAGAAAATACATCAAGCCAAAAAAAAAAAAAAATGAACGAACCCAGGAAACGGAGGAGAAGACAGGAAAGCGGATCTCAGTTTCCTGTGTTCTTTAATTTTTGGCTGGGTATATTTTTTTTATTCTATGCACCAACTAGCCCAACAACGCGTGTTATTAGATGAGCAGTGGTTCGGAGCGAAAAGGGAAGACGGCGAGCCATTTTCCGCAACTCTTGTGGGAGCACGCAGTAGCTGTCAGGCTACAGGAAGACGCGCATCAGACAGAAAGATGCGTCGAGGGATCTTGTCCGTACAAGCGAACGGTGCACGCATGACGAGATGCGCTTGCGCATGTCGGCAGAAAGAAATATGATTTGAAGCCTGCCGCGCGACATACATACATACAGGCACACAGACAGACAGATTAGATAGATAGACAGATATGCATACATACACTCTCAGTCAAATCCTGGCTAGGCTTCACGGCCGCAGGCAGAAAACCAAGCCAGTTATCGCCACTTCTACGCGGCTCCGTAGCCGTGCCCCAGAGAAACTGGCCCAATTTGAAGTGGCCTTCAATATAGCCGGGACAAAGATCAGCCGGGATTTTTGGTCAAATATTTCTTGGCAATAACGGCCTGCGGTTAGACGTGACAATTCCGTAGGCGGCCTGGCCCTGATGCGGTGGCGAAAAAGAAAGCATTATTTTACGCTTTTGAGAGCTGTTTCTCGCCGATAATGCGGCGAATATTACTGCTACAGGTAATTAACACCATCAGTACCACAATCACCTACATCTGCGAGATTAACATGCAAAGCACAGCCCTGGAATCAAACTCGGGACTGCAGCCCCGCCACGGTGGTCTAGTGGCTAAGGTACTCGGCTGCTGACCCGCAGGTCGCGGGATCGAATCCCGGCTGTGGCGGCTGCATTTCCGATGGAAGCGGAAATGTTGTAGGCCCGTGTGCTCAGATATGGGTGCACGTTAAAGAAACCCAGGTGGTCGGAATTTCCGGAGCCCTCCACTGGTCTCTCATAATCATATGGTGGTTTTGGGACGTTAAACTCCACGTATCAATCAATTATTGAATGAACACAATTTATTGAACACTACAACAAACTAGAAGTCACTTTTGTTCACGCGGTATGAAAACTACGTCACTGTGAACATTGTGCACGTAGTCAAGATATCGTCCTGGAAGTAGAGGTCGCACACAGCGCAAGATCTAGATAGTTCCTTATCCAATCTCGGTATTGCTCGTTGCCACTGTTGAAGACCCACCTCATCAACGCGTGGCTTGAAAAAGTGCCTTTTTTCGGTCGCAGATTACGTTGAGTCGAAGCCGCTTTCGCAGCCAGTGACTAAGAAGCGAGGCATGTTTTATAACATCAAAAAACCGTCACACGTCGCATGAGAGCTATGCAGCTAACAACAGAACTGACAGCAAGTGAAACACAACGTCAATTGTCACCAAGATATCGCAGTAAGCAGCAGTGGGAGCACGAACTGCGCGAGTGTCGTCAATCTCGCTGAGACACACAACGATAGCGATTGCCACGGAACACACTTGCACTATACTTGCAGGCTACGAAGAAGCGCCTGCTGTTTTGCTTCGCAGGCGTGGTCGGTGGCGTTCGGCTAACCGCCAGGATCCTCGGCAGACCGGTCAAAAAAAAAAAAAAACGACGAGCGCGCCCCCTCGTGGTGGTACATAGAAGGGTGACACCTGCTGCGGCGCAGTTTGCAAACTGAAAGAAGAATCTAGTAACGTTGCGTGAAGCAGACGTCTCACCACCACAGCGCCACCGCATGAAGGCGAGTCTTTTTGCGGGAGTATATATCTATACCCCGCGGCTTTTTGCAAACCGTCGGCGGAACCTTGAGCAGTTTTTCTGCCATGTGCATGCATTTGATCAGCGAATACTTTGTAGGGCTTCGTGAACTCAAGAAAACCACGGTGCGCGCTTTCGGCGCCGACTTCGGTTCATCATGCACCGTTCCGCAAGAACGATTAACGCGTGTTTGTGTGTCGTTTTAGTGCTTCCCCGTGAAATGCGGGTGTTACGCTCACCAAAATCGCGGACGAGGTTGTGTTCGGCTGTCGAAACCTGCGTATGTTTCTCGCGCGTGCATGTGCTGAAAGAAATTTCGTTGATTCGTGTCGGGAAGAACAAGCGTGTAAGTGACAGCAGCCTATTCTCAGCTGTTTGAAGACAATGCGTTTTCGCACGTAAACGTTGCATGGGTATTTTAGCGTGTCTGCTCTAACATTTGTATTTCGTACGCGCGAACTGCCGCAAGCTGCACAATTGGGCAGCAGCGCCTTTTTAGCATCTCGACGATTACTTATTTCTGCAATTAGAATTCATGCGCGTTATTTCGCTATATAGAGTGATTTTTACTCATTTTCAGTCTTTAACTGATCTTATTTATGGGGAGTGGCTACTCTTACCTTTATTCAGCATCACACCGCTGTTCAAGTGACTGCAGAAACGCGCGCCAGGTCAAGTATGACGTACACAAATTAGCGACGGACAGGTAGTTCTCCCTCCAAATAAATGATGCTTCTGCACATCTCTTTCGCAAACGTCCGCGTGCAGTTGGGGTGAAGAAATGGCGCAGAACGAACTTCAAAACCTTTATTGTTATTGCGTGCAGATGCTCTTTAGAAAATGGGGATTTTTATAGCTGGTACATCATCTCCGCAGCAGTACACTGGTTGTCTTGGTCGTGGTTCACTGTTACAAATCCGTGCTGAAATATGAGAACTGTCCTTAATATTCGAAATAGTGAGCAAATGTCGGCGACATACGCTCTCCTGCCGACTTCTGCACCTGACTTCTGTACTTAATGTTCATCATCAAATTACGCAACCACTAATCAAACATCGACCAATCGATTTTCAATTTTGATCTTTCTCTGTCTCTCTGCCTTCAGTTTGTTTCTTTTTTGTCATGCTTTCCTAAAATAATCAGTTCAACTCGTTTCGCATCAACATACTGTGTCGAAGGCAATGTCTCGCGGAAAGCTTTTTCAGCTACAGCTGGAGTTCGTTCTTTGCCAGATGCTCTTGTTAGGGACGCTATTTAACGACTTGTCTCGCGGAGGGCGCCTCGAGGAAGAATGAGAGCCTGAACAGAAAAATCTGCATCCAATCGGTCACGGTGCGCTTCGCGCCAAACCAGGCAGCGCACCGTGCTTCCGACCGGGCTGCAGAAATCAGGCGTCTTTCTCCTCTTCTGACCACTACCACCCCAAACGAGCGAGCCGCCGCTTGCGTCCTCCGTGGCACTCGGGGGCTGGCTTTTGAGCACTTGTTTGCGCGTCAAGGCTGTTTTAGAGATTGTGTCCGTTTCAAGAAGCTGCCACCGTTTTGTTGCGAGGCAGGCTTCACGCGACCATGAAAACTCGTGTTGGAATGGGTTATCATCGGCTTGCCTGCTTGGTCCGCGCACCCGTCGATGCTGAAAAACCCTATTTAAGCAGCGACTCGGGCCCTTTTTGGAGTGAGCGGACTCGGAGTCAACAGAGCATCTCGCCACCGGAGACCAGTCATGCAAGCCGCGGGGTATGCCATCATTTTTCATGTTTTGTATTTGTGACTTAGGGCATTGTGTAAATTTAAGTTGTATCAGATAAATAAACCCCCATTTAATGCTCCCCGAAATCATCGTGTCGACTTGTCATCGCTTGCCTGTGCGGAACAGCTCCCACACTTCGTCTGGATGGCCATCAGATGTGTTTAGCTTAAACAAACCAGAAGTTTCGCTACAATACATAGGCCAGTGTTTCAGTAAGCTGTCGCGCATGCACTAGTACTCTTATTTAGTGCATGACACAATGTCATAACTCGACAATTGATGAACGGAAAGTTGTTTGTACTCTTTTATTGAAGTCAAAAGAGTAACGATTGGACTGCACATTCAAGAGTTTGCCCAAATGCAGAAAGATGCATGATATCTTGAATAAAGTTTGCCATATAGCACTGGAAAATGTTTCCGTCCCAGACCATCTTGTAGAAAAACGACCATCACAAGACAGCGGGACGAAAAGGCGACGCACAAATGACAAATGCCACGGCATGCAGGCGACGGTGAACGTGACGCCGGCGCCGGGCGCCCAGCTGGTGTGGCGGCGGCATAGGGGGAGGGGGGGGGGGGCGTTTCCTTTTCTTTTTTGCCGCGCTCGCGCTTGTGGCTGAAAGGTTCTAAGGCCCCTGTATTTTTCAAAGGTAGCGCAAACCATTGTACAAAAAGCGGAGGAGAATTTCCTCCCCGCCCTCTACGTCTCTCCTCACTCCGGCGCGCGTTTCTGCTACCCTATTGGACCAGGCGCGACACGTGACCAATGAACCTTGTTGACCCCTCGTCAGGTTCGGTTCCGCCGGGCAGCGACGCCATGAGTGAGCGCACTGCATCTCGCTCCCACGTGTGTTGCCTTTAGCAAGGCGGCCTCGGATGCAGCGCAATGCCGACCTGCTGTGCCGTTGGCTGCTCCAGCAGCATTGCAATAGGCGACAAGCTTTTTGTGGTTCCACGAGGGAAAAATGAGGAGTGGAGAGCGGTATGGCTGCATCGCATCGGCAGGAAAAACTTCGATTGTCACCGAGGGAGGCTTTGCGAGGTAAGCACTCACTACAGAGTTTCTTCGCGTAGACATGCCTCCGGAAGGCTTTCAGATAAAGCTCATCCTTGGTTCAGGTTCATGTATAACAAAAGCAGCTTGAAGTTTCCGTCGACGCTTTCTCGCACGATTTCAACCACGATGACAGCTCGATCGTTTTTAGCTTGCTCGAATATTCGAATACGGCCACAACATAATTACTGTTGAATGTTTGGCGTGCTTGATTTGCTTTCTAAATGAAACCATTTGCAGTGGAAGCAATTATGCTTCTCCAGAGATCAACCACGTCTTTGATCGTCTTTCCTTTTTTTTTTCGCTCGAACTTTGATTACCTGTAGGCGAAATTTCGGCGCTTATTGTTTTATTGTGGTTTATTGTGTTCTCAGTTTGTATTCTTTCATATTTATCTCACTTTTGCGCACTTCCATGACCGAATTTTGTGAATGCGTGTACAGCTAATATAAGAGAGTGCATGGTAAATATAATGTTGTATAGTTGTTTATTTGTGAAATGCATAGATACTTTCATTCAAATTTCGAACATACTTGCGAAGTTGTACACTTTCGATTAACAAAGAGAAAGGCACCTACTAAATGCAAGAAAATCATCTGGCTTTTGTGGCTGTTTGCATTTTTAACGTAAGAAGCAAAATATTTTGCTTCGACAATATCACATCAGCAAAACTGCAAAAATGCGATAGAGGATGTCGGTATTTTTCAGAAACACTTCACGATGGATCAGTATGAGCCAGCAATTCTGGCATAAACTGGGATCAAGAAACTCAAGCCAAATGCGGTTCCTTCTATATTTGCGCATCGGCCTCTTCCGAAAGAGCGCAAGCCACCCCTCAAAAAGGGGAATGAAACGGTTCCTGGTGAGGCCCCTGTTAGTTTCTATTCCTCTCTTGTGTTGTGAATGCGATTATGTTTTGGGGTTTATATGACAATACAGTGTGTTTGGATCGCTGGCAGATAGCATATTCCTGCATTTATCTTTATGACCTGTGAACTTGATTAATTCGGCATCCAATTCTGTCTTACTGTGGCAGCAAACATCCCCACCCCCACACTGTACTTGCTCAACTCTTGCTTACAGCTGTATCCTTGGATGAGCCAGAAACGTCAGTGGGGAGGGCCCCGGACGCTGAACCAGTGGGCAGTTTATTTTGTGAGTTGACTGCGCTGTGATGACAAATGTTCACGCCTTTAGACTGTGTACTTACGCAATTCATGCTTACAGCTGCCTCCAAGGACAACACAGCAACGTCAATAGACCGCGACCCTGAACCAGTGGGCAGCCCATTTTGTGAGTTAACTGCACTGTGATGGCAAATGTGCACGCCTCTAGCCTCTGTATTTACAATTTATGCTTACAGCTGCCTCCTGGGACCAGCCAGGAACGTGCACAAGGATGACCCTTCAACCAGTGGGCGGCTCATTTTGTGAGTTGATACCACTACGATGACAACTGTTGTCACATCTAGAGTCTCTACTTACATTCTGTATTTACACAATTCATGCTTACAGCTGCGTCCTGGGACCAGCCAGGAACGTCCACAAGCATGACCCCTCGACCAATGGGCGGCTATTAGTAAAGAAGTCCAACGCTGAAGCGGAGAGGAAGCGACTGGCTTCGAAAAAGTCGGGCAGCAGGAGTGTTTCAATGAGAGATGCCGTTAAAAACGTGCACTAGTTTTGTTTATGTTTTTGCCTATTTCCTGTACACACTTAAAAATGTCACATTAGTAGACTTCGGTACCTTATGTGTATATTTGTAATCGAAAAAGAAGGTTTCTTTACAAATGTGAATGAGTTTTGTTTATGCTTTTGCCTAGTGCTTGTATATACTTAGATATGTCCAATGTATACTTTACTTCAGTGCCTTATGTGCATACCTGCGATTAAAAACGAGGGTTCCTTTACTTAAAAGTGTGCAATGAGGGTTTCAATATTTTATGATATTTTTAGCAATTCAACGTAAGGCCCCTAGGGGCCTTACTTCAACGTGCCACGCGACAAAAGGAAACCGTCCGGCGGCGCGCTCCGCGTGAGTCGCTCCTTCATGGCGGCTGAGAGTGGCAGGTGAGGGGGAAACGGCGCGGGGAAGAGAGTTTGCGCTACCTTTGAAAAATACAGGGGCCTTAAAAGGTTCTGCGTAAGTTGATGCCCGCTCCTGGCGCGACAGAGACGGCGGCTCTCCCCTCTTTTTCCTTTTTTTTTTCTTTCTTGCGCCTGTTCTTACCAGCTGTACGCGTTACTTCCGCGCCGTGCAGCTGTCACGGCTATTTTTTATTGCTAGGCTACCTATAGACAGGATTTCAGTCAGTACGCAGGAGCGCACCGCCTATATGCCGTTCATTATCCCGCACCTGACTGAGAGTGTACATACATACATACATACATACATACATATCTTTGTATGTCTTCTCTCTCGGTGTGATCCATGCGTGGATGCATTTAATAACATTTCGTTTAAGACACTCGAAACAAACTGGTATTTCTTTTAGTGTCACTGTGTTAATATGAACTAATAGGAGGAGCTGCCATTATCTGAGATCAATAAAAAGAAATTATAAAATTAAGCCCGAAATAATCGTGCTATACCTACTGACGCCACCGTTGTTCAACCATGTGACCAGCTTCTGAGATGGCTAGGCATAAGTTTTGCTTTATAAACATTTTTGCCTTATGAACGCATTAACCAAGATGGCCATGAGTAATCCGCACACTCAGTACTGCATCTGACAATGGAACTGCAGCGGCTACTGCCGTAATAGGAGCGTACTGCAACAATTTCTATCGACACTTGATGAAACAATACAGATATTATCGCTTTACAGGAATCTGGCGGACAGGTCGGATACGCCTCCTTTACGGCTGCTCAAACCCCCGACAGTCGGGAAGTTATTACTACCCTCGTGAAACGAAATATCCCCGTTATTCAACACCCCCCTCCCCGATTTATTGATTGATATGTGGGGTTTAACGTCCCAAAACCACCATATGATTATGAGAGACTCCCTAGTGGAAGGCTCCGGAAATTTCGACCCCCTGGGGTTCTTTAACGTGCATCCAAATCTGAGAACACAAGCCTACAAAATTTCCACCTCCATCAGAAATGCAGCCCGCCGCAGTCGGGATTCGATCTCGCAACCTGCGGGTCAGCAGCAGAGTACCTTAGCCACTAGACCACCGCGACGAAGCTCAACACCCCCCACCCCCGGTCTTTGATACAGCGCCGCACATAATGTTGGAAATCCTTTCGTCCTCTCAATTGACATCCACTAGTATGTTTTGGTCAATATTTACTGCAGCCCACGACAACCACATCGCTTCCACAAGCTCAATCCTTATGTCAAAAAGTTGGCAAGAATTTTTCCTTTCCTCATGATAGGGAATTTTAACACTCCCTCACCAGCTTGGGGATATATCCACGACACCAGGAGAGGACGAGTGCTGTGGCAAGACACTCACAATCTCGGTTACACCCTTAACACAAACCTGGCATATCCTACGCGGTTGGGCAACAGCGTTGCAAGACACACCACTCCTGACATCACCTTCACTACAAACATTATGCATACAGTGGTCCAGCCTTCATGAACCTCTGGGCAATAATCACTATATAATACAAACGATCATCAAGGCTGGCCCGCAGTGCAGGAAAGGCAAACAGTCTGCCCTAGTTGACTGGGATGTCTTCCGCCAGTTTCGGGCATCGGCCTCTCCAGAATCTGCCACCTCGATCGACCAATGGACAGCTTCCTTACTACAAGACGTCCATGGCCTCCGCAATGGTGGGTGCGCGGCGGGTTTTTCTCCTGCCGTCCCAATCGCACAGAGAGAGCGTGTTTCCAGAGGTGTGCTGGCTTGCTCTTTTTTCCGCACCGCGGCGCTCCTTTGTATGTTCGAAAAAGCTGCCGCGCTGATGGCGAAAACTTGCATGTGGCAAGAAAAAAAATGGTTTTGCGCTTCTGTATTACTTTGCGCTCATTTGAGAATGCCTGCCCAAATAGTACGAGAGGCAAAGTCAATGCTTGTGCGTATATATTCTCAAATTGACTTCTTTTGGTGTAGTTTTGAATCGCCCATATTAGAGTGTTCATAATTGCGATGCCTTTGCAAGAGATCTGGATGTGCTCGAAACTTACTGTACTTCGAAGTTTGCAGGCTGTATAGAATGGAGGGCGCTGGCGAAGAAAAAAAAATCACAGCCCGATCAACAAGCGAAGTCGAAAGAGTTCCGCGTTCTACATTCACAAGTTACACTCGATTAAAAGGGTTGCTTCTTTTTCCCTTCGTGGAACTAGCGCTGCTATTGATTTTAACGCCGTTTCAAAAGTCCTCCCATCCAGCCGCAGAAGCAGGATACAAGGAGGAGGGTGCAGGCAGTCGCCATGCGCCTAGACGTCACCGATTCTGCGATGCCCACGGACTTGTTACAGGCACGTTTTTGGTCGGCCATTTGCACTGTGAATTCTGCGGTCTTCAATGGATACGTTTGGCAATACAAGAGCGAACATCGAAGTGCTTTGCTTGTTCAAGAAGTACGCAACACGCGTTCAGAGTTTGATGCACCTGGTATGAAACACTGCGGTGTTGCATAGCAGTTCAATATGCACTTTTTTCTTTCTTTAGTAGTCTACCTCGGCGAATATTTAGTTTTCATTAGAAAGACGCCATTATGCTACATGTACGACCCTTTGATTTGAATGCAGTCGAGAGTATAGTAAATGAACACGACATTGATATTGACATTGTGCTATCAAAACTTAATCAAAATTCAGATTACGAAAAATGAGACGATCACAACTCAGGTGCTTTCCCTGTGAAAGACGTGGGCAGTAATATAGGCTAATCGAAGCCTCCTACAATAATCCGGCAAAATTAGTTCTCACTTATCTTATTTCAATGACATGACCAGGACACTTGATTATCTAAAGCGTAACGACCCTTCGGTTGACCACGTCATAAATATCCCTACGTGATACAACAGCAAAATTATGAGTCACAATAGGAGAGCAATACATTTCAACAGTGATAATTAGCCCCGTTTTCCCCTGTAAAAGTCTCCAGAAAGGAGGAATGCCTCTATATTTCTCAAATCGAAATATTTAGAACCGAGACAAAACGGACCATCATAAAAAAAGTAATACTGCCACAGACGATTTGATACCTCCTTACATTTACCTATCAGGTAAATGCAGCAGTTAATTGTCATGTTTTTGTTAATTGTCAATCATGTTTGAAAAATATTTCCTTCAGTTCAGCCAGAAGATTCTGGCGGTGATTCTTGCTCGTACGCAGAAAAAACATAACATGGGCACGCTGGAATCCCATGAGCTCTGCAGTGTTTCGCAACCTCGCGATAGCCAGGCGCGGGCGCCCGAGGCGATGCTCGCTCATATTGCTGGGAAATGCAGCGACTAGGACGGCCAGAGAGACGTGCGCCCGCCATCCCGGAAGTCATGGAGACGTTAAGCGCGCTACCAAGACTCCCCCAGCAGATGCCGTAGGCGACACGGTAGACCCCAAGCTGCTGCACATGTGGTAGGCACTCGCTGGTCTGCGCAAGCACTTTAAACAAATTCAACCGCTCATTATGCAAATGCATTGTTATTTAACACGTTAAATTGAAGATTACGCTTTTCAACTCTTCTGTCATAACTGACATCAGCTTTGTAACATTATGCAACACTTACCTAAATGTGCCTAAAACACGGAATATTCTACGTCATATGATAGACTCAACATCGAGAAATAACTGCTCAGCGCCACTCCTTAATCACTGCTTTGCACAATTATCTAGGTACCAACGAAGACCACATACCAATGATGGCAGCAAGTAGCTGGCTTCCTATGTATTCTTCAGAAGTAAGCTTTATTCCTCTCAATTTACTAAGTATGTGGTGAAAATACTTTTTCAACATCATCTAGCTACGTTTTATAGTAAAATGAGACTCGGAATCAGCAATAAAAAATAGGCACTTTTTGACCGGAAATCTTCAAAGAAAGTGAAACAGCATTTCTTGTGGCTTAAAGTCCGTTTTTCCAAAAGCAAGTAGTGATTGAAAACGCGCGCTAGGATAAGTTCCTCGTATGCACTCGGTGCTTACGGTCTATTCTTCTAAACAAATTACATGTACGAAAGGCAAAATGCTTCTCAAGAGTCAGCTGCGTTTAGAAAATTGTAAAGTAACTCTCCAAAACACTGCACGCCTTTATATTCGCTCTTTGTATTTAAAGTGCACGGCTTCTAGCACTTTCAGCTCCTACCTTTATTACACCTTGCGTTTGCCGTGCTTATCGATAATCTTAGATACAGGGGATAAAGAAGGTTTTTAGCAATTCAGCAAGTGCCAATATCGCGGCAACCCGTATACATTTGTCTTGTAAATGCGAATGCCAGTGATGTACTGAGGCGATCAACACTCTACCAGCAAGCTCTTCATCGGTGAATTTCTCAGCCTTCTCGGCGTCCTTCGTGAAAAATCACGAGCAGGGTGACAGCAGGTACGCCCTAATGAACATTACTATTACTTGTGATGCGATTAGACCGAATAGCGCGTGCAAGCTGCCCGGTGCATATGTTCAGTTAATGGTATTGCCGAGTCTTTGTTGTCTTTTTTTCATTGTCTTGAGGATTGCGACATTGAATATGCTTCTTTCATTTAATGATGATAGTATCACATGAACCAAAATTCGGTAATAGTTACGACTGAAGCTGGGCCAAACTACAGTGAGCTTGGTGAAAAACGTTGACCACACTTAACAATACATTGCAGATAGAGCGGCATGCCAGCTCAAAAAAAAAAGCAAGGAAAGCATTACGAGAGGCTACAAAGTAGAAATTGACTTCGTAAATGATTACAAAGTTTGTATCTAATAAATAAAACAGTGAAACGGCATTTGTGGCAAATTGTGTTCGCTTTTCGACCATTTTCTCACTTTAAGCTCGATTATCTCGGATTTGATTGATTGATATGTGAGGTTTAATGTCCCAAAACCACCATATGATTATTAGAGACGCTGTAGTAGAGGGCTCCGGAAATTTCGACCACCTGGGGTTCTTTAACGTGCACCCAAACCTGAGCACACGGGCCTAGAACATTTCCGCTTCCATCGGAAATGCAGCGGCCGCAGGCAGGATTCGAACCCACGCGACCTGCGGGTCAGCAGCCGTCGTTTATCTTGGTACCATATTTGTTTTAATGCTTAGGTATCATTATTTCCTATGCATTCTAAGATAAACACATGTTTATTTTTCCTTGTATTCTGCGTAAATGCTACAGCTACTGAAGCAGAAGCGAAGTTATGGACATTATAGTTGTTGTGTTACAAAGTTTTCATAGATGCCAATGAATCCAAAGTTTAGGTTCTCGTAGTTGAAAATTTGGAAAAAAAATTATAATATCAGTCAGATTTTAATAAACCTGTTTCAGTTAAAACAGCAGAATGTTCGGAAGAAGATAATGTAGGTATGGATTATGTCAATATATTTAGTGGCTGAGAAAATGGCACCTCAAAATGACCAAGTATGCATAGGACATATGGGGCCTACACGGCGCTTCTAACGCATCTCCCAGTTTGCGTCAACGGACACTTTCCCGCACTTTAAAAAAATTTTGTAAACGAACCCTTTTGCACAATCACAAAGTGCAGGCCCGCCTGTGCTTTGTGAGACTGACCTGCAGCGTCTTTGCCTTCGGGTCAGTCATTCTGCAGAGCTTAGACAGGAAAATTGAATGCTATGAATACGACGTCCTACCACTGGGCCACCTTTCTCAAGATGTGTGAAAGCTTGTGCAAATGAAATATCACAGCTACCTTTTGCCTGCGCCGTGCGCTGGCGCCACAACATTGTTGTGTGACTATAACAATTTTTACTGGCAACGTGCCCATGACTGGTTGGGTCAGGGGTTGCGTGGCCGGTGCAAACACGAGTGCTCATCGTGGTAGGAGCAGTCAGCAGAGCATTTCAATGGACTAGAAAATACTTTACGTACAAGTATTTAGATGGTTCCGATATCAGTGAAGGCGCTGGTGCTTTTTGGTGCGCTGAATTAAATAACATCTCTGGATCCTACTCTCTTTATCCACTCCACACGGCGGCCAAGATCACTAATCATGTAGTACTTACAGGTGCATGAGAAGTGCACCTCTACCTCAATAGCCAACTCAACGTCCACTTCACAAACTAGAGATAAGAAGTTGAACAAGACTGACACCTCGACTGACCCTTTTTGGGCAATTAGCGGCTCGTTGACCTGACTTAGTCACACCTTGGCAGGGAAAGGCTATACTGGTGAGAAAATTTGCATGATGCCACAGGTGTGCAGGGCGCTAAAGCTTCGATTTCCATTCCGGAACATTTTATTGCGATAAAAATTTATGGACACTTTCAGCTGGATTTCGCCGCCGGCGTCAACGTGCGCGTCGATGTCATGCACCGGATATGTATATGTATCTATATATATGAAAACGCAAGAAACAAAAAAATCCAGAAAAAAACACTTGGCGCTCGGAATCGAACGTCGGACCTCTGCGTCGTGAAAGTGAGGCCTTAACCATTGAGCCACCCCGGAGCACATCCTTGACCATTCAAACGACAAGCTACTTATATCTACCACTTACCTCTGCTCACGAGCATCTCGTGAGGGAATCGTGTTTTCAGCATTACCAGCGAAATGGCGCAATGAGCGCGCGGCGCCACATCGCGCGGCGGCGCCCGCTCTAATCACCTACGCGTACTTTGCCTGGCTTAGAGAAGGGGAGCGATGCTCTCTCATGCGCCCTTATCTCGCGGCGACGAGGAGGGGAAGGTCATACGCCTTGGCTGGCCTCGGGCTTTACCTAGAACAATTCTGCTGTATTAACCGGATGCACAAAGGTCACTGCAATAATTGCAGTCTCCCTTTGCGAAAAGCGCGCGCTTTTCAGACACAGCAAAGTAACAAATGAGACTCTTATTTGCGTGCATCCGTACCTGTGAGTACGTTTTGTGCATCATTTGTGCATGAGGAACGTGGGGCATGTTTCGATCTGCTTTCTATTCTGCGCGTGACCTTTCAGTTTGTTGCTATCGCGTTTATTGCTTCGCCTTTCGACAAAGCTGTGACTATCCGCAATACGGCTAGACTGAGGGGCTGAGCCCTCTTGCTTCAGCTGGCGTGGGTTGGGGGGGGGGGGGGGAGGGTTCAGCTCGCTTGCCACTTGCTTCCGACACCCTTGGAAAGAGGAAGTCAATGATCCTTTATGTTCGCACGTGCATTTGTATATGTGTGTGTATATATGTAGGGGGTAGTGCACATGCAATATTTTCGGGGATGGGGTTAATCCTCCATTCTCCCTCAGTACGCCATTGCTACCAGTTTTTGACGACACTTCATCCATGTGTGATGTGCTCGGCTGCGGTTTCGACCAGTCACCGCATGATAAGCACGGCCGCGAGTCTTGGGAGCCGTCGGGCGATGTGCATGGCTGCAGGTCCGAATACACATCATGCCATTAGAGAAGCCAAAAATCTAAGCCTTACAAGCATGGAGCAAACAGCGGTGCCTCAGCAACACGTTGAACAGTAGCAGAGGCAGCACTGGAAGCTGTTGACAACGTCTCTGTTTCACTATCGGAGACAAACTTACGGCTGCATGACTGATGCATTTTTCTGTAGTTCATCTTATCCTGTGGCCGACCTACGATCGCAGGCGAGGTCTTCGATGAAACTGTGCCATAGACCGTGCCGCACATGACCAAGCTATCCACTAAAGAAACATATCTAGCACAGGCCTGTAGCCAGGAACTTTTTTTCAAGGAGGAGGAGGGAGCACGTGTTGAAAGCCTTGAAGAACACGTTTATTATTTTTTCTTGATAAAACACCCCTCGCCTCCCTTTGAATTTCAGTGCGGGGGAGGTGGGCTAGGAACAACCTCCCCCTGGCTACAGGCTTAATCTGGCGCCTCATGTGACCGCGAAGAGCAGACGATGCGAGGCATCCGTGCGGGGGAGTTGCCCATTCGTGTCACGTGTTGCATGCTACCAACCATGTTCTATCGCGAGACCTTCTAAACTTTGCTTTCATGCGCTTGTTTTCATTTGGTGGCGGCAGCTAATGCAAAAAAATTCAAAGCCAAACAAACGATCTTTTTGACAAGCCCAAGATGGTGGCTCTCAGTTGCGCCATTGCGAAGTTATATACCGTGGCTAGAAAAAACGACTGTTTCTCGCAGTTACTGAGAACTTATGCGCTGAATTTGGTGGTAAAACAATTTTTAAGCATTTTACGTGGTGTTCATGATATTTTGGAATCAGAAAGACTTAAGGTCATGAAAACTGAAAATCAAAATTTCGAAAAATTTATCTATATTTCGCGATGCGACAGCTGCGTCTCTTAAATTGAAGGCTGTCATTACCACAAGGGCAGCCGTTGGCCAAACGTGAAAGTAGCCCAAGGGGCAATGAACGCTTGTACTACTTGAGATGCTTCCTGGAATAATTTTCTGCTTACTCAATAATGCATACGATCATGCACAATTACCAAAGGAAATTTTGCAGTTTACAAAGAACACCTGCATAGAAATCAACAAAATAAGCGAACGTGCTATAATAAGTCAATGTAAGTTTTTTTTTCTTTTCTTCCTTCCATTTTTCTTGCCTTCTTTTACATTCTTCTTCCGAGTTCTGGAACATATCTTACAAATACACATTAATGATATTTTAGGAACATGCATGCCAGACTTACTTTCCGTCGACAGCCGCAATGAACTTGAAGGCGATGCCTAACTCCTCGAAGCAGTACTCCATGCGCTTTCGCCGTTCTGGCCGACGCTCCAAGTTTATGAGGTAGACCTGCACCAGAATAGAAAGAAGTGCCTATCCTGAGTGCAGTGTCGTAACCAGGGGGTCGCTTATGGAACTTCAGCCCCGTCTGAAATTTTTCATGTTTTCATACACCACTGGCCTTTGAAGATTTTCTCAAGATCTAATACACCGCCGTCCAAAATAACAAACACTTTCACGAAAAACCACCAAGGATGACGTCTAAAATGTGTTTTTTTGAGCCCGACAAACCAATGGACAGCTTGGAAAGTAAACAAGAAGTTGGCTTTTCTGCAAAGTTGCGGTTTGTGAAACAGTTTTTGTCACGGAATGCCACTTTTTCTACCCATTGTCATGTGCCGTGCTCCCTCCACAGTTGGCACGAGACGCGAGCATGTGCAGTGGGGGTGTAGCCGACACTGCTGACGCCGGATTTGCAAGTAGCTAGGTGCAACTATAAAATGTTCCGCATTCAAAAGGGACGTCGTCAATACCTTTAGGGCAGAGGTTTTTTTTTTCTTTTCTTTAATTAATAAAGACACGCGTGACTGGACCCATGTCGATGGTCCCCCTTTTCCCCCAGAAGAGAACAAGGAAACACGAAGAGAATTTAAACGCAGGATGTCGCCATGCTAATCAGTCTGGAGGCATGCGCTGGGGACTTCCAAAGTGATAGGACGTGTTTTTTAGCGTTCCGTGTTTCGGCAGTTCCTGTTCACAGTGAGCGCGCTCGCTTCGGCGGCGCGTTGTGTACATTAACAGCACGCTCTCCCGCGTCGGACTACTGTGCTTCATCGAGGGTAAGATGACCAAAAAGGCAAAGCCAAAAAGAAAAAACCAAAGCCCCTCTTCACCCATCTCAGCCTGCGGCCACCGCCCAGGCAGCCGCCACCGGGAACACCAGTCCCGCAAGCACCTCGACCGCTAAACAACTGCTAGAGATGCAGGCCGTCTTTGCAATGGGCGGCTGGCTTCAACAGCAAGCACAAGAGGCGAACTTCAGTGCTAACAACCACGTCGCGCCTGCCTTCTCCACGACGGCCAGCAGCGACAACACACCAGTCGTTCTTGCCCTCGACACAACAGAGGGCATGGGCACCACCCCAGCCTCTAGAAAGCGAGTACACAAACAGAACGAGGAGCCTACAGCGGCGCCCGACACGTCCTGCCTTGCGCAGAACATCGCGGCGACTTCGCAAGCCCTCGCAACTGACCACAGTTCAGAAGGCAACGCGGGAACCTCACCAAAGGCTCCCACTGCGACTGCCACTGCTCCGGCCCCGAGGAAGAGGAAGTCGCAAGCTCGGAG
Source organism: Rhipicephalus microplus (assembly GCF_043290135.1). Lineage (NCBI taxonomy): Eukaryota > Metazoa > Arthropoda > Arachnida > Ixodida > Ixodidae > Rhipicephalus > Rhipicephalus microplus. The sequence goes on along the minus strand of NW_027464638.1, from coordinate 1,439,619 downwards.
CTCGCAGTGGAAGCAACACCGCATCTCCGAGACGCACACAGTAGAGGCCCCTGCAGCATTGGTGCCTCGGAGCTCTCCCGTCACAGTACCGCGCCCGTGCCCAAGTCCTTTCTATGCCGAGGTAGACTTCATCACCGTCGTCTCCAAAGCGGCACAGCGGAGGGCAAGAGAACAGCAGGCCACGGCTGTCGTGACAGATTCAGCAGTATTGAGCACAGCCCTCTGCTGTCCATCTGCTACCCGCAGCTCTTTTCGGGGGTCTCCATGCCTGGTGCTCGCGGCGGCACTTGCTGGGCGGCCCCGTGTCATGGCGGTGCATGTCAACCACCATCACAACATCGTGGCTGCTGACGCGGCGGCGCCCGAGTGCTTGCGCGAACTCCTTACCATCGCAGAGCTCAACGGGATCTTCGTAACCGCCAGGGAGCCTGCGGACCGTCACATCAGCACCGGCTTCATGTACGGCGTGGACGGCAACCTTACCAACACAGAGCTGCTCCGAGGGCATCGGCTCAGCCGCTCCTGTGACTTCGGCGACCAGGGAGAGAAGTACTGTGAAGCTACACTACGCAAGCCCCTCTCCACCCGACCGCATCACCATCTTCGGGCTGCAGCTACGCGTGCTGCCCGTGAGACCACGTCTACGACAGTGCCGGCAGTGCGGTTGCTTCGGCCACGTTACCGAGGCATGCCAGCGCGCCGGCGACTGCGTCCGCTGTGGCCGCCGACACCCGGAGGCCGACCTCTGCAAACCCTCGAACTCCCCCAGCGCCGCGCCAGCTAAACCAGCTAGCAGCCCCTTCCACCGAAGTGGAGTTGCCCGCTGCTCACCCTGTCACGCCTGCAGAGGACGAGAGGGATGCGCACATCCGCATCCTTATGACCGCCCTGCAGTACGTGCTCGACTACCTACTCAAGACCACCCTGCGCGGGAACTCTGCACAATGGTAACCATCCCGCCACCCGGTATACTTCAGCGCGAGTAATCGCACCACAGCAAGGGCACACCTGCCCTCTTACATCGAGAAGACCTCCACAAGCCTCTCATCACAAGTTTGGGGTGCTGTAGGCGACTTCCCACCCTCCTTGCCGCGACGGACTCGCGGCTGCTTTCTTCTGCTCCTTCCATTCCCCACACCTGTTCCTCATCTATCCTGTTCATTCCCTTCCCCAATCCCCTACAAGGCACTGCGCCATGCTGCCTTAAGGGCTGCAGAAATTAGGTGCCTTTTTCCTTTTCTCAAAGAACCATTACCACCACCACCTAATCAGTCAGTTTGCTTGTATACAACATGGTGTATGAGTAAATCAACGTGTATAATTTCTAGAAGCTTCAGTGTGCACTTTGTATGGGCTGACCACCTAATCTTCGCTGTTTGCGACGTGAAGCGATATGGGGCTTCAGTTATGCTGTGATGTCACAGAAAAGAATATCGTCATTTTTTTTTTCAACAGCGCCAAAGCGCACGTCGATTTCACCAGTAAATTTCTATTTCCAGTCTGCCTGACTGATAGGTCGTTTTCACCAGTTTTCGCTCGTGGCTACGTTATCTCGCGCACCTCTGGCGTTCATTGTTGTATACTTATCGCGACAATGAACCATTTCGTGTGACAGCTTACGCACCTTTTGAGTTTGAATTGGCAGCTGCTGCTTAAAACAAAACACGTGTATAGAAGGCAGAGTAAACGCACGTTCATGGCGTTTGTAAAGGTAGCACAATAAATAAATCTGAAAAGCGGTTACGTTGATCATGTTATGACTCATTCATTTTCAGAGAGCATGAATTGAACTGTTCTCACAATTTAGAGAGTGCCTTCCTGTTCGGTTCACGCTGCACGGAAGATGTGGTTGCAATGTATATCCGCGTCCTCAGCAAGGAAGATTCATGGATACAACGCAAAGAAAGCGATTTTCATGTATAGTTATCACATAAAAGCTTCAATTGTCATCTTATGAATTAAGATACTGACTCTAAGTAAAAAGAAAAATACTCCTCATAAATCGAATATACTAGACATTAGCACAGAATGTGCACATACAATTACTCGTAGCCCCATCGAATCTTCATGATGCAGGAATACCCCAGCACCGCGTGAACGTGACAACTCAGAAGGCTATTTTTGAAAAGAAATATCTGAACAAGGATAGCTATCTTTGATGCTTGACCATATGTTTTACTGGCAACAACATGACGAAAGTTTGTCAATGCGTGCTTTCTACTGACGCCATTTGCTGGCAATAAATGTTTTTACCACCACCACCATACAGTTTTGAACTAGCTTTCATCAGGATACATACAAATATCTTTAACGGAAGGTTCTACGATCTTGTGGAACGTGCAAAAGGTCCCACCTAGCTTTAATAAACTTCATTTAATAATTTAATCAAGTTATTTATCGGTTAAAAGATCAGGAAGGGTCGCTCCAGACAAGTGTGTGTTTGCGGAAGCGTGTAATGTCAAGAAAACAGCCGCTTGGTTGCGGTTTACGCGTAAACGGGGATTACAATAGCCTCATTCCATCTTAAAGGAATACACCCTGTGGTCCAGATCTTGTAGAGACTCAAAAGCACCATTTGTGCATCAGGATGTAGGTGTTTTACCATTGTGTACATGATTTTATCGGCTCCCAAAGATGAGTTGTGACAAGCGTTCAAGTAAGCCATAAACTTAGCCATGCCAAAGGGATGATTGTACTGTTCATTTCTATTAGGCGTATGATTTAGTGGTTTCTTCTCTGTTATTTCCTTGTATTTACAGACACTTGCTGAGTAGTTTGAAGAGCTAGACACGCGATCAAAATGTTCACCAAGTGCATTTGCCTGGTCTTCAAGGCTGTTGCCTTAGTTGTCAACAAAAGGTAGAGCGTTGAAATGTTTATTTGATTGTTTTCTTAGCCTATTCCATACTTTTACTTCTTGTGTGTATGAGTTGATACTCGAGAGATAGTTCACCCAGCTATCTCCTTTAGCACTACGACGAGTGCGCCTGTCCTCAGATTTTACTTGTTTAAAGTAAAATTTTCTGTCGTCGGACACTGGCATAGCAAACACCACGCCTTATTTTTCTTTTTCTGTGCATTTCTGCACTGGTCATTCCACCATAGAACACGCTTTTTTTCTTTTGGCCCTGTTTGTCATGGGAACACAAGGCGCAGCATCAACTATAAAAGCGGTAAAATGTGCAATAGCACCGTTTATGTCAAATTCATTAAAAGCCTTCCTAGGTATACAAGTTATACGAGAGAACTTTTTCCAATCTGCACATGCTAATTTCCATTGAGGGTTATGTGGTATTGAATGCTCCCTTGTGGCCTTGAGGCAGATATGGAAGTGGCCACTGCCGTAGGGGTTTTGAACCATCTCCCAATCTAGGCAGGGTAAAAGAGTGGCTGAGAAGATTGTTAGGTCAATCACAGAATAAGTGTTGTGTGTGGTGCTGTAATATGTTGGTTGTTTTTTTTTGTTGAAAGGGCATGTGCCAGAGTTCAAGAGATACCGCTCTATTAAGAGGCCCCATGCAGCACATTGAGAGTCTCCCCAGAGTGAGTTGTGTGCATTGAAATTGCCAGTTAAAATAAATGGCTCTGGGTGCTTGTTAACTAGGCCTTCAAAATCAGCCCTGCTAAGCACTTGATCCGGGGGGATGTATAGAAAGCCGATAGTTATGGTTCTATTAAGTAAGATGGCACGAATGGCCACTGCCTCCAGAGAAGTTTGAAGTTGTAAGTGCTTCCTTGCAATGGACCTTACTGCAATGATAGCTACCCCACCTGATAAGGCAAGGTGGTCAGTACGATCCTTACGAAAAATGACATATTGATTTAAAAATCTTGTGTTCTTTGGCTGTAGATGTGTTTCCTGTATCACAGTACTTTAGGATTAAAGGTGCTAATTAGTTCTTGCACGTCATCTAGGTTATGTAAAAGGCCTCTAACATTCCACTGCAGGATCTTTGCAGCCATTATTACATAGGAAGAGAAAGTACTCTGTATATCAGGATTTGTTTCATGGCAGACCCTCTTTTGGAGGAGCTGTTATACGTTGTATTTTTGTAGCAGCTCATTCAAGGGAGTGGTGCCACTCCTTCAACACCACCGGTGTCGAGGTGACTGGTGATGTATCCATCGCCTCGCTGGAGACGCTAGATGAACGCACAGTGTGTGCATACTGTTGTTTCAGTCTCAACTCGCAAGAAGAGGCCGTGGGGGCTGCTGAGCCGCTAGGCTGTTGGTTTTTAGTTGACGGCAGAGCAGCAGCAGGTGCTGCATCCGCCTGGGGGGCTGGTGGCTTAGCCGCTGCATCCCTGTACAAGGTCTGAGCAGAATCCACTGACCGTTGTGACACTGCCCCCTCGCGTGTCACATCGTCATATGTAATATGCTGTACTATTGAGAACCGCTTTCATGCTTCCTTGAACGATACATTTTCTTTGAATTTGAAAGTTATGTCTTTTCCTTTTTCCATGCAGGGCATGATCGGGAGTAGGAAGGGTGTTCACCATCGCAGTTCGTACAGTGGGGTGTGTTGTCGCAGTCATCAGAGGAGTGTTCATGCTCACCGCATTTTGCACACGCTAGCCGTCCTCTACAACTCAAAGATCCATGGCCATACCTCTGGCACCGAAAACATCATCAGCGATTAGGTACGTACACTCTGACACAAACTTTCATATACCCTGTTTCAATATGTTCTGGGAGCCTGCTCGAGTCGAATGTAAGAATAAGGTACTTGGTTGGTATTTCTTTGTTATCCCTGCGTATATTTATTCTCTTAACATCAATCACATTTTTCTCTTTCCGTCCGTCCAATAATTCTGCCTCAGTCAGTGTAATCAGGTCATTGTCTGTCATTACACCACGAACCGTATTCATTGATTTGTGTGCTGTCACAGTAATGGGGATATCTCCGAATTTCTCAAGGCTGGCAAGTTTCTCATGTTGGGATTTACAAAAGATCTCAAGAAGAATATCTTCGCTTGGCATTTTGCTGGTCTTATATCCTGGTCCTAGTTTTTTTTGGCAGAATTTGGCAACAAGGAAAGGTGAGACACCTCTCACTGGCATGTTGGTTTGCTCACTGTGACACATGATACAGGGGGAAATTGTCTTTGTACGATGCAAAAAAGCGCGATGTTACTCCTGTGCGCACTCTTTTGAGAAAGCAATCAGAAAATGGAGGGAAGGGAGTACCCATGAAATGTTTTATGATTCAGCAGCTATGGTAGCCACCCACCATCGAGCCCAACAAGGGGACGCTACAATGCTTGGGTAACACATGTATACGCCAGCTATACATAGCTGCTATAACCCAATATAATATATCCAAGGCTGGATATAGAACACAAGGATAACCCAGACCGACTACAAAAACTGGGAAGCAACTGAAAGGATTAGAAGACAAGACAGCAAAGAAAGGAGATAGGAAAGAAAAAGGTATTAGAGGGTGGATAGGAAAAGGCGACTGCCGATTTCCCCTGGGTGGGTCAGCCCACATGTGCCGTCTGTGTGAAGCTGGGGCCAAAGTGGTGTATTGCCTCTGCCGGAGGGCCTTAAAGGTCCAATCACCCAGCGTCGGCTCAACCCCCAGGATCCCCTTTTCCCCGGACACGGCTCAGCCATGCACGGCTAGGTGTGGGAGGGAGTCGAACCCCCCCCCCACTCCCATTAGCTCGGGTCCGTGGTGTCGCTACGCATCAAACGCCTGCTTTCGCAGACGCCCCTGCGGGGGTCGGATGACATCGCCAACTTGCTTTTTGCACATCAGAAGATCGAGGCACAAGAGCTATGTTTACACCCTGGCCAGCCGTGGCGGGGCATACCGGATCTCGTGACGTCATCGGCGACGAATTCTTGTGATGTCATCAGATACCCACTATGAACAACAGAGCCGCTCCCTGTTTCGGTTTCTGTTTTGACTTGTCATTTTCGCTTAATTAAAATTATTGACGAGTGCGTCGGGAAAATGAACTATCCTAGCTTTTTAGGACCGTCAATACTATTATAAAACAGCATTATTTAAGTGTGGTTGAAAATGCACCGGAGTTCCCCTTTAAACCAATAGCTCGAAAAGCACAGGCACTGCTAAAGAACTTTTCAGTAATTGTACCATCCGCAAATTACTATATCAAGATGATCGAAAGAATTGAGCAGAAAATCTCCTGACCCTTTTTACGCATAACGTAGAAACGAGGCCTGCTTTGGGAGAACTGCAATCATGGTGGACAAAATAGCAGAACAAAGCAGCAAACAAGTGCCCCAGCAAATGAACCAATGCCCTTTCTCATTGTGACAGCACGTTCTATGCAAATGTGTACAAGCTATTGCAAATTCTAGTCACCCTTCCAGTGACCACTTTTCGCACCAAAAGAATGTTTTCAAGCATGAAGTTACTTAAGAACTAGTTACGTTCCACAATGTCTGAGGAACGCACAATTGGCCTGGCACTTCTGTACACCTACAGAGATGTGGAGATCAGCGTATCGGAAGTTACTGAGCGCTTTGATAAGCTTCCTCGCCAAGTCAACTTTGTCCTTTGATAGCAAGCAGGAAAAAAATCAGCGCAAGCGAAAAAGAAAAAAGTGCCCTTCCAGAGTGCAGTTGAATGAGTCCCTAATTGTGATGCAATATTATTGTTCCCCACCTTTTAAACCTTGAAGTTTTTATACCTCTTAACAGCTAACAGCGTGACAATGTACACGAGCATCAGGTGGACCTTAAAGGCTAACTACGGCGATTTTTTTACCATGTGAGGGTAATGGTGGCTTTGTGTTCCTGAGGCACTCTTGTCACGCACCCGATAGCTGAAATGCTCAAGAAATTCAAAAATAACTTTTGATTAGTGAAACCGCAATACCGCAATACTGAAACCTAAATACTGAATACCAAAAACCGCAATACCAAAACCTAAACCCAACCGAGTGCACTTCTACAATATGCGCAACCTGCCTGGTTGCACATAACGCTGCCAGATGGCACTACTTGTCCAGCCCGTCCAAGTTTGTGCCTGCAGAGATCGGCTAAAATGCCTACGCTGTTATATGGTGAATTGTGTGCGGCCCACAACGCAACACCACTTGCCATCTATGGCACGCCCACCAACACGGAAAAGGAAATCGCACGCTCAACCAAGGAAGCGCTTGCCAAACCCACACAATCCATAGCAGATGCTGCAGTGGCACATCAGTTTCGTCACTTCCACCATGAAAAAAATCTACGTCACACACCCAATGTTGCCATGAATTCTGGCAGCGAGGTGGGCGTTTACAGGCAAGCTATAAAATTCATTTAGAAACAATCTGTGAAACTCTAAGGCCTGCAGTTTGGCATGAATGGTGAAAATGTGCAAATAAACTTACCCAGCGAATTTCATTCAGATCCATTGACCTCGAAAAATCACCGGAGTTGGCCTTTTTAACAGCTGATTGGCAGCTTCACTTAGCTCACTGAAAGGTCAGCATATGCGGGTGGTCTTACCGAACAAATTCGGCTATTGGGCATCGTGTGTGGCTTTCATTCATCATTTTTATTCTTCGTTGCTTTTTTAACTATATATGCGACGCCCCTGCTTTTAGGAGCTTGCTCCTTTTGCTGGGGGGTTGTCTCTCATCGTTGCGCCAGTGTGTACACTACTAGTGCTCATGTGTCAAGTCAACTTGATCCAGACAAATGTGTTAGTGCAGCTTCGGTTTATCTTACCAGAAAAGAATGTTTATTTCTAGCACAGAGATGATTTGCTTAGATTAGCTTGCTTAGTTTTTTGGTTTGTTATATGCACATGCATTGTACAGACTTGGGAGGAAAGTTTTTCCCGAAATAAATGCCAGTTGTTAGCCCCACATCTCTCCTCTCTGCCTCTGTTTCTGCCACTCTGCTTTTTCCGATTTTGATGTTTTGTGGCTTCTTTTGCAGTTACTAAGTATGTACCAACCTGTCCAACAAGCAACTTTCCTGAACATTTCACCTCAGTGAAAACTTGTAAGCCACAAAACTCTAATACTCATGTTTGGTCTTGTATAAGTCATAAGTTATTTATTTCTTGTTTTTCTGATGTCATTTGTAAATACTAACAACACCAAACTTTCAACTACCATGATTACTTTTACCTGAAATACGAACAAATTATGGTACAATGATGGCAAGATTCTCGTGTAAACACTGTGGAACATGCTACCTTTTGATTTAAAATCATGTACAATTCATTTGTTTTGTAAACGTCTTAAAATTAATTTGTTCAATTATTTATAACTTTGATGTGCTCTTTTGAATTCTGTAATTACAAACAACCCATCATTACTTCTTATGTTGCCCTACTTTATGAGTACTTTTTTGTATATTTTAGTGCCGATTTGTCACTCTTTGCAGACAGATGGACTGATCCACAATTTACTTTTTCTTAGGAGGTTCCCTTGGCAGTTCTTACTTTAGGGCCTCGATTCTTTAATCATCAGGCAAAAAAAATGTATGCATCACCAGATTCATGAATAAAAATCTGGTGACATATCCTGTTTGCCTGTTTCACTACTGCCATGAGATGCACCAAGTTGTTAAAACTAAACATTCATAATTTAAACAAGCCTGTCTTAAATGTAGTGGATGCCATGCAATGCATATTTCATTTTGTTTTAGAATGAAGAACATGGGTATTGAATCTACAGTACAAAGGTAATTTTTCTCTAACACTAGTACTTATATTCAATGATATTACAAAATGCTGTTTAAACAGTTTTCAGAGTAGGAAATTTTTCGGCTCAGAACACTCACTAGAATATTCAAATATCTTAGTGTAATGAGCTTCAGAGTGCTGTAGCAGGTTTGAGCATCACAAAAACAAAAGTGCGATGAATCGGTCACAAAGAGACAACTGTGCCTGCAAAGTATTGCATCGCTTGTAGTGCCACAAGGACATTGGAAGCTTACAACAAAATCAATGTGCTCTTCTGTGTGAAGGAGCTAAATATGCCATGATCAAGAATGTTGCTGTCATGCTAGGTGCATTTTGCATGGTAAACAAATCACCGGCAACACTGAGAGCAACTCTAAGATTTCGAGGACACACAGCCATACATAATAACCTCTGCGAATGTACCACACAGTAGGAAAAAAAAACGAGGCTAAAGACAAAAACAGAGGTAGCATGGGCTAATATTTGTGGCCACATAAATAGGAACTGGTCCGTCAGCTCCAGTGTGAGAGAAGGCAGGAGAGGAATTCGAGTGCGGGCTGAGACCATACTTTGAAATTTGCAAGAATGTAGCTTACCCCCATTAAAAAATACATAATCTTTCATCCATTTGTGTACTGCTGTATTGGGTAATGAAAAACTTTAGCTCAAATATTTTTTAGCCAAAATGCTCAATAGACAGTACTCTGCAACTAATAGCATACGACCAAAATTCCTGACAAGTCCTGGCAAAGGGGCACTATATTTTAAAGTGGTAATGGCACCGGAATCAATTTCCCTTCCTGCACACATTGATACGTTTGATAATGTATCAATTGAAAACAGAGGTTAAAACCCTTTTATTCTATTGTAAGCAGTGCGTAGATTGTATTGCTTCCCACATCCATTATACTTCATTCTGTTTCGCTGATCACGTTTTCCTTTCATGCAATATATCACAAGTTTTCACCACGTCTTTGAGTCAGCGGGATTGACACATGAACCGGACACGATGCAACGTAAAGATACACTTCCTTCTACTTAACGATACAAATACCAAAAACACAGATCTACATATCTACTCAAAACAATAGAACTGGCAGCAAACATCTAGTTCCCTAGAAAAAAAACTCCAGAAATCCTGGCACGACGCTGTCCCACGCGCATCTCTAGTCGCTCGTCCCTCTCGGTAACCATGCTGAACCCGGCGCCCAGTGTCAGCCACTTATGGTGCCTGTCAGTCGCGCTAACAACGAACCGTCGCTCACCGCCCCCATCAAAACCGGCATGCCCACTGGTGTACAAGGGTGCTGCGTTATCGAGGCAGGAACACAAACGTAGTTCTCCGGTGTTGGACCGGTGCCAGCAGGAACTCCGGGCACCTTTTGGGCCGCTTTGGCCTCTGCGCCGTTGACATGGCAGACAGGTAGCCGCAAGCTCGTGCTCATTCATTCAAGGTTAGCAGCGTGACGCTGACCTGTCCCTGCCCCTCGCTGTACCGCCTGCCAGCTGGAAGACCGGAGCACAATGATGGCATCTTGCCGAAGTAAAAACTTGGGTGGCTCTCAACGCGTTGCAGTCCTGAAGCGAGACCCAGGCTGTCTCGACCTCGTGTTCTCTTCACCGTCTTCCTGGCCACATTCCCTTCTCCAAGCGCCCACTTTCCAATTCCTTGTGCACGGTTGCACTACTCTTTTTTGTTTTCCAATTTCTTCTCTTGCTCACGTGCCGTGCATCTTTATTCTTTTTCTTTTTCGACCGTTTTCTTTGTCATCCCTGACATAAGTGTTTTTCCAAATAAGCTTGAGATGTGAGTTAAGAGCACATCCTGTGCACTCCTTTATCTCATCCTTTGTTTAGTAAGGCACTGTTTCATCAAAATGTCGGTGACTGCTTTAAACTGTAGCACTCAAATATGCAAAGCAAGCAGAATGCCACATTTTCCAAGAAGGGATTACAAGATTGTAATCAGACCAACTAGAGGAATCGAAATATCTGAGCACAGTGTGGATAACCTAACAGCACAGGTGCAGATGCAGGAGATGCGGTGGGCACCCTTTAGAGGAATGGGAGGAGGATATCATCTGTCCTAACAACTATCAAAATATTCTGATTGCTAGTACACCAGATCAGGAGCATGCCAACAAGTATCAGACTGTAAGACGTATCAAAGTTCAAGACAAGCTTCATGAGACAAATGCCTGCGAGACAGCGTCGGGCACGACGGCCAAAGGAGTTATCAAAAGAATCCCACTCGAAAAGGGTCCAAAAGACATCACAGCATCTATTGTTACTACCAAAAAGCCAACAGCAATAGCAGCGAACAGGCTCAGTAATACTACCACAGTGATTGTGCTCTTTTACGAACACCAAGTGCCCACGTTTGTCTGATACAGGGCAGCGCTGCTCCGATGCTCACTGTATCTGAAACAAGTGCATTTCTGTCGCGAATGCAAGAGACTTGGACACTGAGGAGACATGTGTCCGAATCTTGACAACAAGATTTGTGCCGGTTGTGAAATACCACATCCAGATGAAGGTCATCGGTGCGAACCCAAACATCAGCAATGCGGTGCGGACCATACCACCATAGACAAGACATGCAAGGCCAAATTCAAGAAGCCTTTCATTATGAAGCAGAGGCAATGGCAAAGGCTGCAACAAGAGCGACAACGAGAATATGAAGACTCTATATTAGGAGGAGAGAAGGCAGATTTTTTAGAAAAATATGGCCTCCCAGAAGAAAAGGAATGACGCTCCAAGTCGCGAACAAGGTCGAGCATGAGATCGAGATCTCCATCGACCCATCGACCATCATCCCATTCTGACTCCATAAAACCGGGGACACGACGCCAATCCCGATCCAGGTCTACGTCCACAACAAGGCCACCCCCTACAGGAGACCCAAAATTTAAGGTGAGCTGGGCAGATGTGGTCGAGGGCGCGCATCCGCAAGTTGACGGGGAGACTGCCATTACCAATGAGTTAAGAGAACTAAAGCACGAGAACGCGCTGCTGAGGATAATGCTAGCATGCATGAGTGATTAAATAAAAAGCCTCAAAGAGAAAAAGTGCCCAGTAAGCCAGGTAACTCCTGCTCCACATGCGGGCACAAAAGAAATAATTGAAATCGTGGAGAACAAGATGAATGAAGGGAATAATCCCCTCCTCTCAAACACAAGGCCCAAGCAATAAATGTAAAAACAAGATGATGCGACGGTAGATAAACCATTAGCTGATATATAAAAGACCCTTGAGGAGATACAAAAATCAAAAGAAAAATGGGACAAAATGAAGAACCGAATGGCTAAAGCAATAGCAACGATTATGAATAGATTAGACGTCTTAGAAGCAAAGCAGTCACCAGGCAGTGTACTCTCCTCCGACACAGCAGAAGCGCCACAATTCACATCAAGATCTCAACCACAGAATTATATAAGATCAGTCTCTCTCCAACCTCCCACTTCCATTCCATGGTCACAACTACAATGACGCCGGCTAAGAAAGTTTTTTAAATGTGGCAATGGAACTGTAGAAGTTACGAAAACAAAAGGTCAGTTTTGCAGTAGTACTTAAAAGGCAAAGATAGACCGGACGTCATAGTTTTGCAGGAAACACATGGTATTACAAAACTGGCAGGATGCAGATCTTTTGGCTATGCCAAAGGGGAGACCAGGGCATTAACCACGCTGGTAAAAAGGAGCATCGCGTGCGTGTAACACAACAAAGGCATAGCGCACATAGACAATATTTTATTGGAACTCCACCGACAAAAGAAGGCAGAGCATAGCTTATTTATCCTGAACATTTATGGCAACCCCTCGCAAAAAACAGAAATTAAGAAGCCTATTCCAGAGAACACTTAGATTTAGTCTGGCTGGAGAGAATATAGAACTTTAATGCACCAGACACCGCCTGGGGATATCTATATGCGAGACCAAAAGAAAGGGCCCTATGGTATGACTCGCAAGAGTCGGGTCTAACACTCATCACAGATCCCTGCAGTCCAACTAGAATTGGCACGGCGCTAAACAGGAACACCACCCCAGACCTAACTTTCACCAAAAATATTCAAATGGCTATGTGGCACAACACACTACAACATTTGGGTAGCAACCACCGTATGCCAGAGTTTACACTTCCCATATGGCCCAAGTAGCTCCAAAGAAAATCAATTTTCTAGACTGGGAATAGCTTTGTAGAATGCGAGAGGCGAATGAACAACGACCAATCGCAGACATAGAACAATAAACTAAGCAGCTCAGACGTCAAAGCTGCTACTAAAATCATGCCCCCTCAATCTAACTTAACGAAATGTGACAGCAAACTTCTCCACATGTGAGAAGCTAAGCAGTCACTTCAACATAGACTTAACAGCCAAAAGCATAACAGGAAGTTGAGAAAGAGCACAGCACTTCTTAAGAAAGAAATAGAACAACATGCTAAGCAACTCAGCAAACAACAATGGGACGAGATTTTCGATTCTATGGACGAGCAATTAGGCACCGGCAGAACCTGGCACTTGCCGAGGTTCCTACTTTATCTAGAAAATAAGAACAACAGCCATGCCATTATTAAGTTAATACACAGCTATGATGGCACAGAAGAGAAATTTCTCAAGGAATTTTTCAAGGCTCCATAAAACACCGACTGCAGACCGCAATAAACACAGTAGAGGGACGCCTGATAGGAACAGGTCTCACATGCTCCACAGACAAGTTCGAGCTTCTTTTGTACCGTCCCATGCTTAGGGGTAGGCCTCCCACTGGATATGACAGAAACGAGGCTTATGAAGAAATTAAGATGCACACAGGGAATGGCCGAAATATCCCTATAGTCAACCAGCTCAAGGTACTGGGCCTTGTAATCAAGAACTTAGGTACAAACGGGGAACCATTAAGAAAATAGCAGCAAAGGTAACAAACAGCATAAGATTAATCAAATTCCTAACAAGCACCAGGGTATGAAGGAAGAAAGTATCATATGGCTGATATAGTCTTTTGTAGTCAGTCAGATCACATACATAGCAGTCTTTCATAATTGGTTCGCAGCTGGAAAGAGAAAAATTAACGACCTGATAAAAAAGGTGTACAAACTAGCACTCCCATCAGTACGAGCACGGACCTTTTTCTAATGCTAGGACTCCACAACACACTGGAGGAACTCATTGAAGCACAACAAATGTCTCAGGCAAAGCGACTAACAAAAACCTCTAATGGATGGAATATATTACGCAAGCTAGAGATGAATTACCACAATCAAAACAGAGAAAAAAAGACGATAACAAGAAAAATTCGTGAGAAACTTTTAGCACCTTATATACTTAAGAAGATGCATCCATGTTACAATAAGGGTAGGTGCCACAAACAGAGCGGAAAAAATTATCCAGAGCTACGGGTCAGACAACAGAGCCATTTTTGTTGACGCGGCTGAAAACCACAACAAAAATAACTACGTGGCGGTACGGTAGTCATGGATCACAACCAAAAGCTCATTACCGGCGTGTCAGTTAATACCAAATTTTTTTAGACAGCAGAGGAAGTAACCATTGCACTAGCACTGGTATCCATGATTGCTCAATAGACTACTAGTGATTCGCAGGCGACCATTTGAAATTACGCTAAGAGCCACATCTCCCCGGAGGCGTGGCACATCATGAATGTAAATGAAGCAATATTCTCCACTGTAAAAAAGAATGACAAACAACTGCTCTGGTTCCCAGCACATACAGCTTGAAACATTCCCACTGTCAACCTCAATGAGGTAGCACAATGCAAGGCTCGAGGTCTCACTCGCCGGGCTGAGCAAGGAGTGACTTCTATCGGTCAGGGGAACATGAAGGAGGAGATATCGAGAGAAAAAAATCTATTACCCACATTTAGTAATACAACCAAATACTATCAAATGCAGAGGGGAATTCAGCCACCACCTCACCCTTAACTCGGGAGAGCCGAGTCCATTCCTTGGAGGCGATTATAGACAGAAAGCTACCCCAATCCCATGAAATTAAAGACTTTCTACCTTGTCATATACAAGAGCGACACATGCAAGTTATGCAAGTCTAGTAGAGCCACCTTTCAACACATGTTGTGGGGATGTCCAATATACCAAGATCATATGGTGGTCTCTTCGGAAGATCTGCGGGAGCTGTGGTCGGCTGCGCTGCAAAGCTCAGAACTCACGGATCAACTTGGGCCGTCCAGCGAGCCCTGGAGGCAGCATGGGAGCAAAAGCTCCAAGCGACCATCTAGGCGGCCTCGGGCCCTCCATTCACCTGATTTTAAATAAAGTTATTTCATCATCACACTTACACAAACGCAAGTATTCTTGGGTAACAACTTCAAAAATACTACGTTATCGCTCTTATCGTTTTGGTAAAAAATCTTATTAATAAGCCTGCTAACCATACAAGCACTAGCTTGGTGGCACTACAAATACAAGGCACAAGTGGGCCAAACATGAACCTGCTCACATGAAACAATTGCATTCACCTGATCAAAGCCAAGAGTGTCCTTCCTTGGAGGCACCACAAAGGGCTGCAAAGCTGGCGAAATCAGAAGGGGCTCACCATCCACTACAGTGAACAAGGAAGAGAGAAAAAAAAAAGAACATGCATCACAAAGATGTCGTTATATCACTCCATTTATTTACTTTCAATGCCACTTAGCAGTACAGAACAGCAGTAAGCAAAAACTAAATATCAACACAAAAATACAATCGGGACATATTTCTTACCCCGCTTAAAACCGTGGTGTGAATTCACAAATTTTTTCATTGGCATATTTGACTTGCAACGCAAGAGCAGTCAAGCAGCGCAACGATGGTGATGTAAGACTAAGTTTGCAGCAACCTTTTTGTCATGGTAATATTGAAGCCACTAGACCCCCTTACTTTTGTAGTATGGCTTGAAATCTTTCTTTCAAGACTTCTGTATCGCTGCTGTCAATTTGCTCTCAAACTATGTGTTTTGCAACCTTTTGCAGAACAGTCAGCAGCAAGACACATTTTAAACTGAAGTGATGTCTTTGGAGCTTATTTCAAAATAACTTATAGTACTAACATTCAAAATATATGGCACTAGCCATGGCATAGTTTCTTAAAATTAATTAGAGGAGAGTCTGGCACTGTGTTCTTTAAGCCACCATGAGAATGATGGGTATGGGTAGTATACAAATTTGCCTAGTTTCGTGATTGCAGGATTCAAATGCACTTGTGGCTTTGTTTATTGCAGTGTATTCATTAAACCACCCTGAGAATGATTGGCATGGGTAGCATACAAATTTGCCTAGTTTCGTGATTGCAGGATTCGAATGCACTCGTAGCTTTGTTTATTGCAGTGTATTGGTTTTATTTTGAATTACAAAAATAGACGAACAGTAGTGAACTTAGTGACCTGGTTTGAATTGGTGAGCCTAAAAGGTGAAAATGGTGTAATGCAAGTGCTGAACATTTGCTGACTGTCGTTTCGTGACAAAGCAGCTCCACGCCACAAAAAGCCAAATGGAGCCGAGAGTTCAAAGATTTGTGTACTACCAATCATTCCCATGCTGGCTGAAGTGTCGTGCATGGCAGCTCCCATAGACACTAGTGCAAGAGTTCCCACTAGTGTATTTATAGAAAACTCTATGGCCATGGCTAATAAAGTACATATATCAAATTAAATATGATAGACAAGTCATCGGCATGGTCAGTCCTCTAGTCAGTGCTGTTCGTGTATAGCTGAGCAAGATGCAGGCACCAATAGCTCAAAGCGTGTTGCAACTGCTGGACACCAGTACTCCAGTTCTCAAAAGCTTTCACAAGTCCACTGCCTGAGAACAAAGCACCACAATCACTTCACCATTGACAAGATTTAGGGGGCATAGGACCATGCATACAAGTTACATAAAGAAATGAATGCACTGCTTTAATTAATTTAAGCCACGGGATCGACTCACCGTGTGTGATGTCAAACGTGGAACTGCTGTTACATCGGTGGCGACAGTCACTTTTTAGTTCTTTAACTTTCCGTTCCCCCATCCCTTTCTCCAGCACAGGGCAGCCTATAAGACTCAGCCCTGGTTAAACTCACCGCCTTTCTTTTACCTTTATTAATGCGATAATGCTAAATAGCTCGTATCGCAGGAATCCTGGTATCGGCGTCAGTAACGTTGGTTGTGAGTGAAAAATCGTCACCTTACGCATGACCGAAAAATGGAGAACAATGCAAATAAAATAATAAAAAAATCCTGGGTTACAGCGGGAATTGAACCAAGGTTGTTTGCATGGCAAGCGGATGTTCTACGACACAGCCATATGGCTGCTTGTGAGCACTGAAAAAACTTCCTCTGCTTGGAAACTTTACAAACACACCTGTTCTATATAGATGTTTCACAATACATCATGAAATATTGCAGTAATAATGCGTGACACAAGTCTACCCTGCCATCGAGCATCACAACATGTGATTACCATAATGACTTCATGGTTTAAAGCCGGTTATCCACAACAAAAGGCACATGCGTTACTGTGCGGATTCCCTTAAGGCCATGTAGTGGGTGTATAGCCATTTCAAAAAGATTTCATGCACTAAGTGTGTGAAGGACGCACTAGGGACAGGATATCGCTATAGCGCTCAACTCTTAAAGGTCAAGCTGAAGAGTCCCACAATTTTTTTTTTTCTGTCTTGCAGCCGGAGAGGAAATTTGCATTTTGGTTTTATCTCTCTCTCTCTTTGTCTGTCTGTGCACGTACGTGTGTGGCACTCCATCTTTTTTTTTACTCCTTTTTTTTTATTTAAACAGCTGGAGATGCAAATCAGCCAGCTTTAACTGCCATGGAAGCAGAGAACTAGATGGAGCTTTGCCTTTAAAATCACCTTCATCAAATAAAGTTGAACCTGCATATACCAAACCCACATATAGCAATTATTGTCTATGTCAGTTATAAATCCCCTAGGATATATCTTCAGTATATAAAATATTTTATATACCAAATCACCCATATCTAACATTTTTGTGGTCTAGATTCGAGTATACAAACATCTTGTTGCCATGAGATGCGAATTGGCAACACTCCATTTTTGAACTTAGAATCACACTAGAATGCATGACCCAAGACCCATCGAAACTCCTGACTAGCACAGATCACCTAACTTACATGGGAGTGCATGGCCCAGCTTTTGTTCAACCTCTTGCAATTGGTATTGCTTCTATAACCTGTCCGTCAGCAACTGTGTGGGTGTTTGGATGGCAATGAAGCAAGAACATCCATATCCTTAAAATAAATGCCAACATATGTGTGACTGTTTTTGCTAATTTAGACAGACACCAAAGTAAACTACTCAGTGTGGTTATGTATTTATTGTAATTTTGTTGATTATTATATTAATCTGTCATTTTGTATAACATAAGACAACATGTACAGTGCAGTGTCCTTAGGCGTGCTTTCAAATGCAAAGAATTCCCAAATCACTTCTCATATGTCTATTTTCAGGGTATTTTGCATTTCAAATCAGTCCTGTAGACTTCTGCACAGTGTTGGAAGAGTCAAGAAAGAGAAGTTGACAACCAATTGTTTGTAGCACTAAGACTCTAATAAATTCAACATATTTTTCAGAAAGCATTAAACAAGGTACAGAGCAAAGAAAACAAGGACAAGGAAGTGAATGAGGAGGAGCGCAGGCTTGTGACTGGACTTTATCGAAAACTGATGTTGATGATCATCATTATTGACGTATGACCGACTCACTCAGCAGATCACAAGAAATGCGATGCGGGCCTGTTGGTAGCTCATCTTCAGTAAGTTTCTTTGTAGCACACGTAAACAAAAGAAAGAAATGAAGCACATGTAGACAGACAGAGTGCTAACTTCCAACATGCTGGAAGACCAACATTGCATCAGTCACGAAACCTTGAAATAATTCTAACTGGCTGGCCAGATCATGCTATAGAACACTGAGAAATGCTGTTCGGGGTGCAGTGGCCTTGACTTCTAGAGGTGATCATGGAGTCGGCCTGCTGGAACAGTTTGCTGGGTGAGAATAGGCTTTTCCCCTAAGTCTGGAAGGCTGCATCCTCAGCTGTGGTAAAGAGTTCTTGAGAGGTAACAAGGTTCTGCTATGCCTGTGCTCACATGCAAATGATAACCATTATGCTCATAAAACTGACTATCCCTAGCCATCACTTTGGACCTACGAGGCTATGATCCTACCTCAGTGACCAGGAGCTACAGACTGGCTGGCTATGATGCAAAAGTGGTGTAACCTTTGTATACTGTCCAGAATAATCACGCTGTCTCTGCTGCCTCTATTAAAGTTTCTCTTGGAAATTTTCACGTGGATAATGTGGCACAAGAGTCTTTGGATGAGTTCAAATTGGCATCTTTATTGGCAGTTTCATACATTACATTTACTACTAATAACATCTCCTCTACTTTCCTTGGCAGTGTTTTCTATTAGTTCTCATTAGTGTTAACAGGCAGTTTACACAAGCATGATGAAATCGACGGGCACATTCTTGCATGGACGAATTGGAAGTTCCCTGTTGAGTTAAGGCTCGCTCTTCTTGGCTGGCCCATTAAATGAGCCCTGCAACACTTTTTGAGCACGGTAAAAAAATTCTGCCGATTGGTAACCGAAGCTTCGAAGAACACGCGAGCCAAATATTATAATGCGGCATGCAGCATGAGATTTGCAACAAGTTCTCAAAGTGAGCTAGAAATAGTTTTCTTTTTTCTTTACTAATGAAGCTACGTACTCAAAAATTGTTGTGTCAAAGTCCAGTAACGACCCACTGGCTCAATTGGGCATGGTGCGCTCGGGAGTTTCAGGTGCCGCCACGAGAGGCCGCGACCTGTTCGCACGTGCACACGCAATCACTCTTAAGAACCATGCATTCAAAGATAAAAAAGAAAAAGAGTGCTCAAGGTCAAGAGGTCTGCGTGACGTATTTGTTCCACCCGACCATCCCTCCTTGCTTAGCTTCAAGTGCTTTCTTAGGGACGACAGAAGAGAGAAAGCAGTTGCAGGATGTGACAGATCTTTGTAACTCCGCTCCTACTGGACAAATTCTAAATATTTTTGCAGTGATCAATTCATTAGGCAATAAGCTCCTTTACTGAGTTCATTCCATGACTACTTGAAACAAGTGTTGCAGGGCCCCTTCAATATCGTTGGCAAATGTCACAAGTCATAATTATGCCCTCAATCTCCTCACTAAGCCTAATTCGTATACACTATGGCATGTAGTCTTTCCACATGAAAGTATGCCACGAGGTGTCATATAGAGCTTAGAAGTACTTGTTGCTGGGCTAGGTGGTATCATAATGAGGAAAAATTTTAGACACCTGTGCTTCTTTTTCTGTGCTTCTTAGTTCTTCTTGTGGTGTTTTAGGAGCCTAGAATTTTCCCTTATTTTCATATGGAGCCTTAAGAGCGCATCTTCTTCACATTTATGTTAGGTTACCAGCATGTCACCATTGCATATAAGGCTCTCTGTATTTTGCAGTTTACTTATTAAGTGCAGAGACTTAACTAAGTGATGAATTCGGGTGACCTGTTAAACCATTCATTCTAAATTCACTTGGCTAGTTGTTGAAGGATGACATCATCAACTGTGTACTTTTGTAATTCGGAAAGCTTTACCACAGATGCTTGAATCAATCAACGTACAGACAAAAACCCACATTTTATCATCACCTGTCCTAATTGTTCTGGCAAGCTGAGAAGCATGAGAGAGTGCATCTACCACCCAGGGACGGTGCCATCAAGGGACACGGGTAAGCTGGAGCCCCCCCCAATTCTCATTTGCCTCCTTTGCCCCCCCCCCCCAAAACAAGTATGATCAAAACAAAACACACAAGTTTTGCACCTCCCTGCCGCCCTGAAGGAACACAATTGTCGTTAGTGCCCCCTCCCCCCTGAAAAAGACATCCTGGGGCCGCGCCTGCTACCACTGCAAGCTGGTATCTCAGTATTAGACCAACTTGAGATGAAAGCATTGCGCTCATACTAAGAGAGAATGAGTGGTCAGTGATCCATTTCAGTTGTCACGCAACAGCGATTGACAGAGTAACACAACAGTTCTCACATAAGCACAACAGCTAAAGGTTTATTTTTTTATTATTTAAGATCTGTGCGCATCGTACACACTGCTGTGCCTCTGTGAGCACTACATATCAGCGGCTTGGTCAGGGACTATGCTGCCCCTCCCCCCTCGATTTTTTTTTTTTTTTGCAATGCATACCAAGTACCGAATGACGCTCAACCACATCTGCCTGACCAGTCCCCACCTCAGATTAAAGAGATGCAACCCCCTGGAAAAAAACAAAACACCAGGCCTGCGCGGAATGCACAGCACAGTCACAGCAAACGTTAGAAAAGCGGCCTTTCAGAGCCTGTTTAACAGCTTTTGGGTAACTGCTACAAGCACATTTTCTGGGTATCCACTACGCCATAAATAATAATTTTTGTGTAGTAGGCCAGTATTCGCTATGCTATTCTTGTCACTCTTTGGAGGAGTGTGGTATCCGCTACACACTTGCTAAGAATTTTGTACAATTTTTTTTATGCAGTGGCTGATGACAATGAAGAATTATGCCTGAAGTAGGTATGCGTCACAGTTGATAGGTGATCAAGAACAAGTTTTATAATAGGTTGGAGTATTGAACGACCAACTCGTTACACAATTCACATTGTGTGGCACCTGGTTGTCCCTTCGATATTCTAAAAAACTTTATTACTCATACTAACGCGATTCCTTTCTCGACATCAAGCCTGCCTAAGGCCAGTTAAGATACGATTTCCAAGCACCGCCGTGGATCAGTGGTAGAATACTGGGCTGGCATGCAGCGGACCCGGGTTCGAATCCCATTGTGTCCTCAGTGTTTTTTATTTATTTCTTGCGATGCTCATTACAAACACCGGCGGCGACGGCGGCGGCCTACAGCCCCGTGTGTGACCAGTGTTCTGATCTCGTAACAGCTTCCGCTGTAAAAATTTCTGCCTATGCCTCAGGTACAGATGGATCAGCTGCTTCATGACCATCCTGGAGAACAACACTGCCAATGTCAAAAGAGCTTTCATCTGTTTATATGAAAACAGGCTGAGTATGATCGTGTTAATACAAAACTGCTGCACTTGTGAGGCTCTGCTAGACTTGGCAGCATAAACCTAACATTTTGGAAGGCCAGTGCCCAGCCTATCAGACTTCAAAAGCATTGCATAGGTTGAGTACTTGAGAAGTCTTGCATAAACTTCATTTGGGAATGTTGCCATTACAAAGAATTGCAGGAGCTCTGCTAGGTTCTTTACCAGAATGGCACTGATTGCCTTCACTTTGTCAAGGTTCCAAGCAATGCTGTGATGAGTCAGCTAGTAATCAAAGCATGTTGCTGATCACAATCCCACCTTGAGGTTTTTCTTGTTCAGCTTCAGGTTGTTATGAAGGGCTGTTTGAAGAACCTTTCGCAGATGGATGAAAGAAGAAATTTTTTCCGTAAAGCTCTTTATATGTTAGGCACAACCATAGGTCGCCAAACTCACTGATGAGTTGACTCACTCAGACCCACTAAGACTCAGATCGAGCCAAGAATCTAAGTGAGTCTGAGTGAGTAACATTCTGGCAACTTTAAGTTCGAG
This sequence comes from Rhipicephalus microplus, assembly GCF_043290135.1. Taxonomy (NCBI): domain Eukaryota; kingdom Metazoa; phylum Arthropoda; class Arachnida; order Ixodida; family Ixodidae; genus Rhipicephalus; species Rhipicephalus microplus. Next base: position 1,417,342 of record NW_027464638.1, on the reverse strand, counting down.
TGAGTACAGTTGAGATGAATTTTAGTAAGTCCAAGTTCAAGTGTGTCTGACTGAGGAAAATTTTGGCGAGTCTGAGTCCGAGTGAACCCTAAGCGCAAAATGCATTTCCTGAGTGAGCTCTACAGTTCTTGACCGATCTATCGTTCTATCTACTCCACTTCAGCATTACTATTAGCCTTGCATCAGCTCATGTTTATACTCACGCTGACTCGTACATATCTCCAAAGCACCAGCATTCATATGCCTCCTCAATATTTTTATATCATAGGCATGAGTTACGGAAGAGGACCGTGAAAGTGCCGTTACCTCACATTCACCCTTGGCAACTCTTTCCCGGGAATATTTGTCAAAAGTATATCGAGTCGTCTCTTTCGATAAAAATGTTTTTACTGGATTGCAACCACTGGTATCTCATATTTGAAAGTACTGAAATTCTCGCTATTCGAACTATTAGAATGTCCCAAAGACAAATGCAGTCAACGTCAAATTAAAAGTGACTCCTTCAGATTTTTATATGCTTCACCTCACCACAATCTCGTATTGCGGCAAAGCTGCCTTTCATGCTCTGCTATTGTTGCATTGGTTTTAACGTGGAAATAATTGATGTGGCAGAGGTTCGGGCTCAAATAATGCTGTTTTTTATTTGAAATTCGGGCAGTAAGTCTAAAAAATTGGATGCTGAAACTTTTAACATCCAAAATTTCAAATGTTCTCGTATGTTGATATCTATGAGGCAGATTTTGCATCTCTTATTTCGAAGGGAGCACAACTTTGCCTGCCACATCATTTGTGCTTTCACAGAAGTTGAAAGGAGAGTAGAGGATGAAGAAATTGCATCTTTGCCTTTCATGTGTAAAGTGTTGTCCATAACACTTTCGTTGCATTAAATCATGTACTAATACCATTTGGCCTGCATTGCCCTATTCTTGATAACTATAGTATACCACCCACTAGCGCTTCATAAACCTAGCAAAAAGAAACACTTTAATATTGCTATATCTCAATCCTCTTCAACTTTTTTTTACCGCAATTTAACTTTGAACTATTTGAAAAATATTCTATAAATATTCGAGAAATATTTAAATACTTGATTTGATTCAGACTCGCACTTCAATAATCGAATCTGCTTCGCACGGAAAATTTTGTTATTTGCACACACCAGAAAACCCTTTAATGACTATTTCAAACTTACCCACATGAAAATGGAATGTGAATTCCCAGCTGGAAATGGAGTTTCCCGTATGGATTTTAGCTGTAAACTGCTATTCAGGCGAGGAATTTCCCATCCCCAGCTGGAAATGCCATTTTCGGCGGGAATTAATCCCATTCCAGGCTGGGAATAGTATTTCCAGGTTGGAAATGGAAATGATACCTGACTGGAAAGCCATTTTCAGCTTGAAGTTTTCCAGTCCCAGTTTGGGAGTTATATTTCCAACTGGAAATAGCTTTCAAGTCGGCACAAACGGGCCTGATCACATAACACTTATGATGCAATTTTCTCTGTGTGAGGCTCTGTTCCAGCAAGGGTTAGCAAAAACAATAACAGTCATGTTTTCCAACAAAGCAAAAATCAATTCAGAGAATAGGAAAACAAATATTTAATTCACACAAACCTGTGACGTCCAGCTTGAGGTTTAAGAGCTCCTCGGCTTCATTTGCTGGAGACTCCGTGGGAGCCAGAATGTGGCCATATTGGTCCTTGTTGCTAATAAACATCTCGACAGCTGCCGATAAATAGAAACGGTTTCTACTGGCACAGAAGAAAATTGTGCAAGCTCCAATACTGCGAAGCTCTTTCACAAGACCTTTGCAAAGATATTTTATGGCAGCAAAGCGCTCAAGAAGTCTCTCCATTATTTTAACGTTGCACAACTTTATTCACCTTTTAATTATTCAGCTTTATGATAAGATTTATTACAGTGTCACTAACACAACTATCGCCACTAGCATTAGGGCATCAACTAACTGAAAGGCAATCTTTATGGCAACACGTTCAGGGCACTATTACTATCAATGCTCTTCATCTCGTCTTACACAAACCGCCAGAATCTTAGTACATCCTTTTAGTGTAAGCATGTACCATGGTCGATTGCTATCAACATGATTATCGCATGTGGATTCCTTGGTACTATCGATGCTCAGTTTACAAGCATGGTAAAAAAAAACTGTGGGCCTACATACCAGCATCTCATAAAAAATTACCGCTATGGCACACCAAACCCAATCTTTGCAGCTACAGTAGTGCTTATTCTGGCCTCCAGTTAGAATACACGGGCAGGCACCGAAGCTCTCAGAAGGAGTGAGTGTGAACATAAATCATTGAACTTATTCTGGAACATGTTTGCTGACATGATGCGAGATCAAATACCAGTGGTTTCGGCCAAGGTCAATTTGTATGTATGTATGTATGTATGTATGTATATATATATATATATATATATATATATATATATGAACGACCATTTACTTGCAAGTGTAATGAACTGAATAGACAAACAGGCACAACAAGTAAATCTTCAGGTATTTAACTGTCATCACCGTAAAACACACATATATAGTTGGGCACAACATAAGCCTAAATAGGCCCTGCCCAGATGAGTCCGCAACTGAAGATTTAGTCCCGCTGATCATTGCACTTGGTCATGTTTTCCAAAGGTTACGCAGCACCAGCTATCCAGCTCATGACATCGATATAGAGTGCATGACCTTTGGTGCAGGCTTGCATGCATCTGCCTTTTGGAGGAAGTACCACAAACTTGTGAAGTTGAACTCAACTTTAGTGCAGTGGAGGATTATCACAAAATGTGACTGTGCTGACTATGTGATTCATCCAAGGCTGGCACATCAAAGGGGCAGGTCACATTTCTGTGATAACTGCCATTGTGTAGAAACTCTGGAACATGTCCTATGCCATTGTCTAGACTTTTGAAGAAGATTGCCAGACTCTTCAGTGTGCCTTAAGGAGGCTGAATGATCGAGCCTTTACTCTGGAGAAGATCTTGGGAGCGTGGCTTTCACGTACTTCAGCCCAGAAAGCCACACGAGCCCTTGTACAATTCTTGAGTCACTGTGCGACTGTCTGTGAAACCTGAACTGTGTGTGCAGTGTGTGTGTTATGTTCAATGTGCATCTCCCCCTCTCTTTCTCCCTCATTTCTCTCTCCCCCATGTAGGGTAGCAAACTGGACTTAGTCTTGTTAACCTTCCTACCTTTCTGATATTTTTCTTCTCTCTCTCTCTCTCTCTCTCTCTCTCTCTCACTGGCAAACTTAATCTCTCCACAAACATACAAACATGCAACAAACTACAAAGGTTTCTCAGATACAGAGAGACCAAGATACAAGGTACTCTCCTACTTGACATGCTTTTCATAGTTTAAAAAATGCAGGTAATACTTTCAAAGACACAGTGTTCAACTTAATTAATGGGGCCCTGCAACACTTTTCGAGCATGGTCAGAAAATGCTGCCGAACAGTAATCAAGGCTCTCGAAAGCACCCAGGCCAAACAGTATAATGCAGCGTGCGGCCAAAATTTTCAATTATTTCTTGAAATCAGCAAGAAATCACTCTCTCTTCTCTATGCAGATGATGTCATATACCCGAATTTATGCACCATATACCCCCATCCATGGCTATTGGCTGATTTGTTGCATAGTTACTGCGGCTGCCACGAAATGGTACCTCACACCTGAGTGTGCTCGTGGTCACATTGAATATAAGCAACACATTCAAAGAAAAGCAAGAAAAGAAAGTGCTCAAGGTACTGACAAAGGGACAACTCTTCTCACCCCCTTGTCATCCCCTTTCTAGCATAGCTTTCAGCGTGTCAGCTGGCATTAAACAAGAGAGACAACACTTGAAGCATGCAGCGAATCCCTGTAACTCTGCTCGTACTTGACCAATTCTGAAAATTTTTGTGGCATGTGATTCATGAAGGCATGAAGCACGTTAAAGAACACCAGGTGCTCAAAATTTCCGGAGCCCTCCACTACGGCGTCTCTCATAATCATATGGTGGTTTTGGGACGTTAAACCCCACATATCAATCAAGAGATTCATGCAATGTCATGGGTTAACAGCAAGACTATTCTATTCAAACTCAAAAAAGTGCTACAGGGCCTGTAGAGGTGTAAACATGGTAAAATTGTCTGAATAGCAAACTGCTTTGCCTAAATTTAGACGAAGTAATACAGTGCCATCTAAAGATATGTATAATTTGTGTTATGTGCAACCAATCAAAATTGCAAAATTTATGAATGGCCTTTTCACTATATAAAAACATCTGTCATGTTCGACAGTTAACAGGCATTTGCAAATTGCTAAAGTGGAAAAAGGGTCATTTCCTGTTAACTTCAAATCATAGAATCCACAAAAAGAGCCCAAGGCTGCTTTGTATGATAGACATTTTATCATCATCATTATCATCAGCCTGACTACGTCCACTGCAAGACAAAGGCCTCTCCCATGTTCCGCCAGTTAACCCGGTCCTGTGCTTGCTGCTGCCAATTTATACCCGCAAACTTCTTAATCTCATCTGCCCACCTAATCTTCTGTCTCCCCCTAACCCGCTTGCCTTCTCTTGGAATCCAGTTAGTTACCCTTAACGACCAGCGGTTATCCTGTCTGAAGGCAGGGGGACACAATCTTCCCAATGCTATTTACCACGTGCTTACAGGAGGTTTTCAGAAGCCTAGAATGGACACAGTTAGGGATAAGAGTTAATGGAGAGTATCTTAGTAACCTGCGCTTCACCGATGACATTCAATTGCTAAGTAACTCAGGGGACGAATTGCAACTCATGATTACGGAGTTAGACAAGGAGAGCAGAAAGGTGGGTCTTAAAATGAATCTGCAGAAAACGAAACTAATGTACGACAACCTCGGAAAAGAGCAGCGCTTCGAGATAGGTAATAGTGCACTTCAAGTTGTAAAAGACTATGTCTACTTAGGGCAGGTAATAACCGCGGAGCCAAACCACGAGATTGAAGTAACTAGAAGAATAAGAATGGGGTGGAGCACATTTGGCAAGCACTCTCAAATTATGACAGGTAGATTGCCACTATCCCTCAAGAGGAAGGTATATAACAGCTGTATCTTGCCGGTACTTAGCTACGGAGCAAAAACCTGAGACTTACAAAGAGGGTTCAGCTTAAATTGAGGACGACGCAGCGAGCAATGGAAAGAAAAATGATAGGTGTAACCTTAAGAGACAAGAAGAGAGCAGAGTGGATTAGGGAACAAACGGGGGTTAAGGATATCATAGCTGAAATCAAGAAGAAGCAATGGACATGGGCCGGGCATGTAGCGCGTAGACAGGATAACCACTGGTCGTTAAGGGTAACTAACTGGATAAACATTTACATAGGCTCAAACACATACTCTTTGCTTGTAGCTTTCCGAACGTGTCATGAACTGGCTACGTGGCACTTCTTTGCAACACTTCAATTGTGCTCACTATAGTACACACTTATTCCACTTGCTTTTTATAGGGTTTCGACTACTTCAGTGGCTAAAAATACTTAATGAATTACAACTCGAATTTTATGTCTTAAAACCATATGATTAAGAGACACGCCAAAATGAAGGACTCCACATTACCTAATTCTCCCCACTCCTGGTTTCTTTAATGTGGGCCTAAATCTAAATACGTGGGCATTCTTGCATTTAACCCCCACCGACGTGCAACTGCCACAGCAGAAAATCAAACCCACACCCTCATGCTAGTGACTCAAGAAGCTGCCGGTCAACCAAATTTCACTGCACCTAACTGACAGGCCTTACCTGCAAATTTGGCTGAGTGTGCAAAGGTGATAACATCGTCATTTGGTCCCGTGTAGCCTTCTAGCTTTTGTGGGTCATAAGTTAGCTTGCGGGAGTGGGCATGATTCAGGTTGATCAGTGTTGCAGAGTGGACCATCACCACAGGAAAAACGCCAACTTTTTCTCTCTCGAGTATTGGCATGTAGTCATCGGTACGCTCGTAGTAACCCTGCATGGAGTAAAGAATTATAAACCTTTGAGTTTTCCCCTACAGCAAGTATCTTCCCCACACGCAATAACAAGTGTTTAGCGATACCAACTGTCATGTACACAGCAAAAGTTAAATGTGTTGTTACACTGAAATAAAACAGGAAGAAATGCATTGAACAAAACAACATTTTTCGGGTGTGTTATACACTGACTTTGCTAATCCAGAGATGCTCCAGAATCCAGTTTTATGGCAAGAGCAAGTTCGTGCCGAAATTGTGTCACAACCACACATTATCATAAAACACAAAAGGGGTCGTGAAACATTTTACAAATATTTTGAACGAGGTGTTTATTCGTAATCCTTGTCATCCATTCAATAGTAGTATCAGTTGATTGGTTTCATCGCCTGGGTTGACGTAATAGCTATAAAAGCACAATTTCGATTTGCCAGCTCGCATTCCCTTCAACTCTACAGCCCACATCATCTTAACCAGCCAATCAAAAATTTGGCGTTGAGAAGACATGGTGACGATCCTAGACCAGTTAAAGCATAGTTGGCCAAGAATCGGAGCATGATACCGTTTCGACTGCAGTTCTGTAATGACATCACGAGCAAAAACTATGCAATCCCAAAGCGACAGGCATTCCCGAGCTGCAATGTCGTTTGTTGGAACAGCGCCTCATTTAACTACATGCCTGGAATGTCACTGTTCCTTCAATAGAAAGTCTCTTGCCCAAACTAATCGCGGAGGACATGCCTCCAGCCCAGTGTTGTGAACAGGTGTCGTGAGAAAGCACTCATCACTGTACTGCTTAGGTACTTTATTGTGTCAAATGATGTTGGCAGCTGCTTGGAAACGGCTGCAAGGCACTGTCCACCGTACTAAAAAGAAGGATAGAACAGGCAAGACCACTTTTGAGCTTTGAGCAGTATTGTGAGCACGAAAATTGGCATATTGTTTTTTTACTTCCTACCTTTCATATTCATCAATTATTTTAGAGCAACAAAAGTTAACGATATGTTTACAATTTAAAGTGTCTTAAGTTGATGCCACACGCTAATGCCAATGGAGGCTGACCACATTGTCGTTCTATAAGCACAAGTTTCAAAGAGGAGTTATTAATCATAGACTGAATATTTAACTAAAATATCTAGGAATTGGTGTGCCCAGTGCCAATGTAGTGAAAATTACAATTGGGCAACTCTACTTTCTTCTCACAACCCCTCTAAACATAAATGATAGTCCAATGTGTACTTTTCAACTTGCATTTTGTTTCATTATGATAGTACAGCACAAGCCTATTTTGGTAAACTAATTTAGACTAGGCAAACTGTTCGCTGAAAAGGAGTTTAACTGCAAGTATAGTTCCGAACACTTGCCAACAAAGTTGCACTGAGCACTCCAAGAATGGCATATCAATAGACTAAAAGATAATAGAAATGTTAATTACACTTCCCCAATAAAGTTTGCTGAAAGTAACTGTCATGCAAAAAAATCAACACGAGCACTTCGCAGTACTTTCTCAGGAAATTGCCAGGCCCGTTATGCATACATGCTGCTGATGAGTGCTGTTTCTAGAAACCACGAAAGAGCTCCAGGCCAAAGCAGAAAACTATAATGTCTACAAACTTGCACGCTGCCATCATTCACACAAGTACGGTCGGCCAAAACTTAAGCTATTGTGCACAGCGGCCACTTTTTCTGTATGTCAGCGCCATATTATGAAACGTTACAAAAAATTGCTTTGTGGACATGTGCTTTGTGGCAATACACTTGTCCATGCCTTGTTTTAAACTTAATTCAGCTGTATGGCAAAGATACACAAAAAAAACTGCCACACATGCACGATAGGTAAATATTTGGCTGACTGTACCTATAGTGACCATGACACCAAAATTTTGAGCCTGAATCATGCAAATTGTGTTACCCCATACATGTCTCACATCAAGTTGGCAAAATTCAAATGCATTTGGTGCAGTAGAAATCTTTATTTGAACTTTTTAATATGGCAGATGAACTGTACAGCAGTTTGGCAATCACATGTAATGCTGCAATGAACTCGCAACCCTAAAAATGACAATGAGTGAGAAATGCCTATCTTGAAGGCCATGGTTTTCTACACTGAAAAAAAAAAATGAATACTGTTTCAAGAGATCACAATGTGTCTTGGCCACTTTGTGTCATCTCATATTTTTCATGCACATCTCAGACGTTTGCTGCAGATTTTACAGCGGAAGCTGTTCTGAGATCACAACTCGGATCACGCACAGCGCCGTAGTTGTCCGCCGCCGCCACCGGTGTCTGTAGCCACTATCGCACGAAATAAGAAAAAAAAACATAGCACCAAGGACACAGTGGGGCTCGAACCCGGGTCCGCTGCGTGCCAGCCCAGTATTCTACCACTAAAGCCACAGTTTCTTGTGACTTGTTCGCAAACTTGCCTTAGGCAGGCTTCATGTCGCGAAAGGAATCGCGTTAATATGAGTAATAAGCATAATAAGCGTTGTAGAACAGTAAAAGAAAAACTAAGCGTCACAAAATGCAAACAGCGTAACGAGTGGGTCGTCCAATGCTCCAACCCATTACAAAAGCTTGTTCTTGATCACTTATTAACTGTGGCACATACCCACTTCAGGCATAATTCCTCATATTGGTCGGCCACTGCATGAACAATTGGCCCAAAACTCTTTGCGAGTTTTCAGCGGACACAACGCTTCTCAGAAGAATGACGAAAAATCGCATAGCGAATGCCGACCTACTACCCAGACATTATTCTTAATGTCGTAGTGGGTACCCAGCAAGTGTGCTTGCAGCAGTTACCCAATTAGTGTTCAGAAAAGGCTCTGAAAGACAGCTCTTCTAGCTTTCTCTGTGACTGTGCTGCGCCTTCGATGCAATCCCGGAGTTTTTTATCATGCAGGTGCAATAAACACTCATGATGGGTTATTGAGTATCAAATCACATGCACAAATACGTTCAGATACGTCCAACATGGTAGCACACTGTTCCAAAGGTGACAGTGCGATAAAAAAGAGCAGGTAATTTTAAGCAGAGATGTTTGAGGCTGAACAGTAAACATTACAAGTGATGCCATTGCAAAACGTGCATTTCGATTTCTCTTTGCACCCAAGAAACCAAGAAATTGTATCGGCAGATAAAAAGCAACCAAGTATAATTATGCGGCGCAGGAAACCTTAACGATCATTCGAGAAGACTTGCATTTTGAATTTTCATGTGAGGGTTTTGAAGAACTAAGAAAAAGAAAAATGTTCGAAACATTAGAAAAACTTTGACTCACAGTGGAAAGAATGTGAAAATGTGGCATGAAACTTATCAGTAAATTTATGTTAACGAATGTCATAGTGGCCAATGAAAAGGTGTTAAACCTCAAGTCGGAGATGGAGAAACAGCATGCATAGGGATTTATGACGCAATGAGAAAACCAGCTATGCGACCAGTGCACACAGGGTGTTTTATTTCTGAAACTAATTTTTTACAAAAATTTCATCACAGTAAAGCTGCTGTTGTTTTCGCACGTGAACTCTATACAGAGGCAGAAATACCTAGCCACAACTATAAAGTCATTGGTGTGACTTATTAGCAAAAACTTGATTTTCTTATTGACTTGCAAGGAGTCATTTTATCTTAGAAAGTTGTAGTAGCTACAAATTTATGGCATACCCATTATAAATCACGAAAGTTGTACATCATTCAAGATTGTGTCATCATTGCATCATCAAATTTGAAGGGCAAAATGCCACAGTCTGAACTGACCTCGCCCAGTGTACAAGAACTGCATCGTCTCCGTTATGTAAAACTCGAACTGCATATGACAAGAAAGTGATGAACCACCGACCCTTAGCTTCACATCATTCCACAGAACCAAAGGTCGGTCGTGCAATTATAATTGCACATCATTGACAAATTTATATGATTATTTCCCTTTGTGACTTATATAGACAGGGCACCCCGGCTATCTTTAGCCAGAGTTTAAAAACATGCCGACACACGCATTGATGACACGACAAAATGCATCTTGCTTACCGTTGCCTGGAGTGAGTAGGACTATTTTTTGTGTTCTGATTAACTGTTTAATTAGGCCCCTTTAATAGACTAACTTTTGAAGCAGCGAAGATTAATTCCAATGAGAAAATTGTTGATCAGTTCACAAAACGTCCAAATAGACAGTTTCAAAGTTCATATCTGTTAATTATTGGTGTTTTTGTGCTAACTACACATTCCCGCAAAATACATAAAAAACGCCAGGCCTGCGCGGAAGGTGCAGCACAGTTACAGTGAAAGCAAGAAGAGCGGCCTTTCAGAGCTTTTTTTTAAATTAATTGGCTAACTCCTGTAAGCACACTAGCTGGGTACCCACTACGGCATTAATAATAAAAATTTTAGGGTAGTATCCTGGCATTCGCTACGCTATCCTTCGTCATTATTCTGAGACGTGTGGTATCCACTAAACTATTATGAGGAATTCTGTGCCAATTGTTCATGCAGTGGCTGATGACGATGAGGAATTATGCCTTAAGTGGGTATGCTCCACAGTTAATAGGTGTTAAAGAACAAGCTTTTGTAGCGGGTTTGAGCATTGGACGACCCACTCGTTACATTGTGTGATGCCTGGTTTGCATTGTGTGATGCCTGGTTGTTCGTTTACTGTTCTAAAACGCTTTGGTACTCATAATAACGCAATTTCTTTCCTGACATCAAGCCTGCCTAGGGCAAATTTGACAACAAGTCCCAAGTACTAGCGTAGCTCAGTGGTAGAATACTGAGCTGGCACCCAGCGGACCGGGTTTCGAGCCCCACTGTGTCATTGGTACTAGGTTTTTTTCGCTAATTTCGTACGATGTGGTTACGGACACCGGCAGTGGTGGCGGACAACTACGGCACTGCGCAAGACCCGAGTTGTGATCTCACAGCAGCTTTCACTGTAAAAAAATACCACGTGACAAACCGACCGACACAGCTTAGCCACCGCGATTCTGGTGCTCCTTATCGTTCTGTGTACGAATGTACACACCTTGCCTATGTCTGTGTGCAAACGATACACTTACCTCGCACCGGTTCATGACAACAATAAGCAGTCACAGCGGTTATTGCTTTTGTGGCCGACAGCAAAATATGTTCATCACAAAGCCACCACCATAGTCATGGCCCTGTCGAGGCAGTTCAATCAGGGAAATGCTATGGTCGTTCGTACGCTGAATGTTAGGGAGCACTGAAATAATCGCGCACACTGGCACGCGAGTAGGCTTGTCATGTGGCATTTTTTTTATTTCACGAGCATTGGTAGTTGGCAAAAAAACACTAAATATTAATAGATATAAAGCTTGAAACTCTCTAATCGTACGTTTAACAAACCAACAAATAACTTTTTTCACTAAAATTTCTGGTCAATTTCTGACGATCAGAACACAAAAAATAGTCTGACTCACTCCCAGCAGCTGTCAGCAACATGCATTTGATCGTGTCATCATTGCATGTGTCTGCATATTTTTAAGCTCTGGCTAAAGATAGCTGGGGCACCCTGCATATGACATCAATGGCAAATGATTCTTAGAGTGTCCATATAATCACTATCACAATAAGAGATCAGTCCTTCAACCAGATTTATACTATTATGCGTCTATGCTACTGAGGAGATAAAAATGCCTTTCATGAAATTTGTGTGAAGATCTTATATCGGTTCATTAAGTAATGCACTTTTCTTGCCTATTAAGTAAGAGCTTTTGCAATGCTTGAACAATGATACAAATAAATAAAGCAGTCAGCTAGACATACCTTTTCATTCATCCCACACCAGAAATTCGAATATGCACTGCGGGAGTCCAACATTGGAGCGATGATTGTTCTGCGAGTGAAAATATTCAGTGACTACCAGCATCCGATCAAGCACTTGATACCTGGCACCAGTCAAATGGTACAAATGACAAGCAATGGTAAAATAAAAGGAAATAGTTGTAGCATTGTAGCCTTTGAGCTCGTGTAAAGGTAATGCATCACTGTGGAAGAGGTTTTTGATTAAATATGAGAACACAAAAAGCTATATTAAAAATATTTATGCAGAGCAAAAAAAGAAATGTGATGTTGTGTCATTATTGTCATCAGATACTTCATCTGTGCTCAGGAAAGCCAAGAATATCAATGTCACTAGCATGGTTGATATGTGTAGCTATTTCTGCATCAAAAAAGTTGCCACAGAAAATCAGTACAATTGTGCTGAATTAAGAACTGTCTTCTTAGAACAACAGCGAGTTATTAAAACTCAATTTACTACTTTAAAGAAAAAATCAATATCTATTATTTACTATAGCTGGACCAAATAAGAAACAGAGGTTCAATATTTAAATTAAACAAAAATTAAGATATTATCACCTCTCTAGGACTCATAGCAGACTAAAGCATGTACATTTTTCTAATAAAAGCACTACTCCAGGCACTATAATACAGGAAAAACCCTGACATTAAGGCAAGACAAAAAGCACTGCTAACTGTGACATTAGGGTACCTATTACATACTACTACTATCCTGTATCAATTTGACTGTGGCTAATTCAATTCTTTTGTCAATTCGATCCCAAATGGTAGCTCACAATGAGTGATTACACAGAACTTAGCAGTTCTAGCACACACTTTTCATATCTTTCTTTTTTAACAACATGGTCCCAAAATTGTCTGCAATAAGATACAAGACCCTATTCATAGCAATCCTGACTGACTACTTGCCATTGTTATCACCACTGCCATCATAAGATGGCAACAAAACAAGTTTTTATGTAGCATTATGATGATTACATGACACCTTCAGTCATTTCTCTAGTGGCACTCTTTCGAAACATGTGGTTTTATCTGTTATGAAAAGTCACATTACAAGTTTTTGGTGTTTAAATAACTGCATTCATCACAGGAAGAACAATTAAATTAGTCTAGGAGATAGCTACATCATATGTCATTGTTCTACAATCGTTTGAAAACTGCAAAAGGTGCAATCGATCATATAGAAAACATGTTGTGGACCACAGATAGCAACTGTTGTCTGATAACGACATGACAAGTGGACATTAGGAGTAAACAAATTTCCATTTCATGAAGGCAAAGTTTTCTGTTGTCACTTTATTGTAGCTTGCAATGACCAAAACCAATGGCTAACGTTTTTTTTTTCTGGCTCAGAAAAGTTTTCTGGCTCAGTCAAGATTAGATTTTTTTCTGTTTAAACTCTTTACAGCCATCTACCCACTACTTTTTTACTTTTAAACGATAAAAAGTGAGTTTGTGTTTCATTTGGGGCCATCTTGGAGTTTAGCAAATATACTTGAAGATAAGGCAATGGTGTGCTTCATTGCCTATCTGCCTCTTCTTTATTTTACATGCAGGATAATTCAGTTTGTTCCATCAGTTTTGTGAACCAACGAAGGTCAAACCTAGCAATTGTTTTTATGAAATTTGGCAGAAACTTTCTTGAATGGTTGAATTCAGTACAGCTTTACACAGCACAATTGATAATACTGTCTGAGTAAACAAAAAAGAGGTATTTTCAACATCAGACTTATTTTTCACAGTGCAACACAATGTCACTCCACTTCGTTAATGGTTTTTAACGCCAAAACTGACTTTGATAGTCCATAAGTACCGCTCAATGTACAGTAAAGTGACTACATTTCGCAGACTACAAAGCAAGACGCAAAGGGGGGAAGGGGGTCGTGAAATGATGGAAGGAATGCACCATATAGCCGTGATAGAAAATTCCACATTTAATAGTGGGGCCATACGCAACTCGGTAGGTGCGGCGATGGCGTAGTGGTTAGAGCATCCGCCTCGCATGCAAGAGGTCCATGGTTCAAATCCCGGTGTCGCGCAGTTCCCAACCGGATATAAAAAAAAAAAAATCTGCGTGTTGATGGAACTGCATTAAGAGGCCTGGGGTGCGGCCTCACCGGTAACCACCGCCGGGAACGCACTCCCTCACCAGAGAAGGATTGGCCACCCTGGTGCAGTATCTGGCCACTACCTCCCACATGCATACGTCAAATAACTCACGGCCCTCAGTCCCCAGCAGCTGCGAAGCAACTGACCACGGCGGCGGTCAGATCTACAACGCAGCAGAGGGTGCTAAGAATCTCTGGATCCGGACAGGCCGCCATTGGAACATGAACTTGGCAAGATTTAACGCTAGAACCTTACCTAGTGAGGGAAGTCTAGCTGTACTATTCGAGGAGCTAGAGGGTGTTAAATGGGATATAATAGGGCTTAGTGAGGTTAGGAGGACAGATGAGGCCTATACTGTGCTACAGAATGGGCACGTCCTTTGCTATCGGGGCTTGACAGACAGAAGAGAACTAGGAGTGGGGTTCCTGATTCACAGAAACATAGCTGGCAACATAGAGGAATACTATAGCATTAATGAAAGGGTGGTAGGTATTGTAATTAAACTCAATAAAAGATACAAGATGAAGGTAGTACAGGCTTACACGCCTACATCCAGTCATGATGACGCTTCAGTTGAAAGCTTCTATGAAGACGTGGAATCGGCAATAAGTAAGGTAAAAACACAGTATACTATAGTGATGGGCGACTTTAATGCAAAGGTAGGGAAGAAGCAGGCTGGAGACCAGGCAGTAGGAGATTATGGCATCGGCACTAAAAACGCCAGAGGAGAGCTACTAGTAGAATTCGCAGAACGCAATAATTTGCGGATTTTGAATACTTTCTACCGAAAACGAGAAAACCGCAAGTGGACATGAAGGAGCCCTAATGGCGAAAATAAGAACGAAATAGACTTTATAATGACTGCACACCCAGGAATCGTGCAAGATGTGGAAGTGGTTGGCAAGGTACGATGCAGTGACCATAGAATGGTACGGTCTCGAATTCGCCTAGACTTGAAGAAGGAACAACAGAAACTGATACGCAAGAAGCCGATCAATGAGCTAGCACTGAGAGAGAAAGTACAGGAATTCAGAGTGTCGCTGCAGAACAGGTACTCGGCTCTTAGTGAGGAAACCAACCTTAGCGTAGATACAATGAATGATAATCTGACGAGTATCATTACGGAGTGTGCAGTGAAAGTTGGAGGCAGGGTAATTAGACAGGACACTGGCAAGCTTTCCCAGGAAACGAAGAACCTTATTAAGAAGCGTCAAATCATGAAAGTGTCAAGTACAACAAACAAAATAGAACTGGCAGAGCTTTCGAAGTTGATTAATAGACGTAAAGTATGCGATGTAAGAAGGTATAACATGGAGAGAATGGAACACGCTCTAAAAAACGGAGGAAGCGTCAAAGCAGTGAAGAGGAAACTTGGGATAGGCAAAAGTCGGATGTATGCACTAAGGGACAAAGAAGGCAAAATAACTACCAATATGGATAGGATAGTTAAAATAGCGGAGGAGTTTTACAGAGATCTCTACAGTAGCCGAGACAACCACGACCTTAATACTATAAGAACTAGCAGTAACCCAGATGACACCCCACCAGTAATGATAGAAGAAGTCAGAAAAGCTTTGGAGAGCATGCAAAGAGGCAAAGCTGCTGGTGAGGATCAGGTAACATCAGACCTGCTGAAAGATGGAGGACAGATTGTGTTAGAAAAACTAGCCACCCTGTTTACGAGATGTCTCCTGACGGGAAGGGTCCCAGAGTCTTGGAAGAACACTAACATCATCTTAATACATAAGAAAGGAGATGACAAGGACTTGAAGAATTACAGGCCGATCAGCTTGCTCTCTGTAGTATACAAGCTATTTACAAAGGTAATTGCTAACAGAGTAAAAAAAACAATATAATTCAATCATGCAAAGGAACAAGCGGGATTTCGAACAGGCTACTCAACAATTGACCACATTCATACTATTAATCAGGTAATAGAGAAATGCTCAGAGTATAACCAACCACTATACATAGCCTTCATAGATTACGAGAAGGCGTTTGATTCAGTAGAAATATCAGCCGTCATGCAGACACTGCGGAATCAGGGCGTAGATGAAGTATATATAAACATTCTGGAAGAAATCTACAGGGGATCAACTGCTACCATAGTGCTTCATAAAAAAAGCAACAGAATACCAATCAAGAAGGGTGTAAGGCAGGGGGACACAATCTCCCCAATGCTATTTTCCGCGTGCTTACAGGAGGTTTTCAGAAACCTAGAATGGGAACAGTTAGGGATAAGAGTTAATGGAGAATACCTTAGTAACTTGCGCTTCGCCGATGACATTGCATTGCTGAGTAACTCAGGGGACGAATTGCAACTCATGATTACGGAGTTAGACAAGGAGAGCAGAAAGATGGGTCTTAAAATTAATCTGCAGAAAATGAAAGTAATGTACAACAACCTCGGAAAGAAGCAGCGCTTCGAGATAAGTAATAGTGCACTTCAAGTTGTAAAAGACTATGTCTACTTAGGGCAGGTAATAACCGCAGAGCCGAACCACGAGCTTGAGGTAACTAGAAGAATAAGAATGGGGTGGAGCACATTCGGCAAGCACTCTCAAATTATGACAGGTAGATTGCCACTATCCCTCATGAGGAAGGTATATAACAGCTGTATCTTGCCGGTACTTAGCTACGGAGCAAAAACCTGGAGACTTACAAAGAGGGTTCAGCTTAAATTGAGGACGACGCAGCGAGCAATGGAAAGAAAAATGATAGGTGTAACCTTAAGAGACAAGAAGAGAGCAGAGTGGATTAGGGGACAAACGGGGGTTGAGGATATCATAGTTGAAATAAAGAAGAGGAAATGGACATGGGCCGGGCATGTAGCGCATAGACAGGATAACCACTGGTCATTAAGGGTAACTAACTGGATTCCCAGAGAAGGGAAGCGGGTTAGGGGGAGACAGAAGGTTAGGTGGGCAGATGAGATTAAGAAGTTTGCGGGTATAAATTGGCAGCAGCAAGCACAGGACCGAGTTAACTGGCGGAACATGGGAGAGGCCTTCGTCCTGCAGTGGACGTAGCAGGCTGATGATGATGATGACGCAACTCGAGCGTGTATGCGCCACGGGAATAGCGCAAACCCCACCACTAAGTACAGCAGGTGGGAGGGAAAGAAGGTGAGAGTGGTTTGGAAGGAGGTTGGAGCTTGATGTGGGAGAGAGTAAAGTCCAGTGAAAGCAGGTGTACTGAGGCAAGGACTCCAGAAGGAGGAGGATGGTGAGCGTTAGGTGAAAACTCTGCTAGGCAAAGTGGAGAGGGGGAAAAAAGAAGAGGAGGTGGGAAGTGGAGTGGGAGAGGAGAAAAATGGAATAAAGTGCAACAAAATTTCCAGGTGGGTTTCGAACCCGGCATGGTCTGAGGGTGGGCGTCATGACCACTCGGCTACGCAGGCGTGGGGGCTGAACAAGCTTATATGGGCGCCATTTGATCGCGTTGCTATGGGCAGGAGAAAGAAAGATTGAAAGAATGAAAGATAAAGAAAAACAGTAAAAGAGGAAAAAAAAGAAGAAAGAAAACAGATCATAGCCGTGTATGGCACAGTATAGAAAAAGGGTGTGGCGGCCAGGCTGGCTAATCGCAACTATGAGCCAGCTTTTGGCCGAAAGCGAGACAAAACACCATCTTCCAAGCAGGTTGTCAGCCCAGCGGGACCCCAGCCCCAAAACCAGGACATGTCCTACCTAAATCAAGACGTCTCGTGGCTTAAACTAAAAAGGCCTTCCAACACATTTTAGGTGCCAATTTTTGTTACTTGAAGTTTGAATAGACCAATGGCAAGACAGATAAATGCAGCAATAATGGTACTAATGGTAGGAGCACATAGTTTGATGTCAATCAGCCATTTAGAACACAAGAAGAATATAAATGCTCGCAACTTGCTTTTCAAATAATCACATGCTTCCATATATCTTTCACTTATTAGTGCAACCCTGGGCACCAATGGCAAGACCTCAAGGCACCTATGTAATGGAAGTCTGCACTCTTTGAATACCCGTTTTATTCAGTGTACTGATGACCCAATAACCACAGCATCACCGTAACTTCAGCTCTGTAAAGCACTGGTTTCGCTACTTAGGAAAGGCATCATAACCACAAACTTGAATGTTTACGTATAAAACTCATGTGAAGAGGAATACATTTTTTACATATATGTATATCTATTTTCAGATTATGTTCAACCCTTCTAATCAAGGGATCTTTTACCCTCTTGTATCGTCAAACATAAAAGAATGTCTAATTACCCTAGATAAAACGTACCGTTCTACATACTTTACTTTTCTTTCACTTCTTATCACCTAAATAACCAGTTAGTCTTATTGTATACTGTCGATTCCCCCCTCCACCCTGTACTGCTTTGAAAAAAAAAAGTAGAGAAAAAAGCCTGGAAAAGAAATACGCAAGCTTAGCTTTAACTAAATTCTTCAGTAAATCATAGTGATTTTGATAGTAAGCTGTGCACTACACAAGCCTCCTCATAGCTTTTGCTGCACAAGGGAATTCATCACCAGTTTTATGGATTTCACTTAGAAGCGCTACTACTTGTTCACAACATACCTGTTTTCCTCAACTAGATCTTGTATCGTCTTGGGGTTTGAAAGCATGGCATCACCATCAAGGAACTGAAATGCAATAGAATGAAAATCAGTATAAGGAACAATAAACTAGTGAGTTGGGGATTCTTATTAATTACAATTAATAGACTAGAATGAATCTGCTACAACGAAAATTTTTCGGGTTAATATTACACTCTGTCCCTCTGAGTTGATCATGGAACACTCACGTAGTACCAACAAAAATGAAAACATTTGAGTAAAGCATGCTAACAAGGGTTCCAAGAAGTAAGGGAATGTGGGCAAGGAGTTATCCCCCTTCACAAGTTTATTCCTTAACTTTGATGAATGTTTCATTTCATGCAATAAAATGTAAGGCTAATCTCTGTTGAACCTAATCATTACTGTTCATATGAGTCCATTTAACACAAGCCAAAAACAGCAAGAAAAGCAACAACTTAAGTATATTTAGCATTAAAAGAAAACTTGTATTTAGTTTATACATCCAGTTAATTATTTTAGTTTCTATGCAAGGAATAGGGAATAGCTTTCACCCACAAGACACGATAATGAGTATGTGATTAAAATTCGGTCCTGACTGAATTAAGAATATGGTGAGTAGATTGTACAAAAAAACAATACCTTTCTAATAATGCAAACAGCTTTAAGCCACCTCATGCAAATTCTTTATTTTGGTGAGTTATTATACACTATTATACACTATACAACTATTATACACTTTTTTCTATTCTTTTATGTACTTTGATAAAGTCATATGTAATTTCCTGGTTACATGGTGCATTTTCAGTCCCAATCAAGCACGTGTATGTAATTTTCTTAACACTATAGGCCTATTTCCAAAAACTGAAAGGCATAGCGAATCATTATATAGGTTCAATCCCAATCAGGCTCAATCACAATTGAAAATGCCTTATCTGGAAGAGATACAACTCTACCAATTTTTAGAATACTTTCAAAACAGCATTTTTATGCAGTAATTCCATGATCTTTTGTCAGTTTAGTCTCTCTTCGTGTTACTCAGCACTGTTAAAGCTATGTTCTGTGCAATAATTATTAGAGCTTACAGAAAAATGTCATGCACTTCTTGCACGTGCTCTCAGAATCTGCTGCACATATCTTCCAGGACTTACAAAGATAAAATCGGCCCACAATGTTCGCGCAACTTGGATTGCTTCTTCACGCAGTCGTATCACATGCCAATAGCGTTGTGCCGTCCACTTCTGTGAGCCTTCTTCATCAGGAAAGAATGCCTCACCATCATCACTAGTCAAGTTGACATTGTGATACTCGTTCAACACTGCCTCAGCCCAGGTGTCAACAATTTCAGCTGTTTGGTCCACATTATGGTCTGTGTAAATCCTGCAGAAAAATAGTAGATATTAATCCATAAACCTGCCAAGCACATCGTGTTAGCTCATGGCTATCTGATTTTATGAACATGTGCAAAAATATACATGCCCAGCATGATTTACCAGAGCCACACTAGGATAAAACAAAATAGCGTGTACACCAAACAAACACTGAAAGCCTGACTGATTTTATGCTGGTAAATTATGTTTTGCAATACTTCAATTTAACAATTTAACAGGTCCATATTGCTTGTCCAGTTGATAAACTCATTCATCCACACTATGCTACTACTATGCAGATGTTTTAAGAGACCAAAATGTCAGGCTAGTGATAGCTTAACGGGAAGTTTTATGTTGGAATAGTAAATATTGTGACGCCTCTTGTCGTGCCAACTGACCGCCATTACCGCAGCACTGAAATTATACACGTTTCCCGCATGAAACTTTTCACACGACGTTCCTCGTCACCTTGACTACCCCCCCGCAGCGGCCAGGCTGGCCGCTCCCACGGGGGGGGTGAATCAGTGTAGGCATCTATTATGCGCTTCACCCTCATCTGAACAGCAGTCAATCATCATCATATGTTCTGGCTGACAATCATCATCTTCTTGGAACGTGCGCTTCTTTTTCGGGTCTGTTGCGCTTGTTCGTTCCCGAGTTCACGACCAATAAACCTCGTTACAACCGAGTCGTCATAATATGTAGTGTTAAGCATGAAATCAACCAAAAAAACTGCATTATGCAATATTTATATCCTCAGAACTGATTGGTTAGTATACATTTTAGGTGACATGCGTAGAAACAAAAGTGTGTGCCCAAAATAAAAAAAATCCTTTATAAGATAAGGCTACCATCAACAAATGTAACTTTAAAGGGGCCCTAAAACTTTTCAAGTAACCATGGAATAAATTCACTGGAAGAGCTTATTGCCTCACAAATTCAATGCCACAAAAAACTTTAGAAATTCGTCCAGTGCGAGTAGAGTTACAAAGATTTGTCGCATGCTGCAATGGCATTCTCTCTTCTCTCGTTCTGACAAAAGCGTTGGAAGCTAAGCAGGGAGGGATGGCAGAGGCAATGAAATTACGTCATGCATGCCTCGTGACCTTGAGCGCTCTTTTTTTTTTTTCTTGTTCAAATGCGCGACCCTTTCATTCAGTGTGATCGTGCAGGCACGCGTGGACAAGTCACGGCCTCCCGTGGCGATCTCTGTAATGACCAAGGGAGCCATGTTCAAATCGGCCAATGGCTGATAGATGGATTCCTACGAGTCATTTTTGAGCGTCTTCCATCATTTGTCAAGAGAAGAGAAAGCAATTTTTAGCTGACTTTGATAACTTATTGTGAATTCCAGGCCACGTGCTGCGCTATAATATTTGGCTCATGCGTTGTCGGGAGCGTCTACTACTGATCGGCAGCGTTTTCTGACCATGCTTAAAAAGAGTTGCAGGGCCCCTTTGAAGGGACACTAAAGAGCAAAACAATTTTTTGCGTATTATTAAAGTACAATTTCCCAATCGCGAAAACTCCACTTTTACATGACACGATACTCAGTAGGTGAGAGAATGCATGCAAATAAAACACAGGTGGCAACGCTATCCTGAGATTCCTGCACCAAGCACCTAGACGTCATAAATTTTGAAGGAGTATTTTGGGTCTCACATAGCTTCTAATCATTAAAAATTAAGTATATCATCTGTGGGTGCTGTATATCTAGCGTACAAAGTTTCTGAAAACTTCATCAAGCCAATGCCAAGAAAATACGAAGAATACATTTTGAAATTTTTGATTTCATGCAGGAAGATTTCGGTAGGAAATTTAAAAATTGAATTTCAACCTTGATTTTCTTTGCTTTTAATGAACTTATCATAGTGAAACATTGATGATGACTGATTTGTGGGGATTAACATTTCAAAACCACCATATGATTATGAGAGACGCCGTAGTAGAGGGCTCCGGAAATTTCGACCACCTGGGGTTCTATAACGTGCACCCAAATCTGAGCACACGGGCCTACAACATTTCCACCTCCATTGGAAATGCAGCGGCCGCAGCCAGGATTTGATCCCGTGACCTGTGGGTCAGCAGCCGAGTACCTTAGCCACTAGACCACCATGGCGGGGCCATAGTGAAACATTTGGCATTAGAGTTTTCATAGTGCAGTTCGTCAATATAAACGAAGTCACTGTTTCTATTTAGTGTCCCTTTAAAGGGACACTAGCCAGTAATTATGTGAAAAGTGGTTGCCTCTGGTAACATATGGAGTTCTCACACTAGATTACTGGGATAACACTGACTACACATAACAAAACTTTCATTTTCACTTCTCTTCT
This sequence comes from Rhipicephalus microplus, assembly GCF_043290135.1. Classification (NCBI taxonomy): domain Eukaryota; kingdom Metazoa; phylum Arthropoda; class Arachnida; order Ixodida; family Ixodidae; genus Rhipicephalus; species Rhipicephalus microplus. Next base: position 1,395,171 of record NW_027464638.1, on the reverse strand, counting down.
AAGGTTTAACCTATCACAAAAAATTGATAATAATTACAGATTTTAGACAACATTTTCTCCCTTTATTCGATGTCTAACACATGAAGCATCAAAAAGAAAAGAACAAAAGAGCACTTTGCAAGTTGTGATGCTCTATATGTGCTTTAGAGCACTGCGTGCAAATTTTAAAAGTACATACAGAAAACAAAGCTGCTTTATTAAAATCGACATTCATTTGAAGCTGGCCGGCCTACCATCTATAGTCTCTAAAAGACCACAAAACACCTTTTCTTCAAAACAAACATATTGCAGTCTGTGTGAAATTGGAATGAATGCATTGAGTGTACTACATTATTAAAAGATTTTTTCAAGTATTTATGAGCTCCTCTGTGAAGGTCATGGCCAGCAAAGTTGTGTAGCACTGAATTTATTAAAATTTTATTCATATATTTACACACTCATATATAATCTTTTATATTTACCAAGGTGGAAGCATGGTCGTCAGCACGATTTTCTCTTGGGGGGTGCAAACCAGTGTTGCATAGTGTCTGGGAAGGGGGAGAGTACTTGTATAGCCTTGTTGAAGGCAAGTGCTGGTAAGGCTTAAGGGGGGCAAGTGCTCTTTTTGCACCCCCTTGCTGACGCCCATGGTTGGAAGTGCTTAATTACTTCCACCTCAATGAACGTGGGCACAGGCTGAGGTTTCCTGCAGAGCAGGAGCATGTTTTTCGGGACAAGAGCTGCCGTAGAAGACTGGTGACAAGTCAATTTTTCAAAGAAAAAAAAAAACTAGCAGAAAAAAAATTGATAGGCTGCTTTAAATGGTTCCATGCCTTCCTTTTTGCCATACAATGTTGTTGGAAGCATTGGTCAATTTTTCTTTTTAAGATCAAGCTATACTTGTTAGTAAAGTGAGTTTCAGAAAATCAGGGTTCTGCCATATCTGCTTCAGCAGCTGTGAGTATTGACGGCGCTTGTCACATATTACATGCTGTTCAACTAGATTGAAATGCAAATCTCATATATGTACATTGTTCCTGAATGCACCATTAGCCCTTATTTAATTTCACTGTGCTGAATCTTGCTGCAGAAAATCATTTTGGTGAAGGCACTACCATATTCGATGAGCCATTCGACATGCCCTGTTCAGGGAACCACACTAAAATTCTAATTTTTGTTTGCTCGGAAAGAATATAATTCGTACAAGTGGCCCATGTATTGCAAGGCTTATAACGACTTTTATTGAAATATATAATATGTGACTGACATCAAAATATATAGGTCTTTACTTAGACACTAAGGATTATTAGTGAAAATTGAAAAATCAACATATTACCCCATTTGCTTTCTAGCAACAAAATGCCAAGTGTCTTGGAATCAAAGTGCATGTATTTGACACACTTGCAGTCAGTTTGTCATAATTTTCACCTGAAGGGTATATAACCACAGTCAACAACTGCGACAAGTGTATAGGACTCACTTGCAGCCCAAAGAATTTTTAAATGCAGCCTCTGTTTCAGCATTCTAGTGTAATGTTTATAGGACCAGTCAATATATGTTCCATTCATAACAAAGCTAATGCAGCATTCTTTTTAACACTGCAGCTATAAGTATCCCAATTAACCTTATTTATCCAAACAAATTTATTTTTGTTGCATTAAACCAAGAAACATTAGGTCGCACATATGTTCTGCAAGCTGGTCTCTGGTAAGGAACCATGACACACAGCAATTGCAAATTTATTTTCTTTTCTTTTTAGAGAGATTTCATGTTGCCACTGATGGAAATACACATTTATTTGAATTTTTGTGCTATGCAGCAGTGTTTTCCTAGGAAAGGCATTAGTGACACAGATGTATTTTTTTTCTGCGCACTTCAATGTGCTCAAAATATTAAGAGCAAATTTTACGTGCTTCTCAACTGCTTCATCATAAACAGGATGCTAAAAAAAACCTCTTAGTGGACCACACGAACACATGTTTATCATGTGCAATATATCAGCCTGTAGTCAAAGTAAGCATTAAATGGGTGTTAGGCCCAAATAATTACACAATGGTGTGGACGCATTGCAATGTTTATCTCCGACCTCAAAACTTTCTCTACATGTTCAAGTATGCAAAAAGAACTGCAGCACTCAAATGTTGCCTTTACACCACCATGTAGCTTTCTGTCTTCTGTCTTTACCAGCACACTGTAAGCCACATATTAGGGGATGTTAAATGAAGCAACACTACGATAGAAATCATCTTAATAAGTAACTCTGTGGTTAAGATTTATTTGGTCAAACGGCACCTGCATGAAGCTAACTCCATGTGTGCCTTTTTGAATGCACTTGAACTTATTTATTTTGCCTAAAATAGAAATGTCCCATCATATGACCCGTCGTTATCGTAATCGGCCTGTTTAAGTTCACTGCAGGCTAAGTGGCTCCCTCAGTGACCTCCAACTTATCACTGCATCAGCTGCACATCCACGGCTCCATATCCGCCATGCCTGCAAATTTTCTAATCTCTCATCCTCCGCCGCCCGACTCAAGTTTCTATCTCTGCTCTTGTTTCCACATGCCTCGGCAATCGTTCTATAAATGGTGAAAAAGATTAAGGTCCAGACGGAATAGCCCCCAAAAAATAATAAAGGAGTTGCCACGTAGTGAAATTAAACTTGGCTAATTTTTTTAACACGAGTTCCCTTTTCACTTTCGATTCAGCAGACGACACGCGCGCACATTAACCTGCGCTAATACCTGCGAACACAATAGCTACGCTGTATTTATCTATTACGAAAATTCGCAGCATGCTGCCAACAAAAGAAGGAGAATCATTAAGGGATATGCGTTTAATTAATCTCTAACTGGCGGCGCGCGTTAGCAATTAAATGGAAAAAGTATGTCAATCGCCCGTAGCAAATTATTACACGCGGGAATCGCATCGAGCCGTGTACCAAGGGGTGAGCAACAATAAAAAATTCTGCGACACCTTTTTTTTTTTTTCCTTTCTAGCGAACTACCCACACACTGCACAACAGCTGACTTAAGATCGGCGGTAGCATGATACCTGCGGCGTCGCACCACCTACTTACCACAAACTTATCCTTGATTTAGGGTAGCTTTGTTGCTCCAGGTAACCGAAGAAGTAGGGCAACACGTGCGCCTTGTTCCTCAGTATGACAGCAATAAGCACAGTCGGTGGTTCTAGTTTGTCGCCTTCACCCTTTGCTGAGGAGTTCACCACGCCTACTGATGACAGTAGGGAAAGCCAGTAGCCCAGAAACACAAGCGAAAGGTATTTCATTATGAGGCGCCAGAAAGGGGTCGTTTTTTTTACTTCTTTATGTCAATAATATGACCTAAGCGCAAATATCTGATTACTTATTATCTGCCGCTCACTTATGCGCTAATTATTTAAAACGTGAAGATGCGGAGGAGCCCGTAGGAGCAGCGAGAGCGCACCTGAAGGCGGATCAAATCCGGAGCGGCAGGTAAACTAAAGCCACGTGACAAAATGCACAGTGTTGGCGGGAGCTTTTCAGACACACGCCAGCGTATCTGCAGTTTGGCTATAGTGAACTAGATAGGAGTAGCGGGACGAGGGTGGTCCTCCTGGAGAGGCCGTTTGCACGGCAACCGCTAGGTAGCGCTGTGGCGTCTTAGAGGCTAGGGTAGGGTGGCTAGAATGGGGAGGTGCGATGACTGCGGCGGCGGCCTCTTGCCTAGCGAGGCCCCTCTGCGCGTTCTCGCCGCTGGGGGAAAATTTGGCGCGTCAGTCTGGGGCGCTGTTGGCATGTGCCGACTGTGAGCATGTGTTGCTCGTGTCTCGTTGGTGACGGAGCAGCGCAAGTAAGCTGTCGCTGTTCGCGAAGTACGGCCTGCTTTTTCTATCGCTTCCCGATTTCTTGAAGGAGATGATGTCAACGGTTGTCGTCGATTTTCGAACCGCTCTGAAAAATGCCGTTGACGGGGAAAAAAAACGCAGAGGTGGTGCTTTGTGCCAGGTTGCGACGCCGGCTACAAGTCCTGTGGTGAAAGACTGTCTCTATTTCGTGCACCTGCCCGTGAGGATGAATTTGAAAAGTGGGCACGTGCCATACCAAGGGCCGACAAGCCACTGCAAGAGAATTCTGCAGTTTGCGAAAGGCATTTTGACCCAAGGTACGTATGGAATTCGTACATGTTTAAGCATATAGAAAAGTTGAGGTTTCTACAAGTTAACACACTGACCCGGTGTGACACACGGGTCATGAGCAGCAGAAGTGCAGTGGAAAGAGCCAGACTAATTCAGATGATCGGTTGTTCTTGTACTTACATTGGCATGTTGCTCCACGTGGGCGCGTTTTGCGTTCTGCCTCCATCGACCCGCGGCTAGATGTGTGTCACTTAACGCTGCAGCACATGCATTAATTGTTGTTTCGTTGCTTGGAAATCCGAAGTGTCTTCATTACAGAGGCTACGCTCACTTTTTATTATGTTTTCAGGTTTATCATGAGACACTACGTGCACATTGTGAATGGAAAGGAGGTCCATATACCACGCGATGTGCCTGCCCTTAAGGAGAGTGCTATTCTAACAATTTTCCCGAACCTTCCAAAGTATATGACGAAAACTCTGCCAAAAGAGAGGAAGAGGAGAATGGGACAGGGCTCTTCCGTGCCTGCAAAGAAGAGCCGCGAGGACATTGACGATTCAGAACGCGAATCGGTTCAGCTCATTCCTCATGACGAACTGGACATAGTCAACGATGAAGTACCTCGGAAACACTTCATTTTTGGTCTTCGACTACCATCGGTACAAAGATAATTTTAGAAGCAGTTCTTCTGTGCGAGAAAGCTAATCTTTATGTGGACTACATCTGCACGGACGGCACGTCATGGAACCGTGCCATGTGGCACAACATGGGTGTTCATGGAAATGCTAAACATGTACGATGTAAGGTTACACACACATCCATGCGACGACAAGCGCTTCCTCTATTTTATTTCGGACTTCCCTCATCTTGCGAAATGTGTGCGAAACATCATGATTAAGCATGGCTTCAACACCTACAAGGGCCGAGTAAGCGTGTTATTTTATTCTCATAATATTTTGAAATGTTGGGTACCTGGTAAAGCTGGTTTACTAACCATTATGAACTCTTGCAGGTTCTTTGGGAACATGTGGCAATGACTTGGAAGGTCGACAGCAGTCCCTTCACATTGAAAGTTGCACCCAAGTTAACACGTTATCACATATATCCTAGTGGGTTCGAAAAGATGAGGGTCAATCTGGCTTTTTATATTTTCAGTAGCGCAGTTGAGCACGCGATGGATTTTCACAAAGAAAAAATTGAGCAACAGTACCCAAATCTGGAGCCAACAAAAGTATTTATCAACATGATGGCTCAAACAATTGACGCCATGACGTCGCGGTTTCCAGCAGAAGCTCTGAGGTATGTACACCAACTGGGCTCATTTTCATGTGAAGACGTAAATACTTTTCATGTTTCAGACGTGGCAGCACTAAAGAAACTGCACTTGACAACATGCTGGAATTTCTCGACCAGTGGGAGGCCCATGCAGGAGGGCTCGGCTTCTTAAGCAAGAGCACGGCAGAAGGTCTACGTGTGACGATCCACTCTGCGAAGGACCTACTGAAGTACCTCACTGAAATGGTTGGGTTTAGGTCTTTGATGACCTCCCGTCTCAGTCAAGACTGTTTGGAGCGTTCCTTTGGTATCGTCAGACAGGCCAGTGGAGCTAACGATCACCCAACTCCTGCGCAGTTCATTATCATAATCAAGTATGCTTGTGCATTTTCAGTCCTGTACATTGAAATACAAAGCATATAATCCAAAGTATCAATTTTTATAATTTACATGTATATATGCAGGTGCATAAGCTTTTATAGCTTGGCGAAAAGCCCCAAGGGAGCAAACGTATCTCCTGGACTTTTGGAGGCCCTGCTGTCCGAGGACCATCTGCTGTCTGAAAATGAAGCACCAGCTTGTGACGACGTTACACTACCTGTCGAAGCAGCAGAGGTTGCGATTGACCACGCTGACTACGTTGAAGAACGCAGTGATGACCGCCTCACCTATTATATTGCAGGATATGTAGCCAGGAAGCGGATCTTCTCAACCCAATGCGAAGCTTGCAAGGATGCCTGCCTCGTCACACGTGATAGTGTGACGGATCAATTGCCAGCAGAAGCGTGTAAAAAGTGGGACATGGGGGGCCTTCTTTACCCCTCTGTCCGTCTATATAGTCTAACCAAAACCCTTGAGAATAGACTAACTCGTGCATTTAGCACCACGTGCTTGTACACCAAAGTAGTGAAGGATTTTTTGCGCCTAGCAGCTAATGTGCCACAAATTGGCTGCAGTGAGCATCCAGCTTCTTTAACAACATCGGTTGTCAGGTTCTACAGCATTACGCGTGTCCATTTTCTGCTGAAAGGGCTAAACCAGTATTCTGTGCAGAATAAAGCCAAGAAGGTGAAGCCCTGTGTTATGTAATGTTTTATAGTACTGTTTCCAATAAACTTGTATCAAGCCACCAGTCTTGTAGTCTTGTACTTTATTGCATTCTTCTGCCACACTGCATAAAAACTGCATTGACTTCCACTCTTTAAAGTACTATTGCAATCGAAAATGTATAACAAATATGCGAACGACACACGCAGGGTTGTTGCCACCTGCTGGTCTGCGGGAGAGATTCCTCTAAACTATTTTTCGCGTGACAAGCGCGCCCACCTCGCAAGAAGTGGCCGGGAAACCCACGCTCCGTATCGGCTGCGTGGTTTGCGCTTGTAGATTACACGTGCAAGTTTCTCGACGTCAACAACATAATTGAAAAGACTACAGCGGTAAAACTGAGCGCGGTCGAATCTTTTACCCGCCCAGAGGCAAGAAGACGACGCGAGAAAAGCACATGGATGGATGGATATGACTGTACCCTTTAGATCGGGCGGTGGCTAGCGCCACCAAGCCGTAACACCTAATGAACCAAAAACTATATTTATTTTTTTTCCTTAAAAAATGAGTTTGAGGATTCGTACTTTGCAGTGAAGAGTTTAATTTTCACTCGTGTCTTGACTTTAGCCACCAATCAGATAACCTCCTTCTGGTTAAGTCTACCCGCTTAAAGTTTATTCTGCCCTCCCGGTCCCTAAACCCCAGTGCTTTGAAAAACTCTGCGCCATCATCCTGAACTATAGGGTGAAGCCCTTTACAGAACATTATCAAGTGTTCGGCAGTTTCTTCTTCCTCTCCACACGCACTGCATACTGTGTCTACCCCTTCGTATTTGGCCCGGTATGTCTTGGTTCGCAGTACTCCCGTCCTGGCCTCAAACAGTAGAGAACTACCCCGTGTATTATCATAGATCCTTTCCTTGGCAATTTCCTGCTTAAAAGTTCGATAGATCTCTAGTGCGGACTTCTTAATCATGCCCATTCTCCACATGTCAGTCTCCGTTTCCTTCACTTTCTTCTTAACCGATAGTTCTTTTTGGTTTGGCCACCTGCAGTTTTCTAAGTATTTACCAGTCAACTTCCTGGTTCGCTTTCTCCATTTTGTATCGACATTCTTCATGTACAAGTAGCTGAAAACCTTCCTAGCCCAACGCTCTTCCCCCATTTCTCTCAATCGTTTCTCAAATTTTATCTTGCTGCTAGCTTCCCTGCCCTCAAATGATGTCCATCCCATATCACCTTGTACTCCCTGATTTGGTGTATTCCCGTGAGCTCCTAAAGCAAGCCTACCTATTCCACGTTGCACAGCGCCCCCACCGGCAGCGCCACCGCGCGGCAGGAACGCGCTTTTGGGCCAGCCTCCGGAGGCCGGTCATCACACCTCCCCATTCTAGCCACCCTAGCTAGGGTTCCTCGATTCGCGCGGGCGGTGGAGGGGAGAGCGCGCATCGAGGAACCCTATTAGAGGCGAAGGGTATAGTGACTTAACAGGCAAAATGATCATAGATATGTGTGAAAGGCATGATTTAATCATTTGCAACAGTACCGAAAAGTGTGAAGGGAAAATAGCATGAGAGGTAGGAAGGCTGCAGTCAACAATAGAGAGGCTGGTCCTCCTGGAGAGGCCGTTTGCACGGAAACCACTAGGCGGCGCTGCGGCGCCTTAGAGGCGATGGGTATACTGACTCAACAGGAAAAATGATCATGGATATGTGTGAAAGGCATGATTTCATCATTTGCAACAGTACCGAAAAGTGTGAAGGGCAAATAACATGGGAGGTACGAAGGCTGCAGTCAACAATAGATTACGCACTGATTTCACATAGGATGTATGATAAGCTCAGGGGAATGAACATAGATGAAGGTGGCTCCAGAAGTCTGGGTAGTGATCACAAACGTATCAAGCTGTTTTGGAAGAGCAGTGAAAGTGGGAAGGAGACTAGGTGAGCAACTACAGGAAAATTTTCATACAGAAGGCAAATAGAAATTGCTTCTAAACAAATTGAGAAAGTAATCACTGACGATAATAAAACTGTGTGGACGTACACAAATCTATTTAGACTGTTTGGGATAGAGCTTGCTAAGGCACGTGAGAAGTCACCCCGGAAAAGAAGACACAAACCCAAAAGTTGGTGGGATGAGGAAGTTAAGAGAGCCATAGCAAAACGTCAGGAAGCCTCTAGGCAACACAGATGTGCTAAGCAACGGGGTGAACCGACAGATGATGTTGAAAGAAAATGGGAAATCTTTCTAAGCTCTAGAAAGGAAGCATCCCTCCTGATCAATGAAAAGATTAGAAGAAATGGTGCTCAGGCGCTGGCAGAAGTACATAAAAAGGACAGAAAGGCAGCTGCAAAATTTTGGAACCACCTTAACTCCCTAAGAAAGGAAACAAATCTAGAGCAGAGGTTTTTAACTACAGCTCCAGGTGCTAGGCTAGACGGGGACGAAGCTATTGAATATATAAGAACAAGGGTGACAGAAAAATTTCAACAAAGATCGAAGTGCCTTATGCACCACAATAGACAGGGATGGATCAAGTGGCACAATGGCTCCATTTTCACAACGAGAGTGGGAAAGGGCTGAGAAGAGGGTTCCAAGTAGTACATCAACAGGCCCAGATGGCATTCCAATTATGCTGATAAAGACATTGGGTCCGAAGTCGAAACAGACTTTGAGAGAGGCAGTGAGCAGAACTATAATCGATGGTGAAGTCCCCGATTGATGGAAACTTAGCAAGATGAGCATTATTTATAAAGGAAAGGGGGACAAAGATGACATAAACAACTACCGTCCTATAACAGTGACATAAGTGGTCTACAGGCTGGCGATGCAGATTATAAAGGAAAGACTGCAGGCATGGATAGAGGATGAGGGGGTGCTAGGGGAGCTGCAGAATGGGTTTCGAAAACACAGGAGTTTGGAAGACAATCTGTTCTCACTGACGCAGTGCATCGAAATAGCAGAAAAGGAACTCAGGCCCCTGTGGCTAGCATTTTTGGATATCAAGAGAGCGTACGATAGCGTGGTTCAAGAGGACTTGTGGGGAGTACTAGACACACTGGGTGTGGAAGATGCAGTCACTAACCTTTTAAAGGAAATTTATAAAGGTAACAAGGTAGTTACAAATTGGGAAAAACAGGTATCCAAGCCCACAGAGGTGAAACGGGGACTTAGGCAGGGGTGTCCACTGTCACCCTTGTTATTCATGATGTACCTACAAGGATTAGAGGCCAAATTAGAGGGAAGTGGACTTGGCTTCAACCTCTCTTTAGTCAAACAAGGAAAACTCTTTGATCAGGCACTACCAGCATTAATGTACGCAGATGATATAGTGCTAATGGCCGACAACAAGGAAGATTTGCAGAGATTGATGGACATCTGCGGTAATGAGGGAGATGGGTTAGATTTTAGATTCAGTCAGGAAAAATCAGCAGTCATGATTTTTAATGATAACGAAGGTAGTGAGCTTAGAATACAGGAAGTCACGCTAGAGATAACAGATAAATACAAATATCTGGGCGTATGGATAAGCAATGGGACCGAGTACCTAAGGGAACGCGAAATATACTTGATGACTAAAGGCAACAGGAATGCAGCAGTGATGAAAAATAGGGCACTGTGGAATTACAATAGGTATGATGTTGTGAGAGGATAATGGAAAGGGGTCATGGTTTCTGGGCTGACGTTCGGCAATGCGGTATTGTGCATGAGATCAGAAGTTCAAGCAAGATTAGAAATTAAGCAACGTGGAATAGGGAAGCTTGCTTTATTAGGAGCTCACGGTAATACACCAAATCAGGGAGTGCAAGGTGATATGGGATGGACATCATTTGAGGGCAGGGAAGCTAGCAGCAAGATAAAATTTGAGAAGCGATTGAGAGAAATGGGGGAGGAGCGTTGGGCTAGGAAGGTTTTCAGCTACTTGTACATGAAGAATGTCGATACAAAATGGAGGAAGCCAACCATGAAATTGACTGGTAAATACTTAGAAAACAGCAGGTTGCCAAACCAAAAAGAACTATTGGTTAAGAAGAAAGTGAGGGAAACGGAGACAGACATGTGGATAATTAACATGATTAAGAAGTCCGCACTAAAGATCTATCAAACTTTTAAGCAGGAAATTGCCAAGGATAGGATCTATGATAATACTCGGGGTAGTTCTCTACTGTTTCAGGCCAGGACGGGAGTATTGCAAACCAAGACATATCGGGCCAAATACGAAGACACAGTATGCAGTGCGTGTGGAGAGGTAGAAGAAACTGCCGAACACTTGTTAATGTTCTGTAAAGGGCTTCACCCTTTAGTTCAGGATGATGGCGCAGAGTTTTTCAAAGCACTGGGGTTTAGGGACAGAGAGGGCAAAATAGACTTTAAGTGGGTAGAAATCACTAGAAGGAGGTTATCTGATGGGTGGCTAAAGTCAAAGCACGAGTGAAAATTAAACCCTTCACTGCAAAGTATGAATCCTCAACCTCACTATTTGAAGGGGAAAAAAAGATAAATCTATTGGTTTGTTCACGAAGTATTACGGCTAGGTGACGTTAGCCGCCGCCCGATCTAAAGGGTACAGCCACATATCCATCCATCCAGCGACAGCATAGAGGGCGAAAATGTCATTATTCATGCTGGACTCAATGATGTGTTGAAGGTCAAGGATAAGAATCATCAGAGACAATTAGAGGATGGGATGCGTAAGCTCCGAGAAGCCTCTGGGAGTGTGCATGTGACCATATGCACAGTCCCAGAGGTCTGGGGGCGGTCTCGTGGGATTGAAAGGAGGGTAGTGGAGGCCAACTATGTGATCAAGGGTATGAGCCGGCAACTCGGATACAGTGTAATGGAAGTGAAGCAAGACGTGTACGAGCCCGGCGCTCGCCCCTTTGCACAGATAGCATTCACTATAGTTGTGCGATTGGCAGGAGGGTCGGTAATAGAATGGGTCGTCAAGCCACAGCATTTTGAGAGGGACCCAGGGCCCTGAGACACACAGTGTAGCCAAAGACGGTACTAAAGGGGCACAAATATTCAAGCCACATGGAGTCCATAGAAAAGAAATCGACGTTAGCACAAGGGCCGAGTTAAGTCAGACATAGGCTATATTAACATGCAGGGTGGCAGGAATAGGTTAAATTAGGAAGGGATAGAAGAGTAGTTGAGGCAGGAGGAGCTGATGGTATATGGGGTTGTGGAGACACATCTTCGGGACATGGGGCAACCACCTTGCAATCCGGACTACGTATGGGAATATTGCAATAGAACAAAAGGCAGCAAAAAGGGGGGTAGAATTGGTGCATTCATGTATAAATGTATGGGTTGGCGAAGAGTCAATTAAGCAGGGATGCACGGAACATTTATGGTTAAGAGGGAAAGTAGCTGGGCAGATGACACTCCTTGGTTTGGTGTACTTGTGGATGGGAGCAAAGGCCAGAGAGGAAAACCAGGCAATGGTGGAGTGTATATCAAAAGACAGGAATTAGGAGGAGAGTGCGAGATAATTAAACTAGGAGATATCAATGCGCACATAGAAGATATAGATGGGTATAAGTACCTAACAGGCAAATTGATCATGGCTATGTGTGAAAGGCATGATTTGATCATTTGCAACAGTATTGAGAAGTTTGAAGGGCAAATAACATGGGAGGTAGGAAGGCTGCAGTCGACGATAGATTATGCACTGATGTCACATAGGATGTATGCTAGGCTCAGGGGAATGCACATAGATGAATGTGGCTCCAGAAGTCTGGGTAGTGATTACAAACGTATCAAGCTAAGTTTTGGAAGAGCAGTGAAAGTGGGAAGGAAACAATATGAGCAGCTACAGGAAAATTTTTTTTCAGAAAAGCAAATAGAAATAGCTACTAAACACATTAAGGAAGTAATCACTGAGGATAATAAAACAGTGTGGACATACACGAATCTAATTAGACTGTTCGAACTAGAGCTTGCTAAGGCACGTAATTCACCCTGGAAGAGAAGAAACAAACCCAAGAGTTGGTGGAATGAGGAAGTTAAGAGAGCCAAAGCAACGTCAGAAAGCCTCTAGCGAACACAGACATGCTAAGCAGCGGGGTGATTCGACCGATGATGTTGAAAGAAAATGGGACATCTTTCTAAGCTAAAGAAGGGAAGCATCCCTTCTGATCCATGAAAAGATTAGCAGAAGGGGGCTCAGTGGCTGGCAGAAGTACATAAAAAGGATAAGAAGGCAGCTGCGAAATTTCGGAACCATCTAAACTCCCTAAGAAATGAGACAACCCTAGAACAGAGGTTTATAACTACAGCTCAAGGTACTAGGCTAGAAGATGGCGAAGCTATTGAATATATAAGAACAAGGGTGACAGAAAAATTTCAACAATACAAATTTTAAGAAGTGCCTGAGGCACCACAATAGACAAGGATGGATCAAGTGGTGCAATGGCTCCATTTTCACAACGATAGTAGGAAAGAGCCGAGAAGAGGGTGCCTAGTAGTACATCAACAGACCCAGATGGCATTCCAATTATGCTGATAAAGACATTGGGTCCGAAGTCTAAACATACTTTGAGAGAGTCAGTGAGCAGAACTATAATCGATGGTGAAGTCCCTAATGGATGGAAACTTAGCAAGATGAGCATTATTTATAAAGGAAAGGGGGACAAAGATGACATAAACAACTACCGTCCTATAACAGTGACATCAGTGGTCTACAGGCTGGCGATGCAGATTATAAAGGAAAGCCTGCAGGCATGGATAGAGGATGAGTGGGTCTGGGGGAACTGCAGAATGGATTTCGAAAACACAGGAGGTTGGAAGACAATCTGTTCTCACTGACGCAGTGCATCGAAATAGCAGAAAAGGAACACAGGCCGCTGTGGCTAGCATTTTTGAATATCAAGGGAGCGTACGATAGCGTGGTTCAAGAGGACTTGTGGGGAGTACTAGACACACTAGGTGTGGAAGATGGAGTCACTAATCTTTTAAAGGGTTTCTATAAAAGTAACAAGGTAGTTATAAATTGGGAAAAACAGGTATCCGAGCCCACAAAGGTGAAGCAGGGACTTAGGCAGAAGTATCCACTGTCACCCTTGTTATTCATGATGTACCTACAAGGATTAGAGGCCAAATTAGAGGGAAGTGGACTTGGCTTCAACCTCTCTTTAGTCAAACAAGGAAATCTCATTGATCAGGCACTACCAGCATTAATGTACGCAGATGATATTGCCATGTTCCATTTCCCAAGTTTTGTACCAGATGTCACGGGGTCATGACGGGGCCGAAGACAGGAGACTTCGTGTTGGGATTTAACTGTTTATTTGGGCGAACCTGTGCCCGGTAAACGGAAAGTCCAATTACAGCAGCAGTCTTGCACAGATAGCAGTCTTGGACTGATAGCGGCGAACGGAGCGTCGGCCTTCGATCAACATTTGACAAGCGGCGAAGCGCGTCGGCATTTATACTCTTGCCATCGAATGTTCTAGCGTTATCGCTGGCGGTGGCGTAGGTTCCAGAATAATCTGTACCGTTCGCAGAGTGGGCGTGATCTTATAGAAATGATATATATACTACAGTCCGGAAGCTTCTCGAAAACTGCAGGCGCGGTTTGCGCTGAGAATCGTGTAGTGTTTTGGGACGATAGCAAAACTTGGGAAATGGAACGTGGCATTGCCCCCTTTGAAAAAGGCATCGTCCCGATGCTTTGATTGATTTGTGGGGTTTAACGTCCCAAAACCACCATATGATTATGAGAGACGCCGTAGTGGAGGGCTCCGGAAATTTTGACCACCTGGGGTTCTTTAACGTGCGCCCAAATCTGAGCACACGGGCCTACAACATTTCCGCCTCCATCGGAAATGCAGCCGCCGCAGCCGGGAATCGAACCCGCGACCTGCGGGTCAGCAGCCGAGTACCTTAGCCACTAGACCACCGCGGCGGGGCCGTCCCGATGCTTTAACTAAAGATGAAGGTACAACAATAATGCAAGAAAGTACAATTAATAAATTACGATACAACAATAATACAAAAAAAACACTGTTTCAGTTTGCTAACACGCATGAAACGGCTTGAGGCGCGTGACATGGACGACTTCAGGTCGCGATCGGCGTCGTTGAGAGTTCGTTATTTTGTAGGGGACAACCTCGTAATTAAGTGGGCCGAGACGTCGAACCACCCTGTACGGTCCGAAGTACCGTCGCAGAAGCTTTTCACTTAGTCCATGTCGGCGTATCGGCGTCCATGCCCAAACACGTTCACCGGGCTGGTATTCCACGAAGCGTCGTCGAAGATTTTAACGGCGGCTGTCGTTCCTCTGTTGATTCTTGATACGGAGACGCGTGAGTTGTCGGGCTTCTTCGGCGCGTTGAAGGTACTCACTCACATCGAGGTTTTCTTCATCGGTGATATTGAGTAACATGGCATCGAGCGTCGTTGCCGGGCTCCTTCCGTAGACCAATTTGTATGGAGATATCTGTGTCGTCTCCTGCACCACCGTGTTGTATGCGAAGGTCACGTACGGAAGAATGGCGTCCCAGGTCTTGTGTTCGACATCGACGTACATTGACAGCATGTCGGCGATCGTCTTGTCAAGCCGCTCGGTGAGGCCTTTGGTCTGTGGGTGGTACGCTGTCGTTCGGCGATGGTTTGTCTGGCTGTATGCCAAGATCGCTTGAGTTAACTCGGCAGTAAATGCCGTTCCTCTGTCGGTGATAAGAACCTCCGGGGCGCCGTGACGTAGGACGATATTTTCGACGAAGAACTTAGCTACCTCGGATGCACTGCCTTTGGGAAGGGTTTTTGCCTCGGCGTAGCGGGTGAGGTAGTCGGTAGCTACCACGATCCACTTGTTCCCGAAAGCCGACGTCGGGAACGGCCCCAGTAGGTCCATACCAATCTGCTGGAAAGGTCGGAAAGGTGGTTCAATTGGCTGCAGAAGTCCCGCTTGCCTTGTCGGTGGTGTCTTGCGTCGCTGACAGTCCCGGCATGTCATCATATAACGAGTGACGTCGGTAGTAAGACGTGGCCAGTAGTACCTTTCTTGGATCCTCGCGAGCGTGCGAGAAACACCGAGGTGCCCTGCCGTCGGATCGTCGTGCAGGGCCTGCAGGAGTTCTGGTCGCAGAGCTGAAGGCACCACAAGGAGGTACTTAGCTCGAAGCGATGAAAAGTTTTTCTTTTGTAGAAGACCGTTTCGTAGAAAGAACGACGCAAGTGCGCGCTTGACTACCATCGGGACTTCGGCGGTCCTGCCTTCGAGGTATTCTATTAGGGCCTTATGTTCCGGGTCGGCCCGCTGTCGTTCAGCGAAGTCGTTGGTAGTTATCGCTCCCAAGAAGTAGTCGTCATCCGGGTCGTCGGGCAGTGGTTGGTCGACAGGCGCACGAGAGAGACAGTCGGCGTCGGAGTGTTTTTTGCCGGACTTGTAAATGACAGTAATGTCATATTCTCGAAGTCTCAGGCTCCATCGGGCGAGGTGACCTGAAGGGTCCTTCAAGGTGGCTAACCAACACAAGGCGTGGTGGTCGCTCACAACTTTGAAGGGCCTGCCGTAGAGGTAGGGGCAAAATTTCGACGTAGCCCAGATGATGGCGACGCACTCCTTTTCTGTTGTGGAATGATTGGCTTCTGCTTTGGATAGCGATCGGCTGGCGTAACTAATAACCCTTTCAAGTCCGTCAGCCCTCTGCACAAGAATGGTGCCAAGACCTATGGTGCTTGCGTCAGTGTGTATTTCTGTCTCGGCGAATTCGTCGAAATGGGCAAGTAACGGAGGCGTCTGGAGGCGATGTTTAAGCTCCTGGAAAGCGTGTTCCTGTGGCGTTTCCCACTTGAACTCCACGTCGGCCTTGGTAAGGTTTGTGAGCGGATCGGCGATGCGGGCGAAGTTTTTCACGAACCGCCTATAATAGGCGCACAGGCCCAGAAATCGGCGCACCGCCTTCGTGTCAGTGGGTGGCGGGAAGTCGGCGATGGCGGCTGTTTTCCGTGGATCGGGACGAACTCCAGCAAAACTGCGATTCGGCCTAGTTGGAATCTATCCATCCTGAAAATGTATGCGCAGGCGAACAAGGACAAAGAAAGGAATACAAACTGGCGCAATCTAACAACTGATTTATTAATCGAAAAACATTGACTCTTTTTAACCCTCGAAACAGCGCTCCCTGGTGACCTAAAAAAAAAAAAAAACACACACAATGCACTGCGCACTTACGACAACGATAACAAAAACACAAAAACGATAACAGTTTCATTGATTGACAGACAGGAGCGCGATTTCTTTTGTTAGTAAAGCTACTGAAGGGTGGCTAACACAGTTGTCTTTCTGCTTGTCTATATGATATGCCTCCATTATCTCCCTTGACGTCTTGTTTCTACTCCTATACAGCAAGGTAGTGTCGCTAAAGCAAGGAGAGCATGCGCACTCATTGCAATGCATTGCCAAATGGGTTACAGGCCGACCTTTCAGGCTTGACATATGCTCTCTTAGCCTCGTGTTAATGCACCTGCCAGTCTGCCCTATATATACACAACCGCATGATAAAGGTATGCAATACACCACACTGTGTGCACATTCAACAAACCTGAGCTTATGTCTTATGCTACATCTCTTATGTGCGTTGGTCCCTCTGTCGCATTTCTGGTTGACCAACGCGCACACTCCTCCTATTTTGTTTTTGGCCGAAAACACTACTTTCACATCATACTTTCCAGCCACCTTTTTTAATCTATGTGAAAGCCTATGTACATAAGGGACCGCTACTACCTTAGAGCTAGAACCAGTCATCCCACCTGTTTCCAAACATGGCGCCGTTTCCCGTCTGAGCTTCTTTAATAACCTAGTGCCTACGGCCAACATCACAGAGAATGGGTACCCCTCGTCCTGGAGCCTAGAGACCTGTTCATGAAACGACGCATGAACAGTATGGAAACAGGATTTAACCAATGCAGACCGAAAACAATTTGTTATAATTCCATTCTTGACCAGCTTAGAATGACATGAAGCGAAACTCATAAGCGGCTTTCCTGCCCTAGGCGAAAAGGTCCAACACACATGATCTGACAAAAAGTCCAGCTTCAAATCCAAAAACTGTAGCTTATTTTCAACCGGTACTTCTGAAGTAAATGTCAACCCCTTTCCTAGAGAATTAAAAGCATTCAATACCGAAACCCTGAAGTCCTCTTTGT
Source organism: Rhipicephalus microplus (assembly GCF_043290135.1). Classification (NCBI taxonomy): domain Eukaryota; kingdom Metazoa; phylum Arthropoda; class Arachnida; order Ixodida; family Ixodidae; genus Rhipicephalus; species Rhipicephalus microplus. Next base: position 1,377,590 of record NW_027464638.1, on the reverse strand, counting down.
GCACATCGCACCCCAACACCAAGTAGTCATCGACATACCTGAAGACCTTGTAGACTACACCTTGTAGGCAAAACGACAAATCTCTATCTATGCTGCCCATGAAAATGTCACTAAGGACCGGCGCTACCTTTGACCCAATGCATACCCCCTTCGCCTGGATGAACGTTTTATCCCCGAACCCCACGTGAGTGTTCTCTAAATAAAAGCTCAGAAGCTCAAGAAAAGACTCGACGGGCATACCACAGGTGTTGCGAAACGTCACTTCATTATTTTCTGTTATGCACTCTAGGACACAATGCATTAAAGGCACATGCGGCAACGAGTAATACAAGTCCTGAGCGTCAATGCTGATACCCCAACTGTTTTTTCTGTTATCTGATGCAAAAAACCCCGTGAGACCCTCAGAATTAGCCAGCAGAAAAGGGTCATTTACTTTCAACGACTTCAACATCTTTTGCAGATACCCCGCAACTAGCTTCTGCCACGCCCCTTTTTCTGAAACAATAGGCCTAAAAGGAACCTCCTGCTTATGGGTTTTTGCTGTGAAAAACACCTTCAATTCCAATCCCTTTGAATTCCCAACATCCGACGCAAGTTTTTCTAAGTTGCATTTCCTTAATAACTCGACAGCCTTCCTCTTCACGCTTTCTACATTCACATGACATTCTTTAAAGCACTTTTGAATTGCCGCAGAGGCTTTATCTACATACATAGTCTCCGGTAGAACAACCAAAAAACCTTCTTTGTCCGCTTGAACAACTCTTAAGTTGTTCTCAACCAAATAACTAGCAACCCGAGCGACATTACGGCAAGGCGTGGTGCTTACCGAAGCTTTGGCGACAACGTCCACACATTCCACTACACATCTGTCTTTTTCCTTTTCGGGTACTTGCCGGGCAATGTCTCTTGTGAGGGATAGCTTGTCCACAAGGTCAAGTCTAGGCTCCACACAGAACTTCGGTCCCAACCTCAGGACCTTTTGTTGGCGCTCTTCCACCACCGCATCACCCAGGAGTAGAAGGCCTCCCTTCGGCGGATCTCTCTTTTTCCTGGGCAAGCCCCGACGCACGTCATTCCACATGGCCTCAGTTAAAATGTTCGCTTGTCTACACCACTCGCGGAAGACCTTGACGTTTAGACGCCCATCAGAAACAGACGAACACGCCACTCTTAGGCAATCCTTGAAGTGCCTAACCTGTCTTCGGCTCTCTGATCGCAGAATCTTGCTGATTCTTCTCGCATGTCCTTCCGATGGAGGCAACCACCCGCACACAAGCAGAACTTCCATAGGGCACTGTGCATTCTTTAGGAACCAGCTCAGCTTGCGGGCTCTGCATTCGCAGACCGCGATAAACGGCACCAGAACCGCCGGGTTAGATAAGTCAAAGTTAGGACATGAAGAAAGAAGGCCGGATGAACTAGAAATAAACTGAAGCAAAACTGCGATTCGGCCTAGTTGGAATCTATCCATCCTGAAAATGTATGCGCAGGCGAACAAGGACAAAGAAAGGAATACAAACTGGCGCAATCTAACAACTGATTTATTAATCGAAAAACATTGACTCTTTTTAACCCTCGAAACAGCGCTCCCTGGTGACCTAAAAAAAAAAAACAAACACACACAATGCACTGCGCACTTACGACAACGATAACAAAAACACAAAAACGATAACAGTTTCATTGATTGACAGACAGGAGCGCGATTTCTTTTGTTAGTAAAGCTACTGAAGGGTGGCTAACACAGTTGTCTTTCTGCTTGTCTATATGATATGCCTCCATTATCTCCCTTGACGTCTTGTTTCTACTCCTATACAGCAAGGTAGTGTCGCTAAAGCAAGGAGAGCATGCGCACTCATTGCAATGCATTGCCAAATGGGTTACAGGCCGACCTTTCAGGCTTGACATATGCTCTCTTAGCCTCGTGTTAATGCACCTGCCAGTCTGCCCTATATATACACAACCGCATGATAAAGGTATGCAATACACCACACTGTGTGCACATTCAACAAACCTGAGCTTATGTCTTATGCTACATCTCTTATGTGCGTTGGTCCCTCTGTCGCATTTCTGGTTGACCAACGCGCACACTCCTCCTATTTTGTTTTTGGCCGAAAACACTACTTTCACATCATACTTTCCAGCCACCTTTTTTAATCTATGTGAAAGCCTATGTACATAAGGGACCGCTACTACCTTAGAGCTAGAACCAGTCATCCCACCTGTTTCCAAACATGGCGCCGTTTCCCGTCTGAGCTTCTTTAATAACCTAGTGCCTACGGCCAACATCACAGAGAATGGGTACCCCTCGTCCTGGAGCCTAGAGACCTGTTCATGAAACGACGCATGAACAGTATGGAAACAGGATTTAACCAATGCAGACCGAAAACAATTTGTTATAATTCCATTCTTGACCAGCTTAGAATGACATGAAGCGAAACTCATAAGCGGCTTTCCTGCCCTAGGCGAAAAGGTCCAACACACATGATCTGACAAAAAGTCCAGCTTCAAATCCAAAAACTGTAGCTTATTTTCAACCGGTACTTCTGAAGTAAATGTCAACCCCTTTCCTAGAGAATTAAAAGCATTCAATACCGAAACCCTGAAGTCCTCTTTGTGCACATCGCACCCCAACACCAAGTAGTCATCGACATACCTGAAGACCTTGTAGACTACACCTTGTAGGCAAAACGACAAATCTCTATCTATGCTGCCCATGAAAATGTCACTAAGGACCGGCGCTACCTTTGACCCAATGCATACCCCCTTCGCCTGGATGAACGTTTTATCCCCGAACCCCACGTGAGTGTTCTCTAAATAAAAGCTCAGAAGCTCAAGAAAAGACTCGACGGGCATACCACAGGTGTTGCGAAACGTCACTTCATTATTTTCTGTTATGCACTCTAGGACACAATGCATTAAAGGCACATGCGGCAACGAGTAATACAAGTCCTGAGCGTCAATGCTGATACCCCAACTGTTTTTTCTGTTATCTGATGCAAAAAACCCCGTGAGACCCTCAGAATTAGCCAGCAGAAAAGGGTCATTTACTTTCAACGACTTCAACATCTTTTGCAGATACCCCGCAACTAGCTTCTGCCACGCCCCTTTTTCTGAAACAATAGGCCTAAAAGGAACCTCCTGCTTATGGGTTTTTGCTGTGAAAAACACCTTCAATTCCAATCCCTTTGAATTCCCAACATCCGACGCAAGTTTTTCTAAGTTGCATTTCCTTAATAACTCGACAGCCTTCCTCTTCACGCTTTCTACATTCACATGACATTCTTTAAAGCACTTTTGAATTGCCGCAGAGGCTTTATCTACATACATAGTCTCCGGTAGAACAACCAAAAAACCTTCTTTGTCCGCTTGAACAACTCTTAAGTTGTTCTCAACCAAATAACTAGCAACCCGAGCGACATTACGGCAAGGCGTGGTGCTTACCGAAGCTTTGGCGACAACGTCCACACATTCCACTACACATCTGTCTTTTTCCTTTTCGGGTACTTGCCGGGCAATGTCTCTTGTGAGGGATAGCTTGTCCACAAGGTCAAGTCTAGGCTCCACACAGAACTTCGGTCCCAACCTCAGGACCTTTTGTTGGCGCTCTTCCACCACCGCATCACCCAGGAGTAGAAGGCCTCCCTTCGGCGGATCTCTCTTTTTCCTGGGCAAGCCCCGACGCACGTCATTCCACATGGCCTCAGTTAAAATGTTCGCTTGTCTACACCACTCGCGGAAGACCTTGACGTTTAGACGCCCATCAGAAACAGACGAACACGCCACTCTTAGGCAATCCTTGAAGTGCCTAACCTGTCTTCGGCTCTCTGATCGCAGAATCTTGCTGATTCTTCTCGCATGTCCTTCCGATGGAGGCAACCACCCGCACACAAGCAGAACTTCCATAGGGCACTGTGCATTCTTTAGGAACCAGCTCAGCTTGCGGGCTCTGCATTCGCAGACCGCGATAAACGGCACCAGAACCGCCGGGTTAGATAAGTCAAAGTTAGGACATGAAGAAAGAAGGCCGGATGAACTAGAAATAAACTGAAGCAAAACTGCGATTCGGCCTAGTTGGAATCTATCCATCCTGAAAATGTATGCGCAGGCGAACAAGGACAAAGAAAGGAATACAAACTGGCGCAATCTAACAACTGATTTATTAATCGAAAAACATTGACTCTTTTTAACCCTCGAAACAGCGCTCCCTGGTGACCTAAAAAAAAAACACACACAATGCACTGCGCACTTACGACAACGATAACAAAAACACAAAAACGATAACAGTTTCATTGATTGACAGACAGGAGCGCGATTTCTTTTGTTAGTAAAGCTACTGAAGGGTGGCTAACACAGTTGTCTTTCTGCTTGTCTATATGATATGCCTCCATTATCTCCCTTGACGTCTTGTTTCTACTCCTATACAGCAAGGTAGTGTCGCTAAAGCAAGGAGAGCATGCGCACTCATTGCAATGCATTGCCAAATGGGTTACAGGCCGACCTTTCAGGCTTGACATATGCTCTCTTAGCCTCGTGTTAATGCACCTGCCAGTCTGCCCTATATATACACAACCGCATGATAAAGGTATGCAATACACCACACTGTGTGCACATTCAACAAACCTGAGCTTATGTCTTATGCTACATCTCTTATGTGCGTTGGTCCCTCTGTCGCATTTCTGGTTGACCAACGCGCACACTCCTCCTATTTTGTTTTTGGCCGAAAACACTACTTTCACATCATACTTTCCAGCCACCTTTTTTAATCTATGTGAAAGCCTATGTACATAAGGGACCGCTACTACCTTAGAGCTAGAACCAGTCATCCCACCTGTTTCCAAACATGGCGCCGTTTCCCGTCTGAGCTTCTTTAATAACCTAGTGCCTACGGCCAACATCACAGAGAATGGGTACCCCTCGTCCTGGAGCCTAGAGACCTGTTCATGAAACGACGCATGAACAGTATGGAAACAGGATTTAACCAATGCAGACCGAAAACAATTTGTTATAATTCCATTCTTGACCAGCTTAGAATGACATGAAGCGAAACTCATAAGCGGCTTTCCTGCCCTAGGCGAAAAGGTCCAACACACATGATCTGACAAAAAGTCCAGCTTCAAATCCAAAAACTGTAGCTTATTTTCAACCGGTACTTCTGAAGTAAATGTCAACCCCTTTCCTAGAGAATTAAAAGCATTCAATACCGAAACCCTGAAGTCCTCTTTGTGCACATCGCACCCCAACACCAAGTAGTCATCGACATACCTGAAGACCTTGTAGACTACACCTTGTAGGCAAAACGACAAATCTCTATCTATGCTGCCCATGAAAATGTCACTAAGGACCGGCGCTACCTTTGACCCAATGCATACCCCCTTCGCCTGGATGAACGTTTTATCCCCGAACCCCACGTGAGTGTTCTCTAAATAAAAGCTCAGAAGCTCAAGAAAAGACTCGACGGGCATACCACAGGTGTTGCGAAACGTCACTTCATTATTTTCTGTTATGCACTCTAGGACACAATGCATTAAAGGCACATGCGGCAACGAGTAATACAAGTCCTGAGCGTCAATGCTGATACCCCAACTGTTTTTTCTGTTATCTGATGCAAAAAACCCCGTGAGACCCTCAGAATTAGCCAGCAGAAAAGGGTCATTTACTTTCAACGACTTCAACATCTTTTGCAGATACCCCGCAACTAGCTTCTGCCACGCCCCTTTTTCTGAAACAATAGGCCTAAAAGGAACCTCCTGCTTATGGGTTTTTGCTGTGAAAAACACCTTCAATTCCAATCCCTTTGAATTCCCAACATCCGACGCAAGTTTTTCTAAGTTGCATTTCCTTAATAACTCGACAGCCTTCCTCTTCACGCTTTCTACATTCACATGACATTCTTTAAAGCACTTTTGAATTGCCGCAGAGGCTTTATCTACATACATAGTCTCCGGTAGAACAACCAAAAAACCTTCTTTGTCCGCTTGAACAACTCTTAAGTTGTTCTCAACCAAATAACTAGCAACCCGAGCGACATTACGGCAAGGCGTGGTGCTTACCGAAGCTTTGGCGACAACGTCCACACATTCCACTACACATCTGTCTTTTTCCTTTTCGGGTACTTGCCGGGCAATGTCTCTTGTGAGGGATAGCTTGTCCACAAGGTCAAGTCTAGGCTCCACACAGAACTTCGGTCCCAACCTCAGGACCTTTTGTTGGCGCTCTTCCACCACCGCATCACCCAGGAGTAGAAGGCCTCCCTTCGGCGGATCTCTCTTTTTCCTGGGCAAGCCCCGACGCACGTCATTCCACATGGCCTCAGTTAAAATGTTCGCTTGTCTACACCACTCGCGGAAGACCTTGACGTTTAGACGCCCATCAGAAACAGACGAACACGCCACTCTTAGGCAATCCTTGAAGTGCCTAACCTGTCTTCGGCTCTCTGATCGCAGAATCTTGCTGATTCTTCTCGCATGTCCTTCCGATGGAGGCAACCACCCGCACACAAGCAGAACTTCCATAGGGCACTGTGCATTCTTTAGGAACCAGCTCAGCTTGCGGGCTCTGCATTCGCAGACCGCGATAAACGGCACCAGAACCGCCGGGTTAGATAAGTCAAAGTTAGGACATGAAGAAAGAAGGCCGGATGAACTAGAAATAAACTGAAGCAAAACTGCGATTCGGCCTAGTTGGAATCTATCCATCCTGAAAATGTATGCGCAGGCGAACAAGGACAAAGAAAGGAATACAAACTGGCGCAATCTAACAACTGATTTATTAATCGAAAAACATTGACTCTTTTTAACCCTCACAAGCTATCCCTCACAAGAGACATTGCCCGGCAAGTACCCGAAAAGGAAAAAGACAGATGTGTAGTGGAATGTGTGGACGTTGTCGCCAAAGCTTCGGTAAGCACCACGCCTTGCCGTAATGTCGCTCGGGTTGCTAGTTATTTGGTTGAGAACAACTTAAGAGTTGTTCAAGCGGACAAAGAAGGTTTTTTGGTTGTTCTACCGGAGACTATGTATGTAGATAAAGCCTCTGCGGCAATTCAAAAGTGCTTTAAAGAATGTCATGTGAATGTAGAAAGCGTGAAGAGGAAGGCTGTCGAGTTATTAAGGAAATGCAACTTAGAAAAACTTGCGTCGGATGTTGGGAATTCAAAGGGATTGGAATTGAAGGTGTTTTTCACAGCAAAAACCCATAAGCAGGAGGTTCCTTTTAGGCCTATTGTTTCAGAAAAAGGGGCGTGGCAGAAGCTAGTTGCGGGGTATCTGCAAAAGATGTTGAAGTCGTTGAAAGTAAATGACCCTTTTCTGCTGGCTAATTCTGAGGGTCTCACGGGGTTTTTTGCATCAGATAACAGAAAAAACAGTTGGGGTATCAGCATTGACGCTCAGGACTTGTATTACTCGTTGCCGCATGTGCCTTTAATGCATTGTGTCCTAGAGTGCATAACAGAAAATAATGAAGTGACGTTTCGCAACACCTGTGGTATGCCCGTCGAGTCTTTTCTTGAGCTTCTGAGCTTTTATTTAGAGAACACTCACGTGGGGTTCGGGGATAAAACGTTCATCCAGGCGAAGGGGGTATGCATTGGGTCAAAGGTAGCGCCGGTCCTTAGTGACATTTTCATGGGCAGCATAGATAGAGATTTGTCGTTTTGCCTACAAGGTGTAGTCTACAAGGTCTTCAGGTATGTCGATGACTACTTGGTGTTGGGGTGCGATGTGCACAAAGAGGACTTCAGGGTTTCGGTATTGAATGCTTTTAATTCTCTAGGAAAGGGGTTGACATTTACTTCAGAAGTACCGGTTGAAAATAAGCTACAGTTTTTGGATTTGAAGCTGGACTTTTTGTCAGATCATGTGTGTTGGACCTTTTCGCCTAGGGCAGGAAAGCCGCTTATGAGTTTCGCTTCATGTCATTCTAAGCTGGTCAAGAATGGAATTATAACAAATTGTTTTCGGTCTGCATTGGTTAAATCCTGTTTCCATACTGTTCATGCGTCGTTTCATGAACAGGTCTCTAGGCTCCAGGACGAGGGGTACCCATTCTCTGTGATGTTGGCCGTAGGCACTAGGTTATTAAAGAAGCTCAGACGGGAAACGGCGCCATGTTTGGAAACAGGTGGGATGACTGGTTCTAGCTCTAAGGTAGTAGCGGTCCCTTATGTACATAGGCTTTCACATAGATTAAAAAAGGTGGCTGGAAAGTATGATGTGAAAGTAGTGTTTTCGGCCAAAAACAAAATAGGAGGAGTGTGCGCGTTGGTCAACCAGAAATGCGACAGAGGGACCAACGCACATAAGAGATGTAGCATAAGACATAAGCTCAGGTTTGTTGAATGTGCACACAGTGTGGTGTATTGCATACCTTTATCATGCGGTTGTGTATATATAGGGCAGACTGGCAGGTGCATTAACACGAGGCTAAGAGAGCATATGTCAAGCCTGAAAGGTCGGCCTGTAACCCATTTGGCAATGCATTGCAATGAGTGCGCATGCTCTCCTTGCTTTAGCGACACTACCTTGCTGTATAGGAGTAGAAACAAGACGTCAAGGGAGATAATGGAGGCATATCATATAGACAAGCAGAAAGACAACTGTGTTAGCCACCCTTCAGTAGCTTTACTAACAAAAGAAATCGCGCTCCTGTCTGTCAATCAATGAAACTGTTATCGTTTTTGTGTTTTTGTTATCGTTGTCGTAAGTGCGCAGTGCATTGTGTGTGTTTGTTTTTTTTTTTTAGGTCACCAGGGAGCGCTGTTTCGAGGGTTAAAAAGAGTCAATGTTTTTCGATTAATAAATCAGTTGTTAGATTGCGCCAGTTTGTATTCCTTTCTTTGTCCTTGTTCGCCTGCGCATACATTTTCAGGATGGATAGATTCCAACTAGGCCGAATCGCAGTTTTGCTTCAGTTTATTTCTAGTTCATCCGGCCTTCTTTCTTCATGTCCTAACTTTGACTTATCTAACCCGGCGGTTCTGGTGCCGTTTATCGCGGTCTGCGAATGCAGAGCCCGCAAGCTGAGCTGGTTCCTAAAGAATGCACAGTGCCCTATGGAAGTTCTGCTTGTGTGCGGGTGGTTGCCTCCATCGGAAGGACATGCGAGAAGAATCAGCAAGATTCTGCGATCAGAGAGCCGAAGACAGGTTAGGCACTTCAAGGATTGCCTAAGAGTGGCGTGTTCGTCTGTTTCTGATGGGCGTCTAAACGTCAAGGTCTTCCGCGAGTGGTGTAGACAAGCGAACATTTTAACTGAGGCCATGTGGAATGACGTGCGTCGGGGCTTGCCCAGGAAAAAGAGAGATCCGCCGAAGGGAGGCCTTCTACTCCTGGGTGATGCGGTGGTGGAAGAGCGCCAACAAAAGGTCCTGAGGTTGGGACCGAAGTTCTGTGTGGAGCCTAGACTTGACCTTGTGGACAAGCTATCCCTCACAAGAGACATTGCCCGGCAAGTACCCGAAAAGGAAAAAGACAGATGTGTAGTGGAATGTGTGGACGTTGTCGCCAAAGCTTCGGTAAGCACCACGCCTTGCCGTAATGTCGCTCGGGTTGCTAGTTATTTGGTTGAGAACAACTTAAGAGTTGTTCAAGCGGACAAAGAAGGTTTTTTGGTTGTTCTACCGGAGACTATGTATGTAGATAAAGCCTCTGCGGCAATTCAAAAGTGCTTTAAAGAATGTCATGTGAATGTAGAAAGCGTGAAGAGGAAGGCTGTCGAGTTATTAAGGAAATGCAACTTAGAAAAACTTGCGTCGGATGTTGGGAATTCAAAGGGATTGGAATTGAAGGTGTTTTTCACAGCAAAAACCCATAAGCAGGAGGTTCCTTTTAGGCCTATTGTTTCAGAAAAAGGGGCGTGGCAGAAGCTAGTTGCGGGGTATCTGCAAAAGATGTTGAAGTCGTTGAAAGTAAATGACCCTTTTCTGCTGGCTAATTCTGAGGGTCTCACGGGGTTTTTTGCATCAGATAACAGAAAAAACAGTTGGGGTATCAGCATTGACGCTCAGGACTTGTATTACTCGTTGCCGCATGTGCCTTTAATGCATTGTGTCCTAGAGTGCATAACAGAAAATAATGAAGTGACGTTTCGCAACACCTGTGGTATGCCCGTCGAGTCTTTTCTTGAGCTTCTGAGCTTTTATTTAGAGAACACTCACGTGGGGTTCGGGGATAAAACGTTCATCCAGGCGAAGGGGGTATGCATTGGGTCAAAGGTAGCGCCGGTCCTTAGTGACATTTTCATGGGCAGCATAGATAGAGATTTGTCGTTTTGCCTACAAGGTGTAGTCTACAAGGTCTTCAGGTATGTCGATGACTACTTGGTGTTGGGGTGCGATGTGCACAAAGAGGACTTCAGGGTTTCGGTATTGAATGCTTTTAATTCTCTAGGAAAGGGGTTGACATTTACTTCAGAAGTACCGGTTGAAAATAAGCTACAGTTTTTGGATTTGAAGCTGGACTTTTTGTCAGATCATGTGTGTTGGACCTTTTCGCCTAGGGCAGGAAAGCCGCTTATGAGTTTCGCTTCATGTCATTCTAAGCTGGTCAAGAATGGAATTATAACAAATTGTTTTCGGTCTGCATTGGTTAAATCCTGTTTCCATACTGTTCATGCGTCGTTTCATGAACAGGTCTCTAGGCTCCAGGACGAGGGGTACCCATTCTCTGTGATGTTGGCCGTAGGCACTAGGTTATTAAAGAAGCTCAGACGGGAAACGGCGCCTTGTTTGGAAACAGGTGGGATGACTGGTTCTAGCTCTAAGGTAGTAGCGGTCCCTTATGTACATAGGCTTTCACATAGATTAAAAAAGGTGGCTGGAAAGTATGATGTGAAAGTAGTGTTTTCGGCCAAAAACAAAATAGGAGGAGTGTGCGCGTTGGTCAACCAGAAATGCGACAGAGGGACCAACGCACATAAGAGATGTAGCATAAGACATAAGCTCAGGTTTGTTGAATGTGCACACAGTGTGGTGTATTGCATACCTTTATCATGCGGTTGTGTATATATAGGGCAGACTGGCAGGTGCATTAACACGAGGCTAAGAGAGCATATGTCAAGCCTGAAAGGTCGGCCTGTAACCCATTTGGCAATGCATTGCAATGAGTGCGCATGCTCTCCTTGCTTTAGCGACACTACCTTGCTGTATAGGAGTAGAAACAAGACGTCAAGGGAGATAATGGAGGCATATCATATAGACAAGCAGAAAGACAACTGTGTTAGCCACCCTTCAGTAGCTTTACTAACAAAAGAAATCGCGCTCCTGTCTGTCAATCAATGAAACTGTTATCGTTTTTGTGTTTTTGTTATCGTTGTCGTAAGTGCGCAGTGCATTGTGTGTGTTTTTTTTTAGGTCACCAGGGAGCGCTGTTTCGAGGGTTAAAAAGAGTCAATGTTTTTCGATTAATAAATCAGTTGTTAGATTGCGCCAGTTTGTATTCCTTTCTTTGTCCTTGTTCGCCTGCGCATACATTTTCAGGACGAACTCCAGACTTGCTGATAACGTGCCCCAGAAACATGAGCTCTTCGTACGCAAATCTGCACTTTTCTGGCTTCAGTGTGAGTCCGGACGTCTTGATGGCTTGAAGTACAGCTTCAAGGCGCCGAAGATGCTCGTCAAAACTCGAGCAAAACACGACGACGTCGTCCAAGTACACAAGGCAAGTCTGCCACTTCAATCCTGCCAGTACTGTATCTATAACGTGTTGAAAAGTTGCAGGCGCTGAGCAAATGCCGAAGGGCATCACCTTAAACTCGAAGAGGCCGCCCGGTGTTATAAACGCCGTCTTCTCTCGGTCTCTTTTGTCGACTTCGATTTGCCAATAGCCAGTCTTGAGGTCCATTGACGAAAAGTACTTGGCGTTATGGAGCCGATCAAGTACGTCGTCTATTCGTGGGAGAGGATACACGTCCTTTCTTGTGATTTTGTTCAGGCGGCGATAATCGACGCAGAAACGTAGGGTCCCATCCTTTTTCTTCACTAAAACCACGGGGGATGCCCATGGACTCTTGGACGGCTGGATAATGTCATCCCGCAGTATTTCATCAACTTGTCTGTTCATGGCCTCACGTTCTCGCGTCGAAACCCTGTACGGACTCTGACGGAGTAGTCTGGCATTTTCTTCGGTTATGATGCGATGTTTCGTGATTGGGGTCTGCCGAATTTATGATGACGACGAAAAGCAATCTTCGTATTGCAGGAGCAGGGCCTTAAGCTGTTCTTGCTTATCGTTCGGAAGTCTGGGATTGACGTCGAAAGCTTTGGGAGGGGCTTGGTTCCTCTGAGCAGGTTCCGCAGAATCGGCGAGGGCGAAAGCACTGGTGGCTTCGACAATTTCTTCGATGTATGCGACCATTGTTCCTTTGATCACATGTTTGTACTCATTACTGAAATTCGTGAGCATAACCGTTGCTTTGCCTCCCCGCAGCTCTGCAATTCCTCTTGCGACGCAAATATTTCGGGTGACCAACAGATGCTGACTGCCTTCAACGACGCCTTCCAAATCAGGTGATTTAGGAGCGCTGACTAAAATAATGACGCTTGAGCGAGGCGGAATGGTGACTTGTTCTTCCAACACATTCAAGGCATGGTTTCCTGACGGCGTGCGCGGCAGTAGTGCTTCTTCTGTGGATAACGTTATCGACTTTGTTTTTAGGTTGATGACAGCACCGTGGAGGCATAAGAAGTCCATGCCAAGGATGACATCTCTTGAGCAACGCTGTAGGACTACGAAGTCTGTAGGATAAATACGGCTGTTAATGGTGACTCTCGCTGTGCAGATTCCTACAGGCGTTACGAGATGACCTCCGGCTGTGCGGATTTCAGGGCCTTTCCAAGCTGTCCTAACTTTGTTGTAACTTCGCAGCGAACGACCCACTGATGACGGAATAGTCGGCTCCGGTGTCGACTAGAGCGGTCACACTGTGGCCGTCGATAAGAACGTCCAGGTCGCTAGTTCGCCGTCTCGCATTACAGTTAGGGCGTGGCGTCGGGTCACGGCGGCGTCGGCTTGTTTCGCTGCTTCCATGTTGCGTCGTCAGGCCACCTTCGGTAATTGAGGCTTTGCCTGGTTGGCGTTGTGTTCGGAAAGCTCCGTCGCGGCGTCGTCGTCGGAGGAGGATCTTCGGTAGTTCGTCGCACAGCAACCGCACCTCCATCGGTTGCTGCCCTTAGTTTCCCGGATACGGGCGAGGAGACTGGCCCCGCGTTGGGCCAGAGTACTGCCGGGGGTGCGGTGACATGCGTCGGCTGGGCGACGGCGGACGGGAAGGACTTCGTGGTGTCCACTGAGTTCCTGTCAGGTAGTCGGTGATGTCAGATTTGCAGGATTGATTTGCAGGAAGATTTGCAGGATTGATGTCACGTGGCCGTTCCCCTGGCTGCGGACGTGGTGCATCGACGGCGAAGCCACGCAGTCCCATCTGTCGGTTCTGGCAACGACGGTAAGTGTGCCCGGCCTCGCCGCAGTGGTAGCACAGTGGGCGGTGGTCAGGGGTGCGCCGAACGTCGGTTTTCCTCGGCGCACTGCGCTGGCCCGCTGGCGAACGGTAGGTCGTTGGTGGGGGTGGTGGTGGTGGTGGCGTCTGGCGACGGAAGTGCGATGGGGCGGCGTTTTGGCGTGCGCGTGGAGGAGGGACGTGGCGTCGTGCTGCAGCAGCATAGCTCATGACTTGCAGCTGCGGCTCTTGAGGCTGAGGAACGCCCAGCGACTGCTGGATCTCCTGGCGCACGACGTCCGTGATGGATTCCACGTGAGGCTGCGCTGAAGGAAGTAATTTTCGCAGCTCCTCTTGCACGATTGCTCGGATCGTCTCACGAAAATTCAGTGGTTCCTAGCGCTTGAATGCCGGAGTCGCTCGCAGACGAGAAGCTATGGTTATATTGCCGCGTGCGCATCTCGAGCGTCTTCTCTATCGTAGATGCTTCTGAAATGAATTCGGCGACCGTCTTTGGCGGGTTTCTGATCAGCCCGGCGAAGAGTTCCTGCTTTACTCCTCGCATAAGTAGACGGACCTTCTTCTCCTCGGACATGTCGGAATCAGCGTGGCGGAAGAGTTTAATCATATCTTCCGTGAATAGCGCCACGTTTTCATTTGGCATCTGCATGCGGGTTTCGAGGAGAGCTGCGGCCTTCTCCTTGCACACCACACTTGCGAAAGTGGTGAGGAACCTGGCACGAAAGGCGTCCTACATTGTGAGGCTTCGCTCTTGGTTCTCGAACCAGGTCCGAGCAGCATCTTCCAAGGCGAAATACACATGCCGTAGCTTGTCATCGTCTGTCCAGTCATTGAAGGCGGCGACGTGGTCGAACCTTTCGATCCAGCTTTCCGCGTCTTCCAGTGGCGAACCGCGAAAAGTTGGCGGCTCTTTGGGTGGCCGGAGCAGGAGTGGTGCAGGTAGAACCGGTGTTGACATGGTCGCCGTGGTCGACGTCAACGTCTTGGTTTTCTCAGCCTTGTCCAGTAGAAGCCCGTACTGCGGTGGCAGACCTTGTTGCCTGCGGCTAACTCGCTGCTTGTTGCTGGCGTCGGTGTCTTCACGACGTGGGCTGGGTTCACGGCTTGACGGAGGCGTCCGGTACATGGAAGAAACAGCACCTACACCAGATGTCACGGGGTCGTGACGTGGCCGAAGACAGGAGACTTCGTGTTCGGATTTAACTGTTTATTTGGGCGAACCTGTGCCCGGTAAACGGAAAGTCCAATTACAGCAGCAGTCTTGCACAGATAGCAGTTGGACTCATAGCGGCGAACGGAGCGTCGGCCTTCGATCAACAATTGACAAGCGGGGAAGCGCGTCGGCATTTAAACTCTTGCCGTCGAATGTTCTAGCGTTATCGTTGGCGGTGGCGTAGGTTCCACAATAATCTGTACCGTTCGCAGAGTGGGCGTGATCTTATAGAAATGATATATATACTACAGTCCGGAAGCTTCTCGAAAACTGCAGGCGCGGTTTGCGCTGAGAATCGTGTAGTGTTTTGGGACGATAACAAATCTTGGGAAATAGAACATGGCAATATAGTGCTAATGGCCGACAACAAGGAAGATTTGCAGAGATTGATGGAAATCTGTGGTAATGAGGGAGATAGGTTAGATTTTAGATTCAGTCAGGAAAAATCAGCAGTCATGATTTTTAATGATAACGAAGGTAGTGAGCTTAGAATACAGGAAGTCACGCTAGAGATAACAGATAAATAAAAATATCTGGGCGTATGGATAAGCAATGGGACCGAGTACCTAATGGAACACGAAATATACGTAACGACTAAAGGTAACAGGAATACAGCAGTGATAAAAAATAGGGCACTGTGGAATTACAATAGGTATGATTTTGTGAGTGGAATATGGAAAGGGGTCATGGTTCCTGGGCTGACTTTCTGCAATGCGGTCTTGTGCATGAAATCAGAAGTTTAGGCAAGATTAGAAATTGAGCAACGTGGAATAGGTAGGCTTGCTTTAGGAGCTCACGGGAATACACCAAAAGAGGGAGTACAAGGTGATATGGGATGGACCTCATTTGAGGGCAGGGAAGCTAGCAGCAGGATAAAATTTGAGAAGCGATTGAGAGAAGTGGGGGAGGAGCGTTGGGCTAGGTAGGTATTCAGCTACTTGTACATGAAGAATGTCGATACAAAATAGAGGAAGCGAACCAGAAAATTGACTGGTATATACTTAGAAAACAGCAGGGGGCCAAACCAAAAATAATTATGGGTTAAGAAGAAGGTGAAGGAAGCTGAGACCGATATGTAGAGAATTGGCATGATTAAGAAGTCCGAACTTGAGATCTATCGAACCTTTAAGCAGGAAGTTACCAAGAAAAGGATCTAAAATAATAGTCGGGGTAGTTCTCTACTGTTTGAGGCCAGGACGGGACTATTGCGAACCAAGACATATCGAACCAAATACGAAAAGGTAGACACGGTATGCAGTGCATGTCGAGAGAAAGAGGAAACGGCCGAACACTTAATAATGTTCTGTAAAGGGCTTCACCCAATAGTTCAGGACGATGGCACAGAGTTCTTCAAAGCACTGGGGTTTAGGGACAGTGAGGGCATAATAGACTTTAAGCGGGTATAATTAAGTGGAAAGAGGTTATCTGATTGGTTGCTAAAGTCAAGGCACAAGTGAAAATAAACCATTAACTACAAAGTAACAGTCCTATACTTCACTATTTAAAGGAAAAAAAAAGGATCAATCCAGTTGTTGGTTCACTAAGTATTATGGCTAGGTGACGTTGGCCGCCGCCCGATCTAAAAGATACAGGCTACAGCCCATCAATCCACCTATTCATCCATCCATGTGCAGTCTAGCCCGAGGAGGATACATGAAACTTGCTGGAGTGGAAGGGGCGTTGTGCGAGTGAAACCAGTGCCGCCATCTTGCCAGTGGCAAAAAGCGTGCTCGGCGCCATCGCGAGCTGCTGATTTCGTTCGTTCTTGTTTCACCTTGTCGGCATGTAAAGACAAATGGTTTACAATTGTTGCCTCTTGCGTCGTTTACGGATGTGCCAACAGGTTGAAAAAAGGTTGTGGCCTCACATTCCACCTGTACGTACACGAAAACGTTTTCGACATAGCCATTCTGCGCTCGTTACTAAAGGGAGCTATTAAGCGTGCAAAACATAACAGTCCGGATTTGTTTTACAGGTTTCCTAAAGATCCCGTAACGTGGAGCCTCTGGGAGTGGGCTGTTCGCCGTGAGAAGTAGAATGCGAAAGACTGAAATCTGAGATCACTTCGCTCAAGGCACTTCGCGCCAGAGTGCTTTGACCTCTTAGACATTGAAGGGAAGCATGTGAAATGGGGTTATGAAGTGGCATTGAAGGCACTTCAACGTGAAGAAGGGTTGTGGCTCGGAAACAAACTCACGAAAGTCCACGTCCAATGGGAAAAGCAAGAAAATGATGGTATGATATGCTGTACAACTGATCGAATGCCTCAGTTGCCGACGCTTTGGACTTCTGCGAACAAAAGCTAAAGCTGCCGCAATTCAAAAGTGTCAGCACAAGATCTACGTTTATTAGAACTTTTGATCGCTTGTTTGACATCTTAAACTCCAGGAACCCGCTGACAAGGTCGTACAAAGCGCCTCTTCGGCAGGGGAACGAAGCACTCTGGAAGTCGTTTTTTGCGGAGACTCGAGCGTACATAAACGGGCTGAAAGATCCGGCTGTGACAGAAGGACTGAAAAAAAAAACGGATTCATTGGTTTTTGGATACGCGTGGCAAGCACGGAAAGAATGTTTGACAGACTTGTCAGCCAGGGTCAGCTGAAATACTTAATGACACACAAACTCAGTCAAGACTATGCCGAAAACTTCTTTGAATCAATACGTGGATGAGGCGGCCATAACAACAACCCAACAGCTTCGCAGTTTATGGCTGCATACAAGCGTCTATTGGTTCAGACGGAAGTCACGTCTTGAAGTTCTGGACACTGCTCCCAAGATGTTCTCTCCGTATTGAATGCAACGACTCCTGCAGCCATGGTAGACCCATGAAGCAATCTCACTGACATGCACAAGGCCCCAGTCCTGCAGCCCGATAACCACGACAATACGCATCGCATTGACTAGCCCGAAAGCTTTTCTGCTTTTGTCGGTTCCGCGGTGCCATACATTCTTAGTATGTCCCACCCCTGTAACAGCCGAAAGGCTAACAGTATTTGGAAAATAAATAGAAGGCTCATTGTTCGAAAGGTCGAACTGCAACTACCTGTGAAGAGTGCATAGCAGTCATGCACTCAGATGAGCTGACACCTTTAATTAAATGTAAGAGGCGAGGTGGTCTTGTTTCACCGTCGTGAGATGTCATTAGCCTCTGTAAAGAAGTCGAGGACTGAGGTGGCTACAGGCTGAATGTGATTCCATCACAACGGTGAAGTCAAGAGCAAAACACCTCATCCTGAAAGTTCTATGAGCTTCCTCCGAGAAAAACTGGTTCCATAAACTAGAGCAGCACGTCCTAGACTTTGATACGCTTGATAATCAGGTTTACAGTTTGTGCAGGCAAATCACCGAACAATAAGTAAAAGTGAGGATACAACACATGACGAAGAAAAAAATAACGAGAATCGGTCAAAATAAAGCTGGGACCACTTTTGACAAGGGCAATAATTTTCAACCACCTGTAGGGCACCTATGTTTTCGATGATGTGTTTGCTTTAGGCATCACTATTTGATGCATATGCACTTTAATGGATTTTTCTACATGCCACTTGGCTGCGTACAAGTCGCAATAAACATTTACAACCAGAATTACTTGTTTTCGTTGCTTAATAAACACACGAGTCACTTCACCCGCAGCGCGATGAAGCTTAAATTTGCAGCGCTCGGCTCTTTTCTGCCACTAGCAACATGGCCGCCGCACGCTCGGCGCGGCTTCACTCTCTCCCGTAGCGGCGCATAGGCGGCTTCCACTCCAGCAAGTTTTATGTATCCTCCTTGGTCTAGCCAGGCCAGGTGTTCTGTGGCCAAACAGAATTTAGCTGGCGATGTCAGCATTGCTTGCGGTTTTGTATCTTGTGCATACGACGAGCATCAACAGAAACCCGCGCAAGAACGTTTAGCCGTCTTTGAGACAATTGTTTGCCATGATTTCACAAAATGTTTATTCTATTCCGAATATGAACAAAGAGCCGGACAACTTTTTCACTTACACTGATGGAGTTCGGTTGCGGAAAACACCAGTTGTCATCGATAATGGTGAGCGTTTCTGATCGTGATTTGCTATTGCACTAAAATCCTTTTGACCGTTGAAGCACTCTCATCGTTGCTTACGATCAGCGCTTCCGACCGTGGCGCATTTGCTGAATACCCGGCTAACTGTTTGTTTCCAGGTTCTTACGAGTGCCGAGTTGGCTGGGCTTCTGATGAATCACCGCGAATGATATTTAAAAACATAACAGCCAAACAAAGGGGCAAAAAGGCAAGCAAGCATGTTTTAGTTTAAGGGCTGATGCGTAACGTCTAAGTAAACTGCTTATCTCGCTTGCAGGAGAGCGAGGTGCAAGTTGGCAACGACATAGCGAACGTCGAGGCTGTGCGATGGCTCCTGAAGACCCAGTTCGACCGAAACGTTGTTACACATTTTGACATACAGGTGCACTTTTTCTGTAGCGGTTTTTAATGAATTAGTTAAACTTCAATTGAACGCTGTCAGATGTTATACTGCCGTGTACTCCCGCTTGCATTTCTAGGAGCATATCTTTGACCACATCTTCAGCCACCTTGGTATCCCCACAGAAAATAGAGTTGACCACCCCATCGTATTGACAGAGGTCATTGGCAACCCTAGTTACTACCGCCAGAGTGAGTGCCGTCGTTATTTCCTGGTGATCAGAGGTAACATTTGCATAAACACTGCCTTACAGATATGTCTGAACTGCTCTTCGAACATTATCGTGTGCCCCAAGTACTCTACGGCATTGATGCATTGTTCAGCCTGCACCACAACTGCTCCAAGAAATCGGGTAACTATGCATTTGTAGCTGACCTTTATTTTGCATTGAACTGGGGACGTATTCAGAAACTATTGTAAAAGGATACAACCACTAAATTGTCGCCTTTGGTGGGCTCTGATTGGTTGTTGAGCTTAACCAGAAAAGTGATGGCGCCATCTAGGATTTTTGTCGGATATCACGGGGTTCTTGACATGCCTGGAATAAACAAACACACCTCATCACCATTGATTGGTGCTTCACGTCTACAATTTCAATGACATGGATGGTGCCTTCTAGTATTGAATCCTTAAGGATGTGCACAGCATTTTCAATGCTTGAGGTTTCAACGAGCATTACCTAGATGTGGTTTGAGTATGCTTTTGTAGTTTGAAAGTGCCAGCAGCGTTGGCCGTGAATTACTCGTTTGGATTATTGTGTGGCAGCACACCACAGCTGAATTCTTCAAGTGCTATGTGTTAGACACTAAACAAAGATACATTTGATGCAAGGCTGCATCCTTAAAATATTATACTTTGCTTCAAACAATTATACAAGAAGCATTGAAAGAATGTCAATGCTTCTTGTATTTCAAGTAGCCAAGCCCGTAACCCCTTTATAGAAGCTGGTGATGCAAAGGTGCAAAGATCCAGTGGCCCTGCACAGGTACAGTGTGTTAATTCTTGTGCTCTGTGATGTTTGATATCTCCAATGGCCATTTTAATGATTACGATTCAGTTATTGAACACATAAGACCGTATGTCACACAGGCGAGAGTTTTGCCTTTCACGATACTTTGAGTACGGCCCGTATACTGATCATTATGTCAATGTCATTTCACTAGCTGGTACACTTTATGCGATCTTGCCCAATTGATCTCTTGGTAATCTCCATAAGCTGACCCACTATATTGTTTGAGAATTAGGGAGACGCATAGCAAATTTTAATGTAGAAAGAGCCCAGACGATTTTGTTTAAACAGTTGTACAGATAGCATATATTCTATGTGTACAATGTATACAACAAATACACATGTGTATGCAATATTGAAGGGAAGGTGCATGTGTTTTTCATGCTTCCTGTGAACCGAAAATGGCTGTAAAAAAGCTATATATATATATATATATATATATAACGTGGACGTTAGGCAGGTTTAGAGGAAGACGAGGAGGAGGAAGTTGTTAGAAATAAAGAAGAAAATAAAAAATAAATTTGTAATAGTACACAGTACTAGGCTGGGGGGTCAGCCATCTTCTTTATTTCTAACAACTTCCTCCTCCTCGTCTCCCTCCAAACCTGCCTAACGTCCACACGCACGCACGTGCGCACACACACATGCACGTGCACACACACACACACACACACTATAAAGGAAAGAAGTGTATACCTACCTAAGGGCTCGTTTTTCCGTGTTTTGACACAATAATAATGAGATCTAACAGACAATAATGCCAAAGAATGTATAGGAGAAGTTATTAGAACCAATGTAATGTGAATAGGAAGAAAGAAAAGTGGGTGAAAAATTAACTTGCCGTGAGCAGGAAGTTATTTTAAAATAACTTGCCTGCTCACAGCAAGGTGTTTTTTCACCTACTTTTCTTTCTTCTTATTTACATTACATTGGTTCTAATAACTTCCCCTATACATTCCTTGGCATTATTGTCAGGTAGATATCATATATATATATATATATATATATATATATATATATATATATATATATATATATATATATATATATATATATATATATATATATATATATATATATACACGAAGGCTGGTCCACCAGCTGAAAAGGTTTAGTAAAGACGCTTCCACGAAAGTTTCGTCGTCTCTTTCTTGCATACAATACGTCTGGTCCAGCGTGAATGACGTTCAAAGAATCTGGCATATATATATATATATATATATATATATATATATATATATATATATAATATGTATACACACACACACACGGAGAGAGAGAGAGAGGGAGTGTGTCCAGGACCTCCCTGTTATGCACCGAAGTGAAGGGCTGAAAGCAAAAGTAATTTAGCATGTTTTCAAGTTACATGCAGGAAGCACATAAACTTGTTTTTTTCTCGCACAGTATTTTAATGTATGGTACACACACAGGGTCGGCAAATAAATTAGATCTCACTCATGAAACATACCTCTACGTTAGGGCTCACCCAGACTCACCAATGTTTTCCTCAACCGGACTCTCTTGAACTCAGACTCACTAAAATTTTACTCAGTCGTACTCTGACTCTCCAAAATATTACTCATTTGAACTCACTCATACTCATAGTCACAACTCTATCTGAATCTAAAGAAAAGAAGTGTACATTCAAGGGCTCGTTTTCTTTGTTAGACACAACATTAATAAGGTCTAACAGGCAATAATCCCAAGGAAAGTACAGGGGATGCTATTAGGAGTAATTTTAATGTAAAGAAAGAAAAGTGGTAGAAAATTACATATACATTCAATTATGCCTACTAATGTCCCCCCTATACTTTCCTTGGCATGATTGTCAGTTTGATGTGAATCTGAATGAGTGAACTCGTGAGTCTGTTAGCATACTATTAACTGTTTTGTTCAAGGCGTCAATGCTATGTCATCTTGCATGATCGTTGCTCTATTTGGCACTTTTGATCTCGGTATGTTTAAGTAGGAACTCTAAGTGGTTGCAACCCACTAAGGAACTTTTTATAGAAAATGATGTCTCACAAGATGTTTTCTTTACAAGGCCTTCATATGAAAGAAAATTGGAGGGATGATTTCCTCCCTTCATTACAAATGCATCTGTCCAATTAATGTTGAGCTCGCATACTAACGATACTGCATTGATGTATAGTAGACATAATTAGTATAAATGTGAGTTCACATGAAGGGCGGTAGTAATACTGAAGTTTAGTAGATAATAAGACAGGGCTGCAAAACAATGTAGAGCTCTGTCAGACTCACTCAAGAAATATACTTCGCCTTAGGGTTCATTTGGACTCGCACTCATCAAAGTTTTCCTCAACCAAACTCACTTGGAGTCGGACTCGCTGAAACTTTTCTCAATCGGACTCAGGCTCTCCTAAATATTGTTCACCCGGACTCGCTCGGACTCGCGGCTCGATCAGAGTCTAAGTCGACTCATGAGTTTGCCGACATATGTACACGCACTTATCCACAGCCGTAATTTTTTTTCATGTTGATGTGATATTGGCCCTGCCAAACTTCCAGAAAAATTTGCAGTTTTTTTGCAGCTTTCTAGTCTCATCCGATTTTGTCATTTAGGGTTTTGCGGAGAGGAACTTGACTTGTTTGAAGAGATTTGTGTTTAATAAGCCCTTAATTCAGTAATATCCACATTAATATTTAACTGGTAGCTGAAAAACTTTAGTTTCACCTGACAGGACGAAAGAACAATGTTAATTCAAAGCAATGATGCAAAGTGAGAATTCCTTCTAATAGGCAGGTCATGTAAACACGGACTCAAGAGAGGAGTCAAGATGCCACAAACACGCTTCTGCTGTCTTGCGGCATTGTGGTGTCCTGACTTCTGAGTTCTTTCTTGTGTCTGTGTTTGCACGAATGAATACTTACCAACTAGCTAAGTTCTCTCTTATTCTAAGTTTTTTAAAATAAAATGTCGTTGCACAGAGTATCTTCATATAACCAGAGTCCTTCAATGCTTTTCTGGTCACGAAACTCCGCCCGAAGGTTGATATAGGGACAAAATCTGTCGCTAGAGGCGCCACCCGTCGTATGGGGGCCACAAGCCGCCGCCACTGCTGGGCTTGTATGCGCACTGCGGCCGACGTTTCGACGCGATTATGTGCGTGCTGTTCTTACTGTTACCTTTTTTTAAACGTCTCTGAACGCATCAATGCCACCAGATAAATAAGTTGAAACGGGATCCAGTGTCGACGACGAATGAGAGCTGTTTACTTTGGAATGCTCGCGTAGTTTACTTGGAAGTGCGGGCCCACCTTATAAACAGCAGCGCATTAAAAGTGTTCTCACACCGCGCGATAACGCATTGTGTCAATAATTGTCTCATAGCCCAATTATATGCATACTTACGATGCCTCGAAGCGGTACTTGCGAGCTATAGCTCGCAAGTGTTGAAAGACGATGCTTATGCTCCATGCTCTTGATGCGAGCAGCTACTGCTTGATCTGCTCGACAACATGTTTGTATTTGCGCCCGGCCAAAGGGCGATTATGTTTATGCGGTAGGTGAGCTTTATATTCTGGTAGGGCCGCTGATAGCGGGAGAAAGGTGAACGAAATGAAACACGACTGGGTAGTACAGGAGCAATCACATTGGTTTATATCCGGCTCGCCTCTCGCGCGCTACTACCCAAGTATTCAAATGAACTGAATGGTTGAGCCAGAAGTTTTATTCTAGACCTTTCAATTGAGTTTATACCCAAATGCGCAGTTGTTTTGGACACACGTTTGTGAGCGCCGATCGCTTTTTTGACGCGGGGACTTTCGATGCCGAGAGCTTTCGCGACCGCTCTAAACGTGCCCAACATTTGATTGATCACTTCTTTCTACGCAGTTTACACGGGACACCCGCCGCTTGACGTTTCCTTGTGTTTACTGTTTAGGGCATTATTATTTACCGGCCGACAACCCATGATTTCTCCGGGAACGGAAGTACAGCAGCCTAATTTGGAAGTTCCTTTTGATGCCAGTGCTAGCCGCTTGGCCAGTGCTAGCCATTCTTACTTTCGAAGCTGAAACCGCCAGCTTCCAACCGCGGTATAGCTCGCTTCCATTTCTCTCGGAGTTCGGCGCTACTTGGGAAACAGAAGAGCGACGCCTTTTCTTTGTTGCTTCGGTATCCGGAGCTGCAACCCGTCACACAGCACGTCTTAGGCATTGTTCATTCGAATTTTCATGCCGTCCACCTTGAGCACGGTGCACTGGCACATGAAGTTCGCGTTTCGCTGATGCAGAAACCGCGAGCTGCCACCACACAACGCCTTCGGGATGCCGCCGCGGCCAGTGCGTTCCGCCGGGCGCAGCGGGGCGATGGCCCCCCTAGGACGGCTTGCGCCGCGTAGCGGCCGCTCTTGGCACCATATCAAGCTCTCCCATAGAGTGACGGAGAAGTTTCGTGACCAGAACGGTATTAAGGGACTCTGATATAACTGTAAAATGTGCCACTTTATGTTATCCTACTATTAAAACTGCGCCACAAAGCATGGTGAAAGCTAAAAAAAAAAAAAAACAAAAAACACGAAACACGTGTAGGCGCTTATGTATCGTGGTCCTTTGTGCTTTCGTCTTGCATTGTGGCGCTGTTTCAGTATAGTATGAAGTCATACCAACTTTCCAAATTGTCGGTCCTAATGTTACGTGTGTAAAAGCTCTTGCAAGCTTTAGTAGTGGTAGATTGTCGTTATTTCCTAACAGTATGTTTGCACAGGGTTCTGTGATGAAAGCATGAAACGGCGCCTTAAAGCAAGACAAAAAGCACAAAAAGGAACCGCGAAACACAAGTGCCGGCGCTTGGGTTTCATGGTTCTTTCTCGTGCATTCGTCTCGCTTTGTGGCACCGTTTCAGTGTAGTATGAAGTCATACCAACTTTTCAAACTGTTGGTCCTTGTGTTTTGTGTGTCAGAGCTCTGGCAAGCTTTAGTAGTGGTAGATTGCTGATATTTCTTAACAGTATGTATGCACAGGGTTCCATGACGAAAGCATGAGAAAAAACAACGAAACACAAGCGCCGGTGCTTGTGTTTCGTGGTTCCTTCTCGTGATTTCTTCTTGCTTTGTGGCGCCATTTCAGTATAGTATGAAGTCATACCAACTTGCCAAATTGTCGGTACTTATGTTATATGGGTCAAAGCTCTGGCAAGCTTTAGTAGTAGTAGATTGCTGTTATTTGTTAACAGTATGTTTGCACAGGATTCTATGACGAAATAACGAGAAAAAACCGTCAAACACAAGCACCGGCGCTTGTGTTTCATGGTTTTTTCTCGTGATTTTATCTTGCTTTGTGGTGCCGTTTCAATATAGTATAAAGTCATACAAACTTGCCAAATTGTTGGTCCTTGTGTTATGTGTGTCAAAGCTCTGGCAAGCTTTAGTAGGGGTGAATTGCTGTTATTCCTAACAGTATGTTTGCACAGCGTTCCATGACGAAAGCATGCTTTCGTTTTCCTTTGTGGTGCCGTTTCGGTAGTATGAAATCATACCAGCTTGCCCAATTGTCGCTCCTTATGTGTGTCAAAGCTCTGGAAAGCTTTAATAGTAGTAGATTTCTGTTATTTCCTTGTAACAGTATGTTCCGTGACGCTACTGGTGCTAATGTGACAGAGGGCCAAGATAATGTGATAATTATCTTTTTTTGTACTTTATTTGTGGTCCAAGTAGTAACACTTGCATTTTAGAGGGTGTGGTCTGTTTCTTGTTCATGAACTTCAATGTGAACAGAAAAATAAAGCATGAGAATACTTTCAGAGTAGTTTTCGAGCAACAGGTTGGTCTATTTAAACAGCCTTAGTTTCACTCAGTTGTCGCACCACTTTCCTGTGGCAAGGTTGAGCAGTCTCATTGGGCATTTTTTTCCCCCTTTTTTCACCACGGCTGCATTTTCCTTTGTTTCTGGTCGAAATGTATAGCAAGTCATAATTTTGTTCTGAAGTAAGTCTTGCACATAGTTTCTTGAGAAGTGCACCATACGGTTGGATTTATTTCATCATATGAACAGTGGCCAATCTTTTTCTTCCGGTTCAGAGAATGCAATGGTGTTGTCTTTTGGACATCACACAACACACATCATCCCTGTGCTGAATGGACGAGTTGACGTTGAGAATGCCAAAAGAATAAGTCTTGGTGGAAACAACATAACAGTATACTTGCAGCGGCTCCTGCAGTTGAAGCACCCGCATCTGTCTGCCGCTGTGACATTGAGCAGAGCTGAGGTAGGTAGCATCCTTTTGCACTGTTAGTATTGTTTGAAGTTTTTGGCCATGGTCATTGCTTTCTTTACAGTGGTAGTTCATGCAGTTACTTATTATGTAACACGGAATGTAATATGCCTGTACAGTGTAGTAACCTGACAAGCTGTTCGATGTTTCTGTACCAAAAGAAAAGAAATTTGCACCAAATTCACCAAAGCCCATTTTTCTGCGCAGTGTGTATTATTTTCTTTTGGTATGATGTAGCAACATTCTTTTAATGCAGTAGCATTTTCTTTCTACGAATTGCATAAAAAAATTGCTTGAAAAAGTCTTTGCTACATGGCTTCACTCTGATCTATCATCTGAATTTTCATCTTCAAAGCCCGCGGATGAGAACATCTTCAAGCAAAACTTAACAGAGCTATTTAATGATGAGATGTAAAAGTACTTACTCTGTTGTGCTCCTTCATTACCATGCTACAAAGAACCAGCCATGTTTCATGTGTGGATTCCTCTGGTGGCAAAATTAGAGAAAGGCAAAACACAATGGCACAATGAGGACAGGTTCACTGTGGGAGGCATTCTTATTCGTGACTGCTATATTTGCCAGCAAGGCAGAAAGGGTGAAGTGCTGTTTTGGGGTCTTATGATGTCATTATGATTAGCATTGTGAATTTTGAGACCAGAGTCTAAATTTTAAGAGGCATAAAACAATGGCTACCGAGTCAAGCTTGATAAATGAAAATAGTACTTGTACTGCAGTTTAGAGGACAGTAGGAATGTACTTGCTGCTTCTTTGTTCCTGTCCGACTGAGCTTACAAGATGGTTTCTTGCCACTATAAAGGTCTGTTATTACAGTCGACTCCTCTTAAACGGAACTCAAAGGTGATCCATAAAACTGTTCCATTTATCATAAGTTTCATTTAAGCAAAGTACATCTATTTAGTGAACCAACACCTTTATTCAAATTGCACAAACTTCACCTTACTCATGAGGATGAGTAGGAGGAAAAAAAAAAAAGGAGTGAAGAGTGGTTTGTTTGGCAAGCTTGAGTTGTAAGGTACGCACCCATGCCTGACAAATTAGCTAGAAATTCTGGACAAGCCTCATGCTCAAAATAGCGCTGCAAAAGTTCAGCCTTTTTAGCTGATCGGTCTGGTGGCACCACTGCACTGGCAGTATTGTCATCACATTCATCGCTGGCAGGTTGATCCTCATCTCGCACTTTGGCAATCATTTCCTCAACAGTCACTTCACGACAAGTGACTGTTGAGGAACATTTTCATCTATTGATTCGTAGTCCTGCAGCGTGAAAGAGGCAGAGGGCACGACCTGACTGAATACTGTCTCAATGTAGGCATCAGCAGGGCTTTCTTCTTCATCAGGTACTGCTTTCTGGCGCTTGAAAGCCAGCATGGTGAAAGCATCTGCATATTGTTTTGCCTTCACTTGCTCCCAGGCACTAGCCAAAATGTGGATGGCTGCCAATAAATCTATGCTATAGCATTTCCCGCTGCCTGCTCTAAGCAGCATTTGGTGGAGCAATCGTCTGTGGTAATGAACTTTAATGTTCTGAATAACCCCTTGATCCATTGGCTGGATCACTGCCATTACATTGGCTGGCAAAAACTCCAGAGTTCTGGCTTGGAGGCCTTGAACCTGACCGTGGGCTGGGCAATTATCCACGATGAAGACAACCTTCCTGCCTTGCCTCATAAATCTTGCGTCTTCCTCCCGTAGCCAGTTTTCGAAAATGGCCATGGTCACCCACCCTCTTCCGTTCGCATGGTACGCAACGGGAAGGTGTTGAATGTCTTCGAAACAACGTGGGTGCCTTGATTTTCTTATTACCAACAGCTTCAATTTCTCATCCCCTGCCATGTTTGCACGCACCAGCACAGTGATGGGATCTTTACTGTGTTTTCCTCCACTACAGGCTTCGCCTTTGAAGGTGAGAGTCTGATGGAAACGCCTTATAAAAAATACCCATCTCGTCGACGGTGAAGATGTCTCGTGGCTCAAAGCTCATCAAAATTTACTTAGGCCGCCCCTGTTGCCAGTCGGTGCAAATGTCCCTGTTGGCTGCACCACTCTCACCTGAGATTGCTTTGAAGACTAGGCCATGGCGTGTTTTGAAGCAGCTGAGCCATCTGTCGCTTAGAACAAAGTCCTTAACACCCATTTGCATGGCGATCTTTCGAGCTTTCTGCTCGAGAATAGGTTTGCTTATGGGCAAGTTGGAACTTCGTGCACGCTTGAACCACAGAAAAAAAAACTTTTTCTAGTTGTTCATAAGGCATCGTCCGCATCCGTTTAGATGTAAAGGTCCCGTTATTAACAGTGCCTTCAATCTTTTCTCTGTCTTTCCAGATCGGCGACAGCGTCGATTTCGAAATGTATTTTTTCGCCATCTCCGTCTTGGGCAGGCCGCTTCGATCGAGCTCCTGAAGAATTTGAAGTTTTTTTTCAAGTGAGAGCGCATGGTGCGGCCGCTTCCTTTCCATAGGGCCGAAATAACACCGTGATTCTTTGCACTTAGCCGCACAAATAGGCCTAATGCACAATTGACTCGCCGACTCGGCTCCCACAAGCGAGAATGGCTATTGGATTGGTTTGTCTCAATATCGAGGTGTTGCCATGGTTGTGAGACTACCTTTGGCATGAGCGAGTCTATGATGTGTTTAGAGTTGGTGCCGTTTAGCCGTAGGTCACGAATAAGCTCTGTTTCGCTTAACCGATGAATTTTCCTGCGGAACCCATAGAAATCGAGCCATATGAGCCCGTTTAGTTCCGTTAATGAGGCATTTTCATTGAAGCGAGTTCACTGTATTTCACGAATAAGCTGGTGCCGATGACGCTTGACAACTGCACATGACTGAAAATCAGGGGCACACCCACAATTTCGGCATTGAATGCCTAGGTGGCCAGACACCGTCGAGGAAACGCTGTAAGTGGGTTCCTTGAGACGTTCATTCAAACATCGCCAAGTTTGCCCTATGTATTGTTTATCACAGGACAATGGTATGGAATACACCACACCATGTACGCATGGAACAAACTTATTCCAATGCTTATTTGGGCAGGTGGTGGTCTCCCTAGCTACTAAGTTGATAGCTCTACTCATGCTAGCCAGCTTCTCAGGGGCAGAAAAAAACAACCTCAACGTCACATCTGCCGGTTATCCTCTTTAGGTTGTGTGCTTCTTATTTTGCAGCCTACTTTCATTGGTCTGAGCAGGTAAACCTGGACTCATTTCTTGTTCTTTTAACGAAAATTAAGCCACAGCAGTCATCACGTGACATGGGTATCCAGCAATGGTGAGGCATTCTACCTGCTTATCAAAACTGGCCTGGATCTTGTGGTAGCATGACTTTTCTAAAACGTGCGCATAGCAAGCCTTCGCTGTTGCCCTTTTTACAACTTTAGATGGCCCACTCTAAAGGGACTATGAAACACCTGTTTCTCCTTCTTCCTAAGTGACCACAGAAGGGGCCGGATCAGGGGCTCTTTCTGCAGGAGTCGCCCCTTTCACTACAAGTAATGGCCTGCACCCAAACTCACGAATAGTATCCCTCCGCGACCTTCAAGGCGCGTCGCTTAAGCCGCCCTATTTCCCTCTTATTTCTTTCTCTCTCCTTTTTTCCTATCAAAATTTTTTTTTTACTCTTTGGAATTTTTGTTTGGTTTACTTGCATTCTGCTGTGTCATTTATGTATGTTTTGCCCAAATATACATGTGCCCAACTCTAAACGGGGCCTATCTCACCCTTCTCTCTTTTGCTTGCTCCAGCGAATGAGATGAAAAGAACTGTTTGGCACAGCATATGTCACAACTGCAATCTGAACTTGGCTACCTTTAACGCTAGAACACTATCTAGTGTGGCCAGTCTAGTTGGGCTAGTCGAGGAACTAGAGGCTGTGTAATGGGATGTAGTAGGGCTCAGCAAAGTTAAGAGAACATTTGAGGCTTATACAATGCCGAAGAACCGACACGTCCTATGCGACCATAGATTAGTTGACAGAAAAGACCTAGGGGTGGGGTTTCTCATATACAAGAATATCACTGGCAACATTGAGGAATACTAATAGCGTCAGTGAAAGGTTGGGAAGTATCGTAATGAAGTTTAAGAAAAGGTACAAGATGAAGGTGGTACAGGCCTACACACCTACATCGAACCATGATGATCAGTTGTTTGAAGGCTTCTACGAAGACGTAGAGTCAGCCAATAATAAAAACACAGTATACTATTTTGATAGGCGACTTTATAATGCCAAAGTAGGCAAGAAATAAGCTGGAGACTAATAGGGAAATGTTGCGTCAGCTCTAGAAATGCCAAAGGGAAGTCATTGGTAGAGTTGGCAGAACGTAATAATTTACAGATCTTGAATACCTTTCCCAGAAAACGAGCTAACCATAAGTGGACGTGGCGAAGTCCCAATGGCGAAACTAAAAATGAAATAGACTTCATTCTGTATGCCTTCAGGGCATTGTACAGGATGTAGTAGTAGTTGGCAAGATCCGATGCAGTGACCATAGAATGATAGGAGCTTGTAGTCACTTAGATTTACAAAAGCAAAGGCACAACTGATACGCAAGAAGCCAGTTAATGATCCAGCAGGGAGAGGGAAAGTACAGGAATTCAAAGTTTCGCTTCAGAATAGATTTGAGGCTCTAAACGAGGTAACCGACATTAGCGTGGACACAATGAATGATAATGTTACTAATATCATCAAAGAGTGTGCTATGGAAGTCGGAGGTACATTCACTAAACAGGACACAGGCAAACTACCTCAGGAGACGAAAAATCTCATTAAGAGGACAAAACATGAAAGCCTCAAATGCAACCGACAATATAAAGCTAGTGGAGCTTTCGAAGTTAATCGATAAGTGCAAGGTAGCCGACATCGGAAGGTATAACATGGAGAGAATTCAGTAGGCTGTAAAAAGTGGCAGGAGCCTGAAAGTTGTGAAGGCAAACTTGTGCATAGGCAAAAATTGGATGTATGCATTAAGGGACAAAGAAGGCACTCTCATCACCAATATGGATAGGATAGTTGAGGTGGTGAAGAAGTGTTACAGAGCGCTGTACTGAACACGAAACAACTAGAATGATATTATAAGAAGCAATAATAGCCCAGAGGAATTCGACATAGTACTAGTAATGACAGAAGAAGTAAGGAAAGCCCTAGAAGGAATGCAAAGAGGCAAAGCCGCTGGTAACAACGGACCTGCTGAAAGATGGTGGAGAAATTGCGTTACAAAAACCGGCCACCTTATATACTTATTTATATTTATAGTTACAGTGATCAAGAATCTTTAAATACTGCAGTAGCAACGCTACAAACGTGGTGTGAAAATGGGCAGATGACAATAATTATAAAAAAAACAGTAGCAATGTAGGTTACGCGCAAGAAACAGCCACTTCTACTTACCTATCACGTTAATGGTCATGCGTTATCCGAAGTCACTAAACACAAATACTTAGGACTCATACTCACATCAGACTTAAAATGGAATGAACACAGAATATATTGAAAAAAAGGCAATGAAAAAGCTTGGCTATTTGCGAAGGAGGCTTGTGAATGCCACACCACACATCAAACTTCTCGCATACAAAACTTTCATTAGACTAGTATTAGAATATGGAGCTGCAGTGTGGGATCCCTTTACTGAGTTCAATATTAAAAATTTAGAAATGGTCCAACGAAAATCTGTCTGATTTGTTTTTAATTGTTATAGTTGGCGTACTTCCCCTTCACTTCTACTAATTAAAGCGGATCTCGAAAAACTGCAGGAGAGAAGAAGAATAGAGAGGCTGAAGCTTTTTTACCTCATTTTCCACAACAAAATTGGTATCAACAAAACAGTGCACATTAGACAAATAAGTAAATATGCTGTGCGCTCACATCATTCAAAGAAAGTTTTAGATTATGTAAACCGCACAGACACATTCAGCTATTCATTTTTTCCAAGAACTACCCGTGAGTGGAATTGCCCATCACCCGATGCTGTACAGTGTCCAACAGTTGATTTATTTCTACATGCTCTCAATAACCACTAACAGTTATCGTATAGTCATGCAGCCCAGAGTTACACAATGCTTCCATTTTTTAGTATGTTTAAGTCAGCAAAGCTATGCCATTGTTGTAGTGTTTTTCTTTAGTTTGTTTGTAAACTAGTACAAAAGTGTTGAATTGTAACCACTGTTAGTATGCTGTGTGATATCAATTATGTTTTTTGTAGTAAACATTTCTGTATGCCCATTCCTGCTTAAGACCTGGTAAACAGGTCAGCAGTATGTGATAAATAAATAAATAATAAATAAGTGTCTCTTGATGGAAAGGGTACCAGAATCTTTTTTTTTTATTTGAATATACTGCAGGCTCACTCGGCCCTTGCAGGAGTGGTTACATAAGGCAAAAAAAAAAAAGCAGTCATAAACAAAAAATCAATGGCTTGTACTTTAAAAACAAAGGATTCCACGGTGCTACTTTGCACAACACTATCAGGCAACTTGTTCCACCTAGAAATTGCTGAGGGGAAGAGCGAATGTTTATGTAGGTTGACGCAACTAGAAGGCTGTTGAATTGTTTTTCTGTGGTTTGTTCTTGATGAATGTGAGAAAGGATGATGCAAATAACGTGACTTCGGAATTTCGAAATGGTCGTTGTACAGGAGATAAATGAATTTAAGCTTTGAAACAGTTCTTCGTTTTGAAAGTGATTCAAGGTTTGCTCTCGCTAATAATTCAGAGACGGTGGATTGTCTAGAATAGACAGAATATATGAATCTAGCCGCTAGTTTTTGTATGCGCTCAATTTTTTCAGTTAGATGTTTTTGGTTAGGGCTCTAGATTAAGTCAGCATACTCTAATGATGGTCTGATGAGTGTTTTATAGGCATTTAATTTGAAATTTGGTGGAGTGTTGTGCAGCATTCTTCGTAAGAATGATAGCTTGCGTTCGGTAGTCTGGCAGATGAAGGAGATGTGAGGATCCCAGTTAAGAGTTGAGGTGAGGATAAGGCCCAAGTATTTTACCTGATGACATTTTTCGAGTGCAATGTTGCCAAGAGGGTATGTGAAATCAATGAAAATTTTTTTATTGGTGAATGTGATGCACTTGGTTTTTGATGCATTAAGTCTCATACCCCATGTATTGCACCACGAACAGATAGACTGTAAGCAGTTGTTCAGTTGAATTTGGTCATTCCGATGGCGGGCTACACTATATACTACGCAGTCATCGGCAAACAGACGCATTTGAGTAGTTCCATGAACCTTGAAATGAATATTATTAATGTACATAAGAAACAAAATTGGAGCAAGAACGGACCCCTGAGGAACCCCTGAGTAAACCTTAAGTTGTTGTGAAACATGTTTTCCAATCTTCACGCGTTGTGTTCGCTTTGTTAGTAGACTGGAGATCCAGGAAATTATTTTACTGTCTATTCCAAATGCGAGTAGCTTTGTGAGTAAATCTTCATGCGGAATGATGTCGAAGGCCTTCGAAAAGCCTAAAAAAATCACATCTATTTGGTATCCATCATTAATTGCAGTAGCAATTTCATCTTTCAGTTCAGTGAGCTGTGTTACAGTTGAAGGGCCTGATCTAAATCCATGTTGCCGGCTGTAAAGTAGTTCGTTGTTTTCTAAGTGCAGTATTATGGCTTTAAAGATTACATGTTCCATTGATTTACAAGTGCTCGTTAGTGAGACTGGACGATAATTATTTAATTCAAATTTTGAACCCGATTTGTGGAACGGAATTATGTTAGCGCTGCGCCAATCGTCTGGTAACGTCGCTGACTCAAGAAAGGTGACAAATATTTTATGCAGATATTTAGCTACCCATGTGGCATATCGGTTTAAAAATGAATTTGTGATATTGTCGGGACCTGGAGATTTCTTCAAATCTAGGTTTTCTAGAAGACAAAAGATACCTTCTTCGTTTATGGTCAATTGCGGCATGGGTAATCTCAGTGCATATGGTTCTAGCTGGGCATTAGAAGCAGATTTAGTGAAAACAGATTGAAAAAACACGTTTTGTTCCTGTGCAATATCCTGTAGTTTGGAAATAATGCGATCGGGCATTTTTATTTGTGAAATGGCTTCGCTTTTGTCAGTTAAGTGTCGCCAAAATTTCTGAGGACTGTGCGTCGTAAAGGAAGGTAAAGTTACTTCGTTGAAGCGTGACTGCGCATCCGTGACCTTCTGTTGTAAAGTGGAGATAAGGCTGTAGGTGTCAGCGTTGCCTCCCTTTTTTCCGCCGGCGCTTTATTTTTCTTTTCAAGTGTATTATTTCTCTAGTAACCCAAGGGTTACTCGAGAAATAATACACTTGAAATAATACGCTTTTTTCTTTGCGGTATAAAATTAGTTTCACAAAAAGAAACAATGCGTTTGAAACATGACCATAGTTCGTTCACATCTTTGAATTCATTGAAGGCCGCAAAATTCGTCTCCAGGAAGCTGAACAGGGCAGGATTGTCTGCATGTGCATAGTTTGCTACGTATATTGGCAATGGTTTTTTGTGTTTTCGGGCTGTTGATAGGGGACAGGACAAGATGATCACTTTGTGATCTGAAATGTCATTTGTTGTGGACACTGTGCATCCGTGTAGCGAGCTACTCACAAATATTAAGTCAAGGAGTGATGATGAAGATGCAGTTATTCGGGTATGTTCAGTAACCAGTTGATCTAATGAATAACTGAACGCGGTGGACAACAGTAGATCAGAGCTTCGTGCTTCCCGTACATCATGCGAAGGATTGTTACAGCTTATTCCGGGTAAGTTGAAATCCCCCGCGATGATAATTTTAGATCTTGAATTAGTGTGCCTTGAAAGATAGTCGTGCATCTTTTCAATGTATTCTGGTTCTGAATTCGGAGCTCTTACGCTCTTGTCACCGTACGTGATTCTGCACCATAGGCTTTCGTGGTCCGGAATATCATCTAATACAGAACATTTTAAGTTATCTTTAATTGCGACTGCCACTCCTCCTCCTCTTGATTCTTTGTCCCTACGAAGTAGTCTGTATGAAGGTGGAACTATTTCAGAATCCTGCACTCCCGGATGCAGCCACGTTTCAGTTATTACTAAAATATGGGGTTGGTGTGTTAGGATTAACTGCTCTAGTTGATTGAATTTATTGACAACGCTCCGAGCATTCAGAGAAAGAACTCTGATTGTTTTTTCCGTGTGCTGTCATTTCGTGTTATTTTTATTGCGTCCTCTGCGCGTGGATGAAGTGGTGCTGGCCCTCCGATTGGACCGGACATTTTGCTTTAGTTCAATCCTGACATTTTTTATTGGGTTTCAAGTAAATATTTCTTCGTCAACCTTTAGCTTGTCGAAGATCAATTTCACTTTCGCACCTTTTGCTCTGTCACTTGCTGAAGACTGCCACAATCGAGCTCTTGGTTCTTTCACTCTTTTCGGAAAATCCTCGGAAATAGAAAACGATCTGCCTTTCTAAGTTTGGAGCAACTAGAAAGGACTTTCGATTTCTCAGAAAAGTCAAAGAATCGGATAATTATTGGACGAGTTCGGTCATCATTTCAAGTGCCTATTCTGTGTATGCGTTCGAGGGATTTGACCTCAAGGCCCAATATCTCCTTGAAGATATTATGCGTCACGGTGTGTTCAAGTAATTTCATATCGTCCTCGAGCTCCTCTGGGATACCGTAAAGGACTAAGTTATTGCGTCGACTCCTATTGTCTAGGTCATCAAGCTTCATAGTTAGTTCGTGAATATGTTTTTCCGTATCGAGGCGATTTCGTTCCAGCGCGGCTATTTTTTCTTCCTGTTTTTTAAGTCGTGACATTTCGTTTTCAATTGTAGTTAGCCTAGTCTCCATACTATCAACAGTTATTTCTATCTTTCTAATGTTGCCAACCAGCTCTTTTAATGTTTTGTTTGCTGTAGCCTGCTCTTTAAGAATCTTTTTCAGAAGCTCGCTGCTGGATTGCGTATTGGAGTCTGAGTGGGGGCCTGGATTGAGTTCGACATCTCCTGATGTTAGTAAGCGCATCTTAACCACGTTATAGCACTCATAAAACATAAGGATCAAGAAGTGTGGACTTGGCAGCACCAATAGAGTTACATTATCATTTCGCATAGAATAAGCAGGGATGTTAGCACCAACCTGCACCATGAGAAAAGAAGGGATGAGCATCGTCCTCTGGTCGGTGCCGCCAAGTCCACTGAAGGGCTCTTGCGTGCGAGCTATGCTTGTATAGCCGAGTCCATTGCCTTGACGAGATGGCGTGATCGTCCCGGTGACGTAGAAGCTACGCTGCGGGCATGTGTCATTCTCGATCGTTGGCCATGCTTGCTGTTCGCTTGTCATCCTTATCGCTGTTCTTGTCGGCATGTTCCCCTTCACAGGTGCATTTGTAGCCGTACTCGTAGTTGAAAGCACAGGGAAACCTGCACCACAAGAAAAGAAGGGATGAGCATCGTCCTCTGGTCGGTGCCGCCAAGTTCACTTGAAAGAATGCCTACATCATTTTGATCTATATGAAAGGAGATGTCAAGGACTTGATAAATTACAAACTCAGGTTACTGTCCATTCTCTACAAACTATTTAGAAAAATGATAGCTGATAGAATTTGACATATGCATGTGAGAGGTAGCGGCCAGATACTGCACCAGGGTGGCCAATCCTTCTCTGGTGAGGGAGTGCTTTCCCGGCAGTGGTAACCGGTGAGGCCGCACCCCAGGCCTCGTAATGCAGTTCCATCACCACGCGGATTTTTTTTTTTAATCCGGTTGGGAACTGCGCGGCACTGGGATTTGAACCACGGACCTTTTGCGTGCGAGGCGGATGCTCTAACCACTACGCCATCTGTAGGAAACGGTAAAAAAAATTTCAGTGTTTACTGCGCATGCTTCATAGTATGGAGTGGCTGTACTGTACCAATATTCACTTGCTGCTCTTAGCATAACTCACTGATGGAATTAAGATGATATTAAAGTTAAATCAACCAAAAGACCAAGCAGGATTTCTTACAGGCTACTCCGCAATAGACCATACTCATGCTATCAATTTGGTAGTAGAGAAATGTGCGGAATACAACTAGCCTCTATACATAGTTTTCATAGATTACGAGACCGCGTTTGACTCAGTCGAGACATCAGCAGTAATACAGGCACTACGGGATCAGGGCATCGACGAACCCTATATAAACACACTGGAAGAAATCTATAGTGGATCCATAGCCATCATAGTTCTCCATAAGGAAAGCGACAGGATCCCGATAAAGAAAGGTGTAAGATAGGGAGACACGATCTCTCTAATGTTATTCACTTCGTGTTTCACTGGTCCCTTAATTAGGGAGGCAATCGCCGGGCTGATTCCGAGGGTTGACGTAGCGACCCCCCGAACTTCACCACGAAAGCGTGGACAATTTAGTATTGGTCCCTTTGGTGTGCCAGCAAACGCTGGATGTGGTCCAAAAAACATCGCAGAGCCGCGAGTTGATAACAAAACCAGAAATATATTCTCAAATAAGGCAAAACAATCAACACACAAACGTGTACACTCGGCAGTTGTCAGATACAGTAGGACACCAATCACAAGATACTCGAATACACTCAAAACAATGGGTACAAACAACAACACGTGCTACAATGCAATCTCTTGCATTAACTAACCAAGACACTTATAAACTAAAATGTTTGTCAAACGTATTCAGTCCAAAGTTCTTGGAATAAAGCTTGAATGCTTCTCTTCAAGAAAACATTCGAAGTCCAGTGCCAGTTGTCGTCGTGCTGAGTCTGAGGTTTCTCTTCCAGAAAACTCTCGTGCCGTCAACTGACAAAACATCATTAACAAAAACTTCTTCACCAGAAACACATTGGCCACTCATGCGCTCCTACTGCAGAACACGTCTTCGCTCGCTGAGTGTAAACACACCCTCATGTCCTGCTTGTAAGACAAGCCTTCAGCCGCAGGTGGAAAACACTTCTTTATCACTTGCTTGGCCTTCCTCCGCCGGCTGCCTATATACGCTCGCCCTGGGTTCTCGGAAGTATTGCCTGCGCACTGCACAGCCAAAGTTGGAGAAGGGGCGGTACCTTTTTTGAAATCTCTGCGACCTGTGACGGGGCAACTAGGGAGTGACTCACCTCTTCCTTCTCGATATTTCAAGAGATCACTCGGCGATAGATACAAGGAGGTTGGTTTGCATAGCGGCGGTGTTTTCAAGGGGGGAAATCGGCGCGCGTGTGGCGTCTTTTGATGGTTTTTTTCTTCGTTACGCTGGAGTCTATCACGTCTGTTCGGTGCCTATATTTCACATAGCCGTTAGAATCTGGAGGCGCTCGCTTTCTTGGGGGCTTGTTTGTGACAGCGTGTTTGCAGGAGGTTTCAGAGACCCATATTGAGAAGAAGAGAAGAGTTAATGGAGAGTACCTTAAAGGGGTCATGACGTGGTCACCCAACAATTGATGGTTCTCAGCAAAAAACGAAGGTAGAGGGACAAGCATGCTTGTACATGCGTGAGAACTGGACTGTAAGAGTTTATTTCAATCCAAAACATGCCATAGAAGTCATTGGCTCTAAGCTCCGCCCACAGCCGGCGACTGCCATTTTGTCATGGCCTGCGTGACGTCACAAGCCAAAGGAGCAGTGTTGTCGTTTCCTACCAAACAGCACCTTCTGCACGCGGTCAGTGTTGCGAGTGTTGCTTGCCACGTGGTCCGCACGTGTCAGTGGGTTGCAAGTGTTGCAATGTGTTACCGGTGTCATCACTGTATGCAGCGACAGCATCGTGTAAGTTTTGGTGGGCTAGCATGCATACAAGGGGGGGGGGGGGGCATTTTCATTATTTCGGGAATGGCACCCCCTTAAAACAGTCATTTTTCGCTCTCTATGCCATAGAGAAAAAATTGGGGGGGGGGGGGGTACACGGGCACGGTGTGCAACCTTCTGGCTACGCCCCTGCGTGCATGTACGACTTTCAGTGTTGAGCATAATAAATAACTGGTCGTAGCAATGCTGCGCGTTGAAACTGCTGTTTTTCCATCGCTTCTTTTGTGCGGCATATGTAAACATAAGCCGAAGCGAACGGCATGTAAGTGTGATGCTAGGGTTACTCTTGATATACATTTTGGCCGAATCTTTGCTTTAACTATGTCAATTGCATTCGGTTCCAATAAAAAGTAGCAAATGTGACGCTCAACCATAGCACTACCTGCGAAGAGTTTCAATAAATATTTATCCGTAGGGGCAAACACCAACATTGCACATTCACAAGACACTTTTTGACCTCCTAAATTGCTTGCTGCAAGTACCAGCACTACATGGGGGAAGCAGTGGCATTGTTTCAGCCCCTGGAAATAATTTAGTTCCAGTGGCAAGTTGAACAACGAAGAAAACGTTCAATTGCAAGCGCAGCTGACCGCGGAACACGATTGTCCTCCGTAATGCAGACCATGCAGCAGCTCGCCCAGCAAGCAGTTCGTAACCTCACGGCTAGCGAGCGTGCCAGCTTTGCCCGACTCTCAGGCCGCGCACTCATTTATAAAAATATTCCATTATAAATTAGCGGCTCGGCCGAATTCACTCAAATTTCGCCAGCTTGTCTATGAACGTACAAGAATGAACCCACACAACACAGATTAAGGCTGAAAATTCGGTGTCATGACCCAGTTAATAACCTGCGATTCGTGCAAATGATAACACGTGCTAAGTAAATGAATGTCTTAAAGAGTTCATCAATTGGATAACAATAAGAAAAACAACTGGTAGTAAATAAATGTTTCTACCAAAAATATTGCACTTGAGTAATACTATACAAATAAATATAACACGAGGACAACTAGAAACCGTAGGAATAAACACACAGGTTAAATGGTGACCTTGTATTAAAACAGTACGTTGCGATATTCTTGTGGGTGTGGTGATGTACGGCATCTGATTAAGGGAAGTGTAGAAAAAATTATGAAAGAGACCAAGGCTGGCTATTATACGACAGTGCAAGAGTGAGTATAACCCAGATTTTTCTTTTAGGGTGGATATGCTGACATCATATGAGTAAGATAAAGGAATGTACCTTGCTGCGCGATTTTGAAAAGACTCAAGAGCATTGATGAGGTATTTTTGATATAGGTCCCATATTGGTGAAGAATATTTGACTTCAAGTCTGATTAGTCATGCGTACGCTTGTAGTCTCACGTCCTGTGGGCATGACGGAATTGGTGTCTCAAAAAGCCGAGTGATTGGTTTGAAAATGAGAGTATGGGGTTGATGTGTGCACCCCAGTCAAGATCAAATGAAATCGAGACCCCCAAGTATTTGAATGATCTGACTGTTTTGATAGGGCTTTTAGTTATTGTGTATATTTTTTCGTATTAGGCTTCGTTAGCCACTGGGAACACCAAAACTGCTCATCGTTGAGGTTTTGCTGCAATGAATCTGTGTCTGTGCTATTACTAATGGTATGGTAAATCATGCAGTCATCTGCGAATATCTGAATTCAGCAAGTTACATGTAGGGGTAAGTAATTTATAAATGTATAACTTATTTTTATGCGAGAATGACCACCTGTGGCCTTGCAGTAATGCTGCTGCAAGGCCACAGTGTGTTCCATTATTCAGTCAGACAGTTGTACTGTATCGGCATCAGGAAAAAAAAAAACGACTAGAGAAATCGTAGAGGTGGCAGAGATATTGAGGGCAGGTAACAGATGCGTCAGTATCTCGTCCATTCTGTTATCTGTAAAAAAACACGAACTTTTGGCATAGACACATGCTTTTTCGTTCTGGTTTTCTTTTTTTTATCTCTTCTTCTCTTTATTGCAGCTTCACTGGATGCTTATATACGCTTTGATTCTACAATAAAACGTCAGTTGATAGTGAGTGCTTGTCTCTTTCTGTCCCGTGTTTTGTGTGCTCTGTGTTATGAAGAATGGTTTGTTAACATACAGTCATACGCGACTACCATATTTGCTCTCAAGGCGCGACTCGCTGGGTTACAGCGCAGCTGTTTTGACGGATACAAACTTGTCCTTACGTGCAAGCTGTGCTGTTTCACCGAACAATGGCATCTCTGTCCATTGCCGTGGGCAGCTGTTGCATCTTCTGTTGCCAGAACAAGCCTAGTGACAGCCGAATGCTCATGATACCGCCTGTTAAGCGCAGCTGCAACAAAAGCCACGGTTGCGTAGAATAGGAAGTGAGAACTTCAAGCTGACATTTTCGTATCCACTTTGCGAAGTCAGTTGCATGTCTCTCACTATGAATATGCTTCTATGTTTGCTCAATTCGATGCTTGCTCTAATGCCGTAGACAAATCGTAGTTAATTGTGCAGTATGTCACCATTTTTACTCAGGTTTCATTAACACTCCAATGGGAACTGTTTTTAATGAACATACCACTTTTTATGTATTCTGCTTGTCGTTATGGCTGACTGGTTTGAGTTCGCGGTACTGGTTTGTGCGCTTAGTATGCATGCGGAAAGACAATCGAAATTGTGATAGCGAAATTGCAGAGATTCAGCACTTCTGTTTTAAATAAGGAAAACTGCAATTCAAGAACGTCAAGATTGGTACTCTCCGTTGGTTTTTGTTGCGTGCTTGTATATTTCAGAGAAAATTGCTTTCTGTGCTCTTTTGCGCGACTGATCAGCCGGCGAACTTGCGATGTGAGGGCAGCTATGCAAAGCGTGCATATTATAGAGTCGTTGGGTGGGTGCACCGTTTAGGATTGATATGTGGGGTTTAGCGTCACAAAAGTACCATATGATTATGAGAGATGCCACTGTTTAAGAACCTCATACATATGCATGCCATTTTGCATGACAGTTTAGTTGCTATTTCGTGTGAAGGTTTATATCCACGACTTGAGCTCTCGTGAAGTAATCGCGTACGGTGGCATGCTAGTTCATTCATATGCTAGCTCGTTTTTTCAGCGATGCAGTTTGTGTGTAAGGTGCATCCACAAGGCACACTTCCAAAATATGATTGCTGCGTCTAACCACTTCACGAAAAAATGCAGCTGTTCATATGCATCAACTTTAAAGGGGTCGTGGAACGTTCTCCAAAAATTTTAAACTATGTGTGTCTTCAGAATCCTGGCAGTCCATTCAATACTATACCTCAACTCGTTTGATCGTCTTTGCTTAACAAATACATTAAAAAAGCACAATTTTCGTTTCCTTGCTCACGTCCCTGTCACTGTGCAGCTGGCGTCGCTTTAAGACAGCCAGTGAAGTTTCTCTGTCGCCGACAAAACATGGTGACGCAGCGATGTTTTTGAGCTTTAGTTGACTGGTTCGTAGCATGATACTGTTTGGTGCCGTCACCACCATCCGACTTTCCCGAACTACAACATCGTCTGCTTAAGCGGAGTCAGCTTTTGGGCTTTGAGCTGTACCCTGACCCAATCATGTGAGTTCGAGATCGGCCATCGTCAGTGCAAGGCGGTGGCGGTGGTGACAACGGCAAAGAAGCCTGCGCCCTAGAAGCACTCGTATCGAGACTACATGGCAGAACCTCTGCTTGCGGAAGCCCCGACCATGAGTATCGACTGTGGGCCCATATCATCGGGGGGCCATCGCAGTAGATAGTCCAAAGCACTGCTCCATGCTGTGGCTCATTCGGCCGCTTGTGAGAGCGAACGTTTTTTGCACTTGTTGTGCGTGCTGCACTGTCTGACGACGCACATGGTTGATGTAGCGAGGACTAAGCGCTGGATACATAATGCGATTTAGCATCCGTTCCGGCGTGCGACGCCGCATGCGGCTTAACGACGATTCACGACACATGGGGCGAACGAGCCATCACTGCTCAGGCTCCACCCACTTACAGCACCTAAGCTTGCACACTCGGAAGACATCGTATTCTCTATATCAAGCACAGAATAAACAACCTCACACAGTCATGGTTCATTGTCTAATAACATTGCTAACAAAGCTGCGTCTTCGCGAGCGACAAACATCACCACAGGCCACATTCATTCTTCCGAGCGTAAGCCTAGCAAGGCCGACGTTCTCAGTAGCGCCGCTCGCTTTCCAATGTAAGCTCATCGTCGAGCACTTCTTTTCGCCGACACGGTAAAAACTTGTACACTTATATGATGCTTTACCCGTGCGACTAGTTTTGTTGACGGCCTCGAAGTAAAGAGCAAAGGTGGGATTGAAGCCAGCCGGTTCATCGAGACGGCCAGTGCCACTATTCGTTTACCTGCGAAATGGCCTTCCATCATGGCTCAGTATCGCGTTGGTAGTTCGGAAACGGACGTTGCCTTGCAGAAAAAGCACACTTCAAGCATCACTTTATTCAATCATGAGCTATTTCTCATCAGAAATAGTTTATCCAATGTTTTCCATTGCTGCCGGCAACGATGATATCCACAAATACCAAGGCGGTCGGGGCTATCAGAGCAGTGAGGAAAAAACTTGCAACAGGTGCCCTCCAGTAGCACCCCTTGTCACGCTCCCACCCTGCCACTAGCTGCGGTCGCCAGACTGGTCAGGTTGCCGTGCAGCTGCATTCAGCAAATTTTGGATGCCTACTGGGCAGATCACTCATTGTAATTCCACGACATACAACTGAAAGCGCAAAAACTGCTCTGTTAGCAAAATAATCCGAACGCTGTGTTTTTAACTTCTCTTAAAGTGACATTTCACTGATGTAACATATTAGTGTCTATAGCGGCCGATGGTCGCGCATCGTCGCTAGCGATCCCCAAAAAACTGCGATTTCAAATGGCCGTCATTAATTACAGAATGGATATTGTACTGAAATATTTTGGGATTGGTATGTTTAATCCTTATTAAATCAGGGAAATTGCAACAGGGAAGTTTCATCTTTGTTTCACGACCCCTTTAAATTATGTACGCTTTCTGACACATTATCGAGGTGAAAGCCTTAGATGCCTTACCAAACACTGAATTGGCATCTACGCTCAATGCGAGTTGTTGCTTCCACTGCATGACAGTCCCCATGAATGCTCTCTGC
The DNA here is from genome assembly GCF_043290135.1 of Rhipicephalus microplus. NCBI lineage: Eukaryota > Metazoa > Arthropoda > Arachnida > Ixodida > Ixodidae > Rhipicephalus > Rhipicephalus microplus. The sequence continues at coordinate 1,333,290 of NW_027464638.1, read as the reverse complement.
ACATATTGTATACCTTACGTAGCACCAAATAGAGCTGTCATAGACCAATGTTACACTCATTAAGATAATCTTAGGATGAATAGACGACTGTCGCGAATGGTTTCAGCACACTGCCTGCCAAGCAAGCGCTCTCTTTGCAAAAGGGCGCCTTCTACGCAGGAGCAAGGCAGGTGGCATCATGTTCGAAATGCGAGTGCAAAGGAGCGTGTGGAGGAGGAGAGTGTCGCTACTTTGTGAAGTCTCAGGGGCTTTAGATGACCCTCCACCCGCAGCCATCTTCGATTGCATGGCCCGCCACCTATAACCCATGGGCATTGCGAATTGCTTCAAAAAAATAACACTGTAGACTCACAGTAAACTGAAACCTGTTTAGCGGAACTGCTGCTTAAGTGGAACAAGTGCTTCTGACAAGATTGGTTTTGGTCTTGCATTCTGCTCCCCTGGACATCTTTCAGTAAACGGAACTCATTTTAAACGAGACATATTTATCTGGTCCCTTCAGGTTTCATTTATAGAGAGTCTATTGTATATGAATGTCATGTAGAGGAAGAAGTCTCTTGAATATTGTGTGGCAGAGCGGTAAAATTACGTTAGGCGTCAAAACATGTGATTTGAACAATGAGTGGGTGCTTTAAAGGTGCACCCATGAGAAAGCGTTTTAACATATTCAAATTATTAGCTACAACAGCATCAACAGGGTGAACAGCTGCTTAGGTTCACATGTTGCCTTACGGATGCCTAGTCAGGTGTGAAACAGCTGCGCCAATTTGATACAATTCCCCATTTTTGTGCAGAGCTGTGCAGAGCTGTTACAAGTCACGTGACACAGCACAGTTTGTTCAATTAGTACTCATGCGTGTATACGCTGTATAATTGTGAGTAGTAATATTATCGCTGATGTCTAAAAAAGTTTCTGGAAATGACATTACTGCTGCCCTGAAAAATAAAAAAAAACTGCGTGCCACTTTTTTTAGATACAAGAGCATGTTATCCTCGGGGCAGTGTCCGTTCTTCGGCATCTGCACCCATACTGCTCATGTACCACTCTCCCTCATTCTCTTCTTCGCACGTGTGTGGGCTCGCCTACTCCCCCTCGCAACCGCAGATGTGGCGCAGCAAATCATTTCATATAACTCTCACTGTCTCCCCCTCTCTCTAAGTGTACGCTGGTAGGCGGCGGAAGTGTCACACCGCAGTACAAAGCGCGTGTTTGTTGTGCTTCTGTTATTCTCTCTCTGTGCAATGGTGTGCAAAACCATGAACAACATCAGCATCAGCACTAGTTGCAGCGGCAGCGCCACCGCCGCGGAGCAGAAGAAGGCTCGGGAAGCTCTCAGGAATTTTATCTCAGGAGCTATTGCGAAGTATAGATTTGAAAGAAACCGGAGACGTGCGTGGCAAGACAAATACACTTTATACCCTAAAGGGACAAAACCAATACACAGAATTTGTGTTAAAGCACTCAATAAATCACTAACTCAATAACACTCAATAACAATTCGCATACATAGTCAAACCCACACTGACTGTAGCTCAGTGTAAATTGATTACTACATTGGGTTATTATTGGGTTAGGACTAGCCCCTAGTCCTATCCCAATATAGCGCCTCAACAATGGAAGGCTCTTACAGTTCATCGCGTTGCGACTCGTTGCTTTTTGCTGTGTTGACACTTAGTCAAGTCCTTCATTGTTGATGGGCTGCTCCACTTCTTACGGTCACCGTCGGTCCATCCCATCGAACCAGCCGCTCGTACTCATTGCCGGTGTCCCGCTCCTCGCCTCAATCTTCAGCATTTTTAGGCTAGCTCGTCATGGACTCCCCTGATAACATGTCCACTCTACTGACTGGTGTGAGCTGCTGCCATTCTGGTGCGAAGTGGGATAGCTGAAAGTCAAAGGAACTGCCGGGCAAAGGTGAGGCAAGTTCGGGCAGCCTCACTCGGGACCCCCAAAGGTCGACAGCCACTTTCGGGGCTTCTCACGCCGACATCTTCAGAAACGGGCGGCTCTGCTGCTCCCGTTGCTGTAGCGACGCTTGTTCTTCACGTCTTCGCAGCTCGGAGCCCAAACGCACAGTGCCAGATCATCCACTGGGATATTTCTGGCTCGGGTCGCGTGCTCATGGCTCGGGTCGCGTGCCATGAGTTTTTTTTTTTTCTTTTTCTACTAATCTCCTGCGTCGAAGTGGCTGGTGTGCATGCCCCGGGGTGACTTTTTTTTCTCGTGCACCATCAGCACGCGCCTCGTGCCTTTCCTTTACTCATCAGAGAAGCTGAAAATATCGGCAAGCTGACCACGAACTTCGGGTCAGGAAAGCTGAACGTAAATGTCAACGTCGGCAGGAAACTTCTACGAAAGCAACACAAGCATAGCACGCTTAAATGGAGCATCAGCATTATTAAGACGACCCCGAACTGCGGGCTCAGGAAGTCTAAGCACAATGGTAGCTTCTAGCAGCAGCTTCCGATCCCAAAGTGACGAGGCAATGCGATTTTGCTGCCAGAGTCATCGTTGACCACGAAGCCCCCGCAATGCTTTCGCGTCTCACCATGGTTGCCTGTAGGGGGAAATGATGTATAACTTTTTTTTAGTCGCCCCTATTTCTCAGTTTTGTGAATTTCCCGAATCTCAAGGTCGCCAACTTTGCAGATCCACATTTGAATCCTCAGAGTCTGTCAGGATTTCACAGGTGTGGCAAATGCATATGTGGACTTTATCATTGTTTGCTGAATGGGGTGGTTCAAAATACTACTTTTATTGAACTAGCTGTGCTCATGCCTACTCTGCACGATTTAGAGGATGTTGAGTGGTTTGTACTTTTTTTAATCTAAATGTAAACCTCCTTTTTCATACTGCTCCAAATTTGATCTTCCGTGATTGAAATAAATGTTTTGTTCCCCATAATCAGCTCCACATTTGCATTTTAGTGCTCCAAAAGTAACATTATGCTGTTCTAAAAATTTCTCCTAATTCTATTTTGGTTGTTGCACCTCTGTGTAGTGCACCCTTTGCTGATTTGCAAACGGAAGAATTACGGCGTAGTGTAACAGTACTTTCTGTAGGCATATCCTAGGATAGTTGGAAATGGCCACTGTTACACGCACAGTTGTTTGTTTTTATATGGTGTAGTTGAGGCATATACCAAGTACTGAAGCTAGGCCAGCAATTGAGAAGGTGATGCACATGGGGCCCAATTACGCTATCGCAGTCTACTCTTGAAGGTCAAGTTTAAGCTTACTCCAAGTTCTTCAGGTGTAATCTAAACCACTCAATTAGTTTTTGTTAGGTTCCAAGTTACGAAGAAATTTCAGGAAATGAAAAGGCAGAAATGAGGTCTGCTAGTGCCAAACTTCAAATTGTATCAAAACATAACAATACCTTTGAGGGACGGTCTTCGAGCTATTCGCAGAATTCTGAGCGAGAACTGGCAGAGGCTATGGAACAGGAACTGTACTATACTCGGCGGCAACTTGTCTTGACATTGGAGCGAATGCTACGGAGGCAGACATTCGCGTTGCTTCACAAGTAGTACTGCAGCTTGAGAATGAGCTTGATTTTGCTTGTTTGCATCGTTAATGCATTTAGAAAAACACATACACGAAAAATGGGAATGGTAGAAACATTTTGATTGTTGGAGTGCACATTCTAGTGCCATATTACGAGCTTTGGAGAACTGAGCGTGTTTGCGGCCACACGCTGGCCCACTACGTCATGGATGCCATGTTTAGTTTAGAAAACGGGTGTGCTGAAAAGGTGGTGCTGTCTATGAAGTTGAAAGAAAAGGAAGGCATTATTGTAAAGTGAGCAATAATTGTATTTTAGAAGGCTTGAAAGCCTGGCTAGTTGGTATATATTGATATTTAAATATTGGCAGCGCAAACTTAGGGGACGCAGAAAGAGGACACAAACAAGTGCAGACTGAAACTTGGATTTATTCAGAGAAGTTATGTCAGCTCACCTTCTATATCGCTTTTTATTTTATTTGTTTGATACTATTAACCCCGTGCTTGGGGTCATTACAGAGACGGTGTCACAGGATACATATCATTCGTGCAAAAAAGGAGAACAAAATTAACATCCTGTAGTACATAGGAATAACATGAGTAACCAGCATTATAAATTAAGAAACAAACTATAGTTGTTATGCAGACAAAAATCTTCAAATAAATGCTCATGCTGGGAATTAGCTTGCATCACTACAGATTGTGAATTCTTGTTTCTGGATGACGCTTGATTATGGTGGATACATCCTTCTTGTATTCGTGTTTTGCGGGCATATATTCTGTGAATTAATCCAAGTTTCAGTCTGCACTTGTTTCCGCTTTCTGTGTGCTGCTAGTTGGCGCTGCCAAAATTTGAGTATGAATTGTACAGTAAAACCTCGTTAATTTGAACTTGGTTATTTTGAAATCCTGCTTAATTTGAAGGATTTCTGCGGTGCCGTATTTTGCAATTTAAGTTTAAGTGGATAATTTGAAGTGGCGGCTGGCAGCAGTCCAGTTAATTCGAAAACTTTGGGTGCCATGTGCCAGTTCCAGATGCCAATTTCACCGCGAATCTGCGGAAATGACGGCCATTAATTGCCACAAGGCAATGCAACGTATTGATACTAATGAGTGGAACCTGAAGCACCTCAGTCTCACTACTTCCAGCACAAAAAAAAAAAAAAGAAAGAAAACGGTTTCATGGTCAACCAAAACGTGCGCCTGTGGAAATTGAGCTATGCTTCACTGCAACACAGTGGTGACACGAGGGCACCACTGTGTGTCATGCAACGTCAACGGGTCATGGTTTACCCATTCTTCCTGGGATTGTAAAGAATAAAAGACACTTTAACGGAAATCGCGATGTATGCGAACCTCCGATTGCTGGTTGCTCCAGCAATTTGTGTCTTTGCACTGCTGGCGGAGTTGATTGATTGATATGTGGGGTTTAACGTCCCAAAACCACTATATGCTGGCGGAGTTCTTGCCAGCAACACCTACTTCGAAAACTAAATAGAAAGTTTCAAAGATAATTTTTTCCAGCCAAAACACATTGTGAGCTTCGCCATTCTGGCCATTATTCAATTCATAATTATAATAGAAATAATGTGCAAATGGTCGCATCACGACGTGTTGGCGCAGCAGGGAGCAAGCGATATGCTGCCGCATGTCACTACTGTGTTGCAGTGAAGATGTCTTGTTTTCAGCAGGTGCGCAATTCGGTCACGACCGTGTTTTCTTTTTTTTTTTTTTCGGTGGCAGCAGCAAGGTCCACCATTCTTCCATGTTCGCGTCAAAATAAAGACGAGGTATTGCTAGAAAACATAACCTTTGGAGCCGCAAGCTAGCTGGCACAGCAAACGACGAGCACCGAATACTTTTAATAGTTCCAAGTTCCTTGCATCCCACTTTTTGTATGTTCTGTTAATTCGAAAACCCGCTTAATTTGAAGCTTTCTCATGGCCCAAATGACTTCAAATTAAGGAGGTTTTACTGTATTTTATCAACAACTTCCCGAAACAATTTGAATTTCTTGATAAATAAAGCAGCATTCATTTCAGCTAGGCTGATGAGAAAACTATCAGTAAACTTAAGCACAATTTTTTTGCATGATAACACTCATGCTCTTCAGTTCTATTGCTTCCATGCTGCTGTCAAGAAAAGCTGTCACTGAGTATAGCAAATTGCATCTCATCACTTCAGTTCTAGGTGAATTGAAAACGTGCTATTACCTAGTATGCTTCATTGAGGTGATATTAGCCTAACTTCAAATAGGGCACACATACCTTACACACAGTTATCTACTCACAAAAGAAGCAAAGCCAATATGTGAAAATTGTTATGCTCCACTGACACTATAGCACATTCTAATCAGATACCCTGCTATCGAAATGCAAAGACCGAAACACCTCTAGGGATTATATAGAACGCACTCACCTTTACACCCATTCATTGTTTTAGGGGATGATTTACTTGTGCCTGTCTCAAATGTTATGAATTTTTTTAATGAAGCAGGCTATGTCAACGGATCTAACGCTGGTTTTTCCCCTTTACCTTTGACCCCCATGACAGTTTGCCCTTGGCGCAGAATAACCCAAGTCGCTTTTAGAGCAGTAGTTCGTTACAAACAATCATTTCAAAGACAGGCAAAGCTTGCTCACCTGTTGACGAACTACACAGTTGGTGGCATGGATGTGGTCATTGGTTGATTGCGTGATTGTAAAAACATCCCCTGTAATTTTATCATGGGCAATTCCACGGCCTATAGCACAGAGTCTTGTTCTGGTTGTGAACTCTACATGTTCTATATATTTTGAAAAGCTGCCAGGCTAAAGCATCTGTAGCTAGAATGATTGCAAAGCAGCACGGTAGGATTCAGGTTAGCACAGCTGCGCAATCTTTGATTGAGGAGACTGTTTTCTTGTACTGTGATTGTGCATCTGAGGGAGCCTAGATTAGGCCAGATAGCTTGCACTATGGCTTTTCGGTTACCTGTAGCTCTTTTCAGTTTAGAATGGCAGCTGGTTTCGTGGTGATTGCTGAAGAATAAAATTAAAAAAACAAAACTGTTGCTTGCAGCACTTGGTTCATCAGCACTGTTACGTCGCAGAGAATTACTCTGAAGAACTGAAAAAGTGGGCTGATGTTGACTATTTTGATAAGCATTGTCGACAAGTTCAACTTCCATACAACATGGTGAGAATATTGCTTCATTTCTGTCTCCTTTCTCTAGTTTTGTACTAAGAGAAATATCTGGTCAAGTATTTTACATTTGAAGAAGTACTACTTACATTTGTCCAATGTGTGTAAAGCTGTGCAGAGTGTTGCTCATCGGAGGTGGTAGTAGTCTGTCTCTTAGCATCATTGCATCTGTATTTTCATGCTTGTCCTGATTGATGGTTTTTAATAATAATTATCACCAACTTGTATCCACTTGCTCATAAATTGCTCATAAAGGGGATAGATAAAAATTTACAGAAAAACAAAAATAAGTGGGATCTTGTATGGAAGGAATTACCAGGTCACATGTGACCATCAGCTACCTACTGTCCTGCAAAATAAGTAAAAAAGCAAAGCATAGTTGTGCAAAAAAAGCGCACAACTATGCAATAAGCAAAAAAAGAAAGAATAAAAGTTTAAAGTCAGGAGAGAAGACTGCTGTGTGAATTAGCAAACGAGTGTAGCTCATACCCTTGTTTTCATGAAAAGGAAGGAATGGAGTCCGGTAGGCCATGCAATTTTTGGAAAATTCTAAAATATGCTGGTATGAACAGAAAAAATCAGCTGCGGTAAGATGGGGATATAGCATACATTAAGGCATTGAATATGCCAAATTAAGGCGACTCGTCCTTCCTGCCAGTGGCTGAACCGCCTGGCACACAAAAGGCCTGAGTTTGATTCTGGCTCAGACCCATAATTTTTATTTTTTTGTCTCTGCTGGATTTTTAACTCACAACGAATGACACCGACACTAGTTTCTCTGGCATGGGCTCTTTAATGCTTTTGCACTTAAAGTGTGATCATTAAGTGATAAATATTATAATGCAGGCTAGGTTTAAAAGGTGGCACTGCACATGTGTAGCAATGTACAATGAAGTACAAGGTGATATGGGATGGACATCATTTGAGGGCAGGGAAGCTAGCAGCAAAAAAAATTTGAGAAGCGATTGAGAGAAATGGGGGAGGAGCGTTGGGCTAGGAAGGTATTCAGCTACTTGTACATGGAGAATGTCGATACAAATTGGAGGAAGTGAACGAGAAAATGACTGGTAAATACTTGGAAAATGGCAGGGGGCCAAACCAAAAAGAATTATCGGTTAGGAAGAAGGTAAAGGAAGCTGAGACCGATATGTCCAGAATTGGCATGATTAAGAAGTCCGCACTAGAGATCTGTCGAACTTTAAGCAGGAAATTGCCCAGGAAAGGATCTATGATAATAGTCAGGGTAGTTCTCTACTGTTTGAGGCCAGGACGGGAGTATTGCGAACCAAGACATATCGAGTCAAATACGAAGGGGTAGACTCGGTAAGCAGTGCCTGTGGAGAGGAAGCGGAAACTGACAAACACTTGATAATGTTCTGTAAAGGGCTTCACCTTATAGTTCAGGATGATGGCACAGAGTTCTTCAAAGTACTGGGGTTTAGGGACACGGAGGGCAAAATAGACTTTAGGCGGGTAGAATTAACTAGAAGGAAGTTATCTGATTGATGGCTAAAGTCAAGGCACGAGTGAAAATAAACCCTTCACTGCAAAGTACAAGTCCTCAACCTCGCTATTTAAAGGGAAAAAAAATAAATCTAGTTTTTCGGTTCACTAAGTATTATGGCTTGATGGCGTTACCCGCAGCCCGATCTAAAGGGTACAGCCATATCAATCCATCCATCAATCCAATCCAGTGTATATTTTGAGAAGTGTTACCTTTTGCTTTTTAACTCTCACCATTTCTCTTTTTCTTGTATTTTGTCAAAGCTACATATCATTTGTATATGTGCTGATGACAACACCTTAGTAGTGTGAATAAAAAGTGCTTTTGTTTCAACCCTTCTTTCAGACTTCCAGTGGTGCTGTTGGCGGCTCTGGAGTTGGGAAAATGGACATCTGCTTCAACATTGTGAAGAGAGTACAGGAGTCCATAGCCAAGAAGAAACAGAATACGGTCAGTGTGTATAAATGGTGTGCTGCAGACATATAAGTGAAAGTGGCCACGTACTTCCTGTGATTTATTTAGTATTTGTCTCTTTGCAGCTTGCAGATGATGAAGAAAAGCTGCAGCAGCTGATTAGTATTCAGGAGCTGTTGGAATATGAAGATGAGGCGACATTTCAGGTCAGAAATCTAGCAGAAGTATCCTCTTATAATAGATGAGTATGAAACTAGACGGCAGGGCAGAGCTGCACTATTATGCCATTATATAGTACTGCAAGCCATGGACATAGTTTAATGTTGCATATTTGTAAACTAAAAAAAAATATTTCTTGTGTATGAAAGGCTATTGTGGGATTTTTAGGAACAAGCTGTTAAAAATGTTAATGTTCAGATAAATCAAAGCTGCAATATTTCATCAAACAAATGCCCCGCCGTGGTAGTCTAGTGGCTAAGGTACTCTGCTGCTGACCCACAGGGCACGGGATTGAATCCCGGCTGTGATGGCTGCATTTTCGATGGAGGCTAAAATGCTGTAGGCCCATGTGCTCAGATCTGGGTGCACGTTAGAGAAGCCCAGGTGATGATAGGCTTTTCGTCACTTTCGATTTTTCATAGAGTCCTGGGATAGAAACCGTCATGTTTAGGGCAAGGGGGTGTGGCTATCTGTACGTGTAGTGTGTCCGTGCGAGGTGCCAGATGGCTGCATTTCACCATCTCTGAAATTTTTATAGTTGAATGTGCTCGGGCCTTGTTTTAAAAGGTAACACAACTGACTTGGGTGTTGTAATGACTCGTCGACCGGGACGCTAGCCCATCCAGCCTTGTCTCAGTAGCCGGCAACAACGAATACTTCTCGTCAGAGCTAGAAGCTGCTGATGGCAATTTACATCCGTGTAACTGTAGCAGCATTGCTGATGATCAATACAATAGTGGTCAGCCTGCAAAATGAGGTAAACATGCCAGGCCTGAAGTCTCGAATAACCAATGCCAAGTGCTTTTGCGGGCTCTGTCCCATACAACAGTTGCAATGCAGTACAGTCTAGCGAGACTGAGAAAAGGGGTGTCTGTAATAGTTCAATGACTGTACTGCCAGACTGGGATTTCCTTTTCTTTTTCAGATTGAGTAATACATAAGGATTATTCGTGCCGTAATTAGAACTCTCAGACATCAGTTATGTGGAGGCTTATGCGAATAGTGAGTTTTAGGTTTGAAGCGAATACTGATTTTGGTCGAATAATTTCGAATCGAAGTCGAAGAGTATATATTACATATTATAAGAAAAAATCGGTTCCAAATCTGCATGTTGCACCACAAATGTCGTCGAAAGACGATAGTCTTGCGTCTGGAGAGAGTGGACAAAATGTTTATTTCATGTTCTGCGCAAGAAAATCGGTAAATGGTATTCTGGAGGCGCTGCATTAGAGTGCCTCGAGCGTGTAGCGGAGGCGAACGAGCGCATTGTGGCACGCCGGACACAAGCGCCATCTGGCAGTTATCTTCAAAAACGAAGGTGTGCAGCCCGCAGAGAAAGATGCGCGCCAGTCTCGTAGGTGATAAGGTGTAGAACGCAAAGCGACGGGCCGGTGCCACCACCGTGACGTTGTAGCAAAGCGTTGGAAACACCTTTTTGAGCATCGCGTTGCACTGTCAGAGCAGTGCGATAAACGCTACATTCCTTAGAGTTACTTCTGTGCCTCTTCTAGTATAAAGGCAGACATACGAAACTTTGAAGCGTTGTTATGGCACCTCAGATATGTGCAACACTTGTTTTTTTTTAATTGACAATCGCACAAGTAGGAATGTTAAATCTTGAGCAATATTGGTGGGCGCTGCGGATGGGGTCGGCCGTTTGATGCCGTTTGAGGTATCGTTATGACGGACAGACAAATGTACAGACAGACAGACCAAAATTTTTTCGTCGAAGGTCCCTAAGAAAGACTATCGTTTTTAAAATGGGCATATTTGTCATGACCTAACTAATGTGCACAATATTTTTTTAAATATTGAAGAGCAAGGCCTGTCATTTTTTTAAACTCTCAAAGAAAGTGGGCCTTTGTATCGTAGCGGGATTTGACTTTTGGTAGAATACAAGTGATAACCTGTAAAATACGTTACATTTCAAAATTTACTATACTTCCAGCATGTAAGCCTGTGTAACAACTTTTAAACTTGAGAAAATGATGAATCGATGTGAGAATAGTATGCTTATTTAAAGGCCAACTGCAACGAAATTTGGCACCCCGCAAAAAGTCAATGTATAGGTAGTCTAGCTAGAGGTAGTGCTGCCTGTCAAACGGCGTTTTGAAATACAAGCGCTTACCTTAGAAAAAGCTTGCAAACGACGGTGTTTTTGAGACCGAAACTAGAAAAAAAAAAACGACACCATTACAGCTGACCAGAAGTGAGGTTAACGACAGAAAAATCGTCTGCTCTGCACTTCTCGACCACACATCGCGGCCGCGCCCCTTAGTGTGTGTGTTTTTTCTATGTTAAGAAAGCTGCGTAAACATGCCTCTTATCGAACGCTGGTCCGGGCTGGTGGGTTTGCAGTGTCTCACCCCCGTATTCAGAAATTCTGCTTGACTTGAACTTTTCTTGCCATCAACTTCAATGCAGCTGAAGGCATTTTGAACGGGCTGTCTTTAGGCAGTGCCAAGGCAGTACAAACACCCAGACGCGTTTCAAATGCGCTGCATTGAAAGTGGTTTCAACGCAGGAAGCATCGATTCAGTGGCAGGGAGGATTGCTCACAAGGAGCGACGTGGCGACGTTCTGTAGTAATCGTCATATCCGGTTCTGTTTCATAATTGCCTGGGCACACCGCTAGAGCTCTGCGTCGTCTGCTTGCTGGCAATCAAAGTACCAATTATAAATTAAATACGTGACTGCAACATTTTTCACTGTGGTTGTCATAATTTACCGTATATATAGTGACGCAAGGTAGGCTGGCAACTATAGTGGCCAGCCTCTGAAGAGGATAACAAAGTAGGTAGTTTTGTGGGCGCATGTTCTGGTGTTCGCTTTTGGCCTTTCGTACCGAAAGCAAACACCCTATTTTGTGCCCGCATCCCTGTGTCCTTGTGACATTTTCTGGTGGAAGTGCTGGGTGCGGTAGATGATACGGCCCTCAGAGAGCACCCCAGATGCAAGCCCATCGAGTAGCTCAGCCGAGCTTACCCCTGTGCACGTACGTTCTAGTCGTCGTCTCCAGGGACTACTTGAGCTACAGCACGGTTTGCTGCCTAAATGACCGAGGACTATGACCCAAACACCCCCTAACGTTACCGCGCCAGCACCAGCGCACCTGGTTGTCAACCAACCCAAGACGCCGAAGACATTCTACGGAGCTGCTTTTGAAGATGCCGACGACTGGCTCGAGCATTTCGACCGGGTCGCCGTCATCAACGATTGGACCCCAGAGCGTAAACTACGCTTTGTGTATTGCTTTCTCGAAGACGCCGCGAAAACGTGGTTTGAGAACCACGAAGCAATGCTTACGTAATGGGATGAGTTTCACCGGCAGTTCCTCAAGGCCTTTGCCCGAGAGGACAGGAAAGAGACAGTGGAGCGTGCTATAGAGGCAAAGGTTGCAAGGCCCTAACAAAAGGGTGACGACCTACATAGAAGACATGAATCGAGTTTTTAGGAGTGCGGAGCCCTCGATGACCAAATTCAAGAAAGTTCTCCACTTAATGCGTGGTGTAAAAGAAGAGATTTTTGCTGGCCTGATTCTAAACCCGCCTGCGACACTTGCGGAGTTCCATGAGGAAGCCACTGTCATGGAGACAGCGTGCCAGGCAGTATAATCGTGATGTACATCCAAGCGAGGTCACTTCTGTCACTCTTGGTAACAACATCAGCGGGCTGCGAGAGCTCATCAGAGCTCTCATCAAGGAGGAGCTACAGAAGATGCAGGTGACTGCTTCACCTGTAGGTCAGCTCCACGTTGTGGAGATGGTATGTGCCGAGCTACGACAAGCCGTTCACGCTCCCCAACAGTCCGAGGCGCCACAGCAGCGGCACTGCGTCGAAATGAGCTACGTGGAAGCAGTTAGGTGTCCTCCATCGTGCAGTGCACCCAGCGTGTTTTACCCCAGTGAGCATCGCACTCGGCAAATGGAGGTAGCCTTCAGTCCTCGCAGCCGCCGTTGGATCGCTGAAGCACGACCGAGGAAGAGTGACATCTGGCGTACACCCGACCACAGGCCCCTTTGTTTCCACAGCAGGCAAGTCGGACACGTCTACCGAACATGTCCATACCGCCGTGTGAGTCTCCGTGGATTTTCGCCAAATGCCCCTCGACCACGACCTGGTGAGTGACAACTGGAAATAGAAAGTTTCATCTCGAATCGACGCAGTATCGAACATCGGTCACACGAGCCCCGCTCGTCGTCGCTTGCTCGCTACAGGTCACCAAGCCCAGCCTATTCTTGCGGCGCTCCGAGACGCCGCTCACTTAGTCTTGCAGGTCGGGAAGTTTTGCAGGCATGCCACGGCGATCGTTCTGTCAGTCACTTAAGCTTTTCTAGGACAAATAGCGCGCATACAACAGAAGTACTACTGGCCACAGCTGTATTCGTCCGTGCAGCGCTTCGTTCGAACCTGCCGTGACTGTCAAAGGCATAAAGTTCCACCTGTGAAGCCAGCTGGTTTCCTCTAGCACCGTTTCAGTAAGTGGGAATGGATATTCTCTGTCCATTCTCTACGTCATCCTCAGAAAATAAGTGTAATTGTCACAAATGACTATCTGACTCGCTATGCAGAAACCAAAGCGGTGCCTGGGTGCACCTGCTGCTCTCATAACCGATCGCGGAGCAGGATTTACGGCAGAGTTTTTACAACAGGTCGCCAAGCTGACGCATACTAACCACCGAAAAACAACACCTTATCATCTCCAGGTGAATGGCTTAATGGAGCGGTTAAACAAAACACTGGCCGACATGCCATCTATGTATGTTGATGTAGAGCACAAAACGTGGGATGAAATTTTGCCGTACGTCACGTTTGCTTATAATGCTGTAATAAATGTATAAACATATATACCGTATTTACACGATTGTAAGACGACCCTTTTTTTCAAATTTGACAATCCAATGTTGGGGGGTCGTCTTAGAATCGAAATCGAACCATGTACCTTAGCATCGAAATCAAACCATGTATTGTCATCTCGAATAGTTTCCCGCTCAACCCAAACGCATAGTTTTCCGCGTGCTTATACAAAAGCTCTTCTTTTTTTAGCATCTACTGCGCGCATTACGAGTGCCTTTATGACGAGCGCACAACTCTTGAGGGAGCACCGGTAATCGATGGAAGAGCCGCCGTAGGGGGGTATTGGTAGTTGACGGAAGAGCTCCTCTTTGTCGGGGCAGCTTCAGCCTCTCGACGTGGGGGTCAACAATTTTAAAGACATCCTGCGCCGCGAATACAACGAGTGGATTTCGTCAGGAAGCCGCGAACTTACGCCAAGCGGGCGTGTGAGGAGAGCCTCCCTGGCTACTGTGTGCGGGTGGGTCCTCTCCGCATGGGCGGCCGTCCCACGCGATGCCGTGGTGCGGTCGTTCGCGAAGTGTGGACTCACACTTGACGACGACGTGCTGTGGGACTGCAGCAGCAATGACGGCAGCAGCACCAGCGAGGACGACTCCAGCGACGATGAATAATCCTCCGCAACCATGTGAATAAATTTCCCTTGTGTAAAATGCGTGCATTCTTGTTTTTTTTTTTTTAGAGATGCGATTTTGGGGGGGTCGTCTTACATTCGAGTCGTCTTACAATCGTGTAAATACGGTAATACTGATGCACGTATGTGCCAGTGGCGGTGACAATGAAGCAGCGCGAGTGTCCTTGGCCGAGAGTAGAGACGAAGAAGACGTTGAAGTCTTTTTCCTGTGATCGATAAAGCTGTGTGTGCTCGAGGTGCTGTGTGTGCTCGTTGATCCCACGTCGTCACACTGGTAGAGGTGCGGGGTAGTCTTCATGCTTGGCATGCCTTCGCAGACCCAACATTCGAGCCCAGAATCGCTACTACGCGTCGACACACCAGTCCACCGTTTGTCGCCGTCTGCTAGGCCTGGCTCCTGAGCTGAATCCCTTGCGAGAAACTGCCAGCAATCGCTTGCCTCCTTCAACCACCATGGCCACTGCAGCTCCAGTGCACATGACACTACAGAATCCCATGATTCCTAATTGCTTTCATGGTGAGACTTATGAAGACGCCCAAGACTGGCTGGACCAGTTCGAACGCTGTGCGAAGTACAACCAGTGGGCCACTCCAGAAGACAAGCTTGCGAGTGTGTACTTCTACCTGAAGGACAACGCCCAGACGTGGTACATCGACGGGAAAAGAAGCTTGGCTACGTGGGACGACTTCCGCAACCAGCTGGTTGACACGTTTATCAGTCTCGACAGAAAGGAAAATATGCAACGCCTTTTGGAAGTTCGATTTCAGAAACCAAATGAGCGTTGCTATGTTCGCCGAGGGCATGACCCGTCTTTTCGGCAGGGCAGATCCCGAGATGCCGGGAGACAGAAAGCTGCGATATTTAATGCGAGGCGTGAAGAAGCAACTGTTTGCTGGGCTTAGAAGCCACAGCTATTCAACGGGCCCTACAGCAACGGTACCGCCAGCAGAACTCGGTCAACTTTTGAACGAGTAGTCTTGTTACGGCTGCGGTGAGCCTCTCCGACAACGACAGGCCTCTGCAGGAAGTCATCCGGGAAATTTTGAGGGAGGAGCTTTGGCAGCTTGGTTTAATTCCAGCAACCGAACCGACGCCGGCACTGTCTTTTGTCGCCGATGTTGTCCGGGATGAGGTCCGTCAGGCTCTCTCTTCATCCGGATATGGTGATGTGTGACGGCATCTTACTTATGCTGATGCAGTCCGACGCCGCGTCTTCGTGCCTTCGACACAGCGAACTCCAATGACTGGACCACCACCAACCCTGCAAACACAGCCACTCTTAGCGCCGACCACTTTCTCAACCTTTCCGATTCCTCTGACAAGACGAATGCCGTATAGCCAACATGCCCCACAACGTGGCCAAGTAGTGAGTCACCATTTACCTACCAGCGTCGAAAACCAATTTGTGGCGTACCGCTGACCGTCGACCGGTATGCTTTCATTGTGGCGAAGCTGGACACGTCTACAGAGTTTGCCGTTATCGCAACGCTCAGTACTCGAGATTTCCTCGCTACCCTGATTACGCTGCGTACGACGATCGACGCATGTACAACGACGCTCCTGTGAACACACCGCCGCAGAATCGAGTAATGCCCAGATCACGTTCTCCATCTCCTGCGCGGGCCAGTTCACCTAATCCTCGCAGTTTTGCCGACGTCACCAGGGGCAGGTCCCCTAGCCCGTGATGGGGAAACTAGATGCAGCGACCTCGGGGGGTGGGGTTGCCAATAATGGAAATTCCAAACAGCCCCCATTGCAGACAAATGACAGCTCGAAGCCACCGATACCGAAGAAGACGACAGCAACGACTGATTCGACGAATGAGACAACTGCCGACGTAACCGACGTTATCAGCGCTGACCTCGTCGTTCACATTGACGGCCACCAAGTGACGGCTCTTGTGGACACTGGCTTCCACTTTTCTATAATAAGCCTACAGGTAGACGAAAGACTAAGGAAGGTGAAGATTCCATGGCACGGACCTAATATAAGAACTGCAGGAGGTCAGTTGATGACACCGGTTGGAAAGTGCACGGCCCGAATTTTCATCGCTGGTTCCGCCTTTGTCGCCACCCTCGTCATTCTTCACGGGTGCTGTAAACAGCTCATATCGGAAATGGATTTTTTGGGCGAATACGGGGCTGTGATTGACCTCTGCGAAAGAAGCATAACGTTGGCTATGAACTCGCACACTGCTACTGATGAGGAACACCAGCCACCTCGTTTCCATATTGCCAATGACGACGTCATACTGCCGCCACGAAGTTGCTCCCTTGTATCCGTGCACTGCGACATCTTGCAAAACAGTACTGGCATAGCTGAAAACATCAAGGGGCTCGTATTCACTAGCGGCATTTCTATTGCCAGGGCTGTCATCACTGTTATTGACGGATGCACTGAACTCTTGTTGACAAATTTCAGCAGAGAACGCCAACACATAGTTAAAGGTACAGCTATTGCCTATTCTGACGAACTCGCTCAAATAGAAGATTGTGATTTAGTGGAAGAAGCAGCAGTGTCTACTATCACTACACCGACATCTGTCGACATTAGTCCAACGTTATCTCCCATTGAGCGAGACCGCCTTCTCACGCTGATCAACAAGTTCCTTGGCTGCTTCTCATCCACATCAAGAGTTCGTCAAACGGTACTGACGAAACACCGCATCATCACGGATTCCGATGCCAGACCCATCCGGCAAAATCCTTATCGTGTCGCCCCAAAAGAGCATGAAGCAATTTAAAAACGGGTGAAAACGATGCTGGAAGATGGTATTATTCGGCCATCTAACAGTTCTTGGGCATCACCAGTAGTACTCGTCAAAAAAAAAACAAGGACGGCAGCTTGCGTTTCTGCGTCGACTATCGGAAGCTAAGTCAGATCACAAAGAAAGATGCCTATCCTCTGCCGCGTATTGATGATTCATTGGATAGACTACGAAACGCACTCTACTTTTCGTCCACAGACTTGAAAAGTGGCTACTGTCAAATTGAAGTGGATGAGAGAGATCGCGAGAAGACCGCCTTTGTTACGCCCGATGGACTTTATGAATTTCAGGTACTTCCTTTCGGTTTGTGTTCGGCGCCAGCAACATTCTAGCGTCTGATGGACACGGTTCTCTCGGGACTTAAGTGGCAAACCTGCTTGGTGTACCTCGACGACGTGATTGTCTTTTCGGCGACTTTCGAGGAACACTTACGAAGGCTTGAAGCAGTCTTTGAAGCGATACGCTTGGCCGGTCTTACTCTAAAATCCGAAAAGTGCCACTTCGGCTTCCACGAACTTCAATTCCTCTGTCACGTCGTCAGTAGCCAAGGGATCCGACCCGACCCGGATAAAATTGCTGCAGTAGCGAATTTCCCGTTGCCATCAGACAAAAAGTCAGTGCGACGTTTTTTTGGGACTCTGTGCCTATTACCGACTGTTTATTGCCAATTTTTCGCGCATCGCGTGGCCATTGACACAGCTTACTTGAGAAGATATCCCCTTCACATGGGACGAAGACCAGCAGCAGGCATTTCACAAGCTTCGTCAGCGCATGCAAACACCGCCCGTGCTTGACCACTTCGATGAAGACACGCCAACAATACTACATACAGACGCCAGTAATGTGGGTCTTGGAGCAATGCTCCTACAGTCGAAGGACAACATGGAAAAGGTGATCGCCTACGCCAGCAGGACGCTGTCCCGATCAGAAGCTAACTATACTACGATGGAGAAAGAATGTCTTGCAATAGTGTGGGCAGTCCTGAAGTTTCGTCCTTATTTGTACAACCGCCCATTCACCGTTATCAGCGATCACCACTCGCTCTGTTGGTTAATCAACTTGAAAGATCCGTCTGGCCGTCTTGCATGCTGGAGTCTTCGGCTCCAGCCCCGCCGCGGTGGTCTAGTGGCTAAGGTACTCGGCTGCTGACCTGCAGGTCTTGGGTTCAAATCCCGGCTGTGGCGGCTGCATTTCCGATAGAAGCGGAAATGTTGTAGGCCCGTGTGCTCAGATTTGGGTGCACGTTAAAGAACCCCATGTGGTCGAAATTTCCGGAGCCCTCCACTACGGCGTCCCTCATAATCATATGGTGGTTTTGGGACGTTAAACCCCACATATCAATCAATCAATGAGTCTTCGGCTCCAAGAATTTGACTTCACTGTTGCCTACAAGTCGGGAAAACGACACACTGATGCCGACTGTCTTTCTCGCTCTCCTGTTGGGACGGCATCCCCAGATGACGACACACCCTTTTTGGGAATTGTGGTCTCTGCCGCCTTTTCTCAACAGCAGCCAGACGACCCTGAACTGCTACCACTCATAAATTACCTACAAGGGCGAACGAATAACGTGCCGAAGTTATTTTCGAGAGGGCTGCCGTCGTACTGCTTGCAAAATGACATGTTTTATAAGAAGAACTCCTCACCCGCCGGGAGCAGCTGCTTGCTCGTCATTCCTTCTTCGCTTCGCCGTGAGGTACTGCAAGCATGCCACAACGAACCTACTGCTGGTCACTTGGGCTACGCAAGAACATTGGCGAGGATAAGGCAAAACTATTACTGGGCAAGACTTGCCGGAGTTGTCAAAACTTACGTGCAGGCGTGTCTAGATTGCCAGCGTCGTAAACCACCATCCATCAAACCAGCCGGCCTGCTGCAGCCTGTCCGAGTGCCGGCGACACCGTTCGCACAAATTGGCATGGATTTTCTGGGCCCCTCCCCAAAGTCTGCCACTGAAAACAGGTGGATAATTGTCGCCACAGATTACCTGACTCGATACGCTGTTACGAAAGACGGCGACGCCAACACGGTCCCGAAGGCGCCACTGCTTTGAATTTTACCGGGAAGGTCACCAGCCGTGTGGTAGCGTAGGTTTCTGAGCTCACGACTGCTTCTGCGCAGAGCTGATAGACGAGCGGACGAGACGACGGTGAGTTAAACAAGGTTTATGTACAGCATATATACAGAGGCGTTACAAATTCGGCACTGGGGCCGACAGAGACGCGAAGAGCCGAGCTCTTCTCTATAACACATAGCTCTACTCTCAAATGGGTCTGCTCACACATAGCTCAACTCTCTATCACATAGCTCTCTTCCCTGACACACAGCCCAACTCTCTATCACATAGCTCTACTGCGACACACATGTCTGCTCTCACATAGGACTGCTTTTATATGCGCCGGGTGGATTCTTTGAGAAACCAAATGTCCAACCAGAAGCGCCGCTGGTCGTGAGGTCAGACTCCTCCAATGGGGGTCGCCGCTGGGCCGTATCATTCTTTCTCATCGAATCTGGAGAGGCTGCGCTGCAGGTGGCTGCACCCAAGGACGAGTGACGTCGCCAGGCATTGCGTCAGACCTGCCAGACAGGAAGGCGCCGCCGGTTGCTGGCTCGACGGGCTGCTCGAGTGACTCACTGCACGTGCGCGCCAGAAAGGCGGCGTCGCGGGTTTACGCTGTTGAGTTGTTCGCGTCAGGCGGGCTCGCGGGCTGGCCTTGACACAGATTTCCTTTTTCCGAGGCATGGACGTTCGCTGCGGACTCGCAGGCATAACAACGCGGAGACAGGCGGTCTGCCACGCGCAACAGCAGCTGAAGCGGCGCAATTTTTCATCGAAGCCATCGTTTTAAGACACGGTGCTCCCGCAACAGTCATCATCGACAGAGGTACTGCGTTCATGGCCCAGCGTTTAGACACCATTTTCCGACTAAGTGGTACAGCTCACAGGAAGACAACGGCGTATCATCCCCAGACCAACGGGCTCACCCAACGTCTCAACAAGACACTAGCTGGCATAATAAGCATGTATGTAGATGTAGAGCACAATAACTGGGATGACATATTGCCCTACGCCACATTTGCGTACAACACGGCTCGTCAGGAGACCACTCGGAAGACACCCTTCAGTTTCTTTTACGGACGCGAAGTCAGACAACGTTAGACGCGATGCTCCTTCATGAAAATGATGGTAATGAGACGGACGTCGAACAGTTTACCCAGTGAGCAGAGGAAGCCAGACAACTTGCCAGGTTGCAAATAACCAAACAACAAGACGATGACGCCAAACGTGACAATCTCCGGCACAGAACCGTCACATACAACGTGGGTGACAAAGTGTGGGTCTGGACAGCTATTCGTCAGTGTGGGCTCTCCAAAAAGCTGTTGCAAAAGTACTTCGGACAGACCGTACAAGGTTCTGCGACGCATCAGTGACGTCAACTACGAGGTTGTTCCGGACGGCGTTCAGTGTTCAAAGCGCCGCAGACATTCACTAGAGATTGTACACGTGCTTCGGATGAAGCCTTACTTTCAGTGACTAACGCTGCAGTTTTGGTTTTACCTTGCTTTTGGAAGGTTTAACATCGGGGCGATGTTTTTTTAAAGGGCGAATAATGACGCGTGTATGTGCCAGTAGCGGTGACAACGAAGCAGGGCGAGTGTCCTTGGCCGAGAGCTGAGACGAAGAAGACGTTGCAGTCTTTGTCCCTTGATCGATAAAGTGTATTTGTTCAATTTGCTTTGTATGCTCGTCGATTCCGCGTCATCACAATACGTTTGCTTATACTGCTGTGCAAGAGACCACAGACTTAAGCTCATTCAAGCTTGTTTGTGGCCGTTACGTCACAACACCATTAGACGCTATGCTACCCGTAGACCAAGACACCAGCGGAAATGACAGCGTTGACGACTTTCTTCAGAAAGCTGAGGAAGCCCGCCCGCTTGCACGGAACCGCATTTGCACGCAGCAAGATACCGCCGCTCGCCGCTACAACCAAGGTCGAAGGAACGTCCACTATTAACCAGGCGATTATGTATGGGTTTGGACACCGAACCGACATTGTGGGCTCTCGTAGAAGTTATTATGACGCTACTTTGGCCCTTACAAAGTTGTGCGCTGCCTCAGTGACATAATTTATGAGGTAGTTTTTCAAAGCTCTCATACCAGTTTAAACCGACGACGTCCACGTCCAGAAGTAGTCCACATAGTACGGATGAAACCATACCACGTTCGGAGTTATGAACACTTCGAACATTTATTTATTATCTACAACAGTGCAGGTTCTTTTTTTGTTGTTGTTGATGTGACCATCTTTCTCCATGGTCATCTCCAGCATCGTAGTCAATCGACCGGGATGGTCGCTCTTGGAAATGGGGGAATCGACACAAGGTAGGCTGGCAACTATAGTGGTCAGCCTCTGAGGAGGATAATGAAGTAGTTCTGTGGGCGCGTGCTCTGGTGTTCACTTTTGGCCTTTTGTACCGAAAGTAAATGCCCTGTTTTGTGCCCACGTCCCTGTGTCCTTGTGACAATACTACGTATTTATAGCCGTTTCGGCCCAAGTAAAATTTTGTTGCAGTTGGCTTTTAACCTTGAAGTAAAGCTTTGTGGCAGTCAAATATCTCCTGGGTAAGTGTTTCATGGCTTAGCATTCCTTTACTGCTGTGAAATCACCTTTACAGGGGGTTACATGCAAACTAATGTACACAGGTGTTTTTGCGGCTTAGCACTCCTCTGCTCCAATAAAACCACCTTTACAGGGGTTACAGCTGGGTTAATATACGTTTATTTGTTCGAATCGTATTGAGTTTGCATACTGTAGTATTCTTGAAAATATTTGAAGCGTTTAAATAATCACGCAAGCCTAGTTATATGGCATTTAATGTGGTGTTTTGCATCACTGGATGTTTCGTTGTTTAGATATTTCATTTGTAGTCGGCCACGACGCCTCACACGCAGGCTTGGCCCACACGAGCATTAACTATTGCGTAAACTGAAGAAAACATGTATGTATGTATTTATACATTTTGCTGACCGAACTTCTTGCACAGCTTCAACAGAATTGCACTTGATGTGTCTAACTGAGTGTAGTCAGATCTGCCTAGGCATCACAACAACATGGTGGCCTACAGCATTCTGTGTGGCAAAGTGCACTGTATGCGCTTGTTACTGTGGCTTGGTGTGATCGCTGCTCTCGCTACCATGTTCTACTTTTTCGGCTACACCAACAGACTGCAAGTTTTATTCCGCAGGCTTCGTGGCGTTGAACTGCCAGTAAAATACTTCCCATTTTCCCGTAAAGCTAGCGATGTTGGTATTCCATGTCATCAGTGTTAAGTACGAAGACTACTGTAATGAACCTACTGTGGTTGCTATCGCATCATCCATCGTGAAAACAAGCATTTTACATACAAATCCACAGTGTGCCTACGTGGCCTAGCACTTCCATGACCATAATCACATTTAATGCAAGCACTGTGTGCAGATATGCGACATGGATGCTATTTACATTGGGGTGTCACACATACCTTTCCTATCTCATCGCTGCAGGCTCAATGGTGACACATCGGAACAGGACAAGCACTCTCCAACTATTTTTAGCAATGCGTTTGCAGCACAATCCACAATGTGCAGGCATGCTGTCACGCTAGCAAATTGTCGCGCTAGACAGCCACTTTAGTCGCATACAGAATCGTCTGCCGCAGCACCCTATGCATGGCTGCTTGAAGTAGTTCGCATAAAGATTGCTTGGGGCGCCCTTTTACGAAAAGGGTGCATTTCGAAACATGGACTTGGCTGACAACCTAAGTATTTTCATGGGAAGCTCATCCATTTTTCATCAACCATTCAACTATTTTTGATCAACAATGGCTCAATGATCAACAATTGTTGATCAGTGAGCGTGGTTGCACATGAGTGGGAAAGCATTACGTAATTATTCATGGCAATTTGAACAAGAATAGATCTGTGTTTCACTGAAGGAAGTTAATATTTAATAAACAGTATGAACTTATGTTATGTTCTCTTGCGCCTGCAACTCATCTATGTTGTTTGCCTTTTGTAGAGCACATTGCAAGAGTTGGGATTCTCCAGCATTGAAGAGCTTGGCTTTGTCATCAACGAGCTACGGCGACAAGTCCAGCAAGTGAAGAATACGCTTGCCAGTGGGAATAATGTAGACCCTGATCTCATGGCAAGTCACTCGTGTTCCACAAAAATAACTTTCTGCTTGAACTGTGGGAATAACTGGGAACATTTGCATGATACGGAAAGAAGCAGTTGTAGAAAATTATTTACTATTTATTTTACATTCTTGTGTATCATAAATTCTTTATATTGGTTAATCCTATCTGGATGATGGTGGCTTAGCAGTGTCTGGGACAGTGATGACAAGAAGAATGCGAACGAAGGTCACTTCCAATTCTTCTCCTAATTCCCTCAGACCTTATCTGTAAAACTTTGGTAGTGTGCAAAGTCAAATTATTATAGAATGAGACAAACCTATTCTTGACTTTATCATTGAAAACCCGATACAGAACAAACCTCTAATAATGAGATTCTTGGCCAGTATTGTTTTTTATTCGCAAGAAATATCTTGGCAAGGGCTCCCAAGGTAAAAATGTAATGTAATTAGACAGTTATATTTTACCGTTAGCGTTATAGCGGGGGTTAAGGGAAAAGCGTTACCATGCCGCACATGTTCATTCCAGACACCACCTTATAGTTTAGCGGGATAGCGAATACGTTGTTTACGTGCGTGCCCCAGTTTGGACGGTGGCGCCACCTATCAGAGAGCAAGTTAAAGAACAGTCAAAAGGGGGAAAAGAAAACAAGAATGTTTGCCTGTGTCACCACGTAATGCAATGTTATAAGTTTTATTTAGTAATCACAAGGAAAAACATTTATGTAGCTGATTTGTTTACATCGATCTTCTATCTAGGCCTAGAAACATTCGAAATGAGAAGCTCTCTCAAAAGCTATGCTAACTTACCCATAATACTCTGTCATCTACCCTAACTGAAAGCAAGTGAAGCCATTTTAAAACGTCGTTTGCTGTGAACAAAGTGAATCTTTCAACAACTATGCCAAAATTACATCAAAGCGGCTGTGTAAAATGCCGCCATGTTTTACTTGTAGTACGTAAACCGCACTAACACGGTAATGTTAAATCTGAAAAAAAAAAAAAAAAGGGTCACATACGTTACTGCACATAGGCACTTCCATCCCGGTAAGCCGCTATCCCTCTAAGCCCGTTAAACTATAATTGCCTATTAACTGCTAGCATGTGCATGCAGCCCTTGCCACAATGTCGCTAATAGGATCATTAAAGAAAGGCAGAAGTTCAAGAAAATATGGAAGCTCGAAGAGATGAAAAATGTGTAAACACAGGGTGTTGCAGGCTCTAGCAGCGTTGCGTGTTCAAAAATTTCCATCTCTAATGGTACTATTGTAAGCCACTGTTGTATACAAAACTTAGTAGTGCAGGAGTTGTGAAAGCATGCAGCCTGGAGTAGTTGAGGGATCGATGTTCATATTCCTGTCCACCCACAAGCAGAATGTATTCTTCAACTGAACTCTGAATGCTTATGCTGCAAAGCGCTCAAACTTCTTGTGCGCTTTCTGCATTTAGGTATGAACTTTTGTGCACAGGCATGCATTTCTTCTGTTTCTGCTGGCTCTTTTTCAAACTGTTGTGTATACTTGCATGTTACTGGAAGGCACTACTTCTCTTTTTTAGTATGTCTTAACTTGAACTGAACTGTTATGGTAAAGTAAGGTTGCCATTTGTAAATGATTTTGTTTTTGTTTGTTCATGACAGGAGTGCGCAATGAAGCGATTTTGCTCAGATCTAGATCCTCGTTTCTTTACGGAACCTGATGCATGGATATCAGCGGTTAGAAAGAGAAGGGAGGTTAGTACATTTTATGCACCATTCCTTTTTTTTTCTTCATTCTTGCACATCCTTACTTTTTGGGCATCAAGTTTTGCAAAATTTGGCACAGATATGTACCTGCCAAGTCTCTTGGATTGGCCAGGAGACTCCTGGATTTCGATCATTTCTTCCGTTTATTTGTAGGACTGTGTTTGCAGTGAATCTTGGAAGATACGTCAAAGTCCTCATGAACTTGCTGCAATGTGGCCTTCTCGTTATTTTCTGAATGAGAACACAGCACAAACAAGCAAAAATGATAGTGTATGTAACAGCATTGGAAAAGGTATAGGATATGGTTTTTTGTGTCATTTGCTTTGTCAATTTCTCATGTTTTTTCACCATTCAAATAGTACATCAAGTTGCAAGGTGTTACTATTCATGGGCATTATGTACATCACCTAAATTAGGTCTTAATACCGGGTTAGACTGTTTTATAATTTTGTCAAGTTCCTACAATGCTCTTTCACAAAGCAGTGAATTCTACTTCGGGGGAAAAAGGGCACTGCTTTCTGACAGCCTTGGCAGATCTTGGGTAATGTTTATGGCTCTGCTCTCTGCAGGATCTGAAAGAAAAGAAGATACTGCAACAGCAAATGTTTCTGGAGCGTGCACACAATGCTGGTATATATAAGAAATTCTGTGCTTTTTAGGTGAACTGTATGATGCAGCATGTTTGCATTGTTTTCTTGTTTAACATTTTTTCTTGACATATATTTAGCTGCCTGTTGATATTTTGTTTATATAGGTGGGCATATTTTTATTTATTTATTTTTTTCAGGTCAGAAAGGAAAATCAAAAAAGAGGGTGAGTGTGAAATGATACAGCATTTGCTGTCTGCAGTAGCTGGTATTCACATTATTTTATGGGGGCACCATTTTTATTCATTCTTATTTGAAATGTTTAGGAGTCCCAGTTTTCGGACAGTGAGCTTGACGATGCAGATTATGCAGAGGAAGGAGAAGAGGTGGAAGAGATTATTGCCGAGTTTGAGAGGGAGTTCAAAAAGTAAGGTTTTACTTTTCTACTCATTATAAAGTTCAGCTTGGGCATGAATGATGTGTAACTCACCACAGTAGTCTATTGGCTATGGTGCTTGACTGCTGACTTGAAGGTCGCACAGAGGCCGCATCTCTGATGGAAGCAAAAATGGTTGAGTCATGTGTACTTTGATTTACGTGCATGTTGAAAAACCTCAAGTGGTCAAAACTTTCGAACCTCTCCACTACAGCATCCCTTATAATGATATTGTGGTTTTGGTACGTTAAACCCCATCAGTTATTATTAGTGAATCATATGCAACTACCAGGCTACTATGGCTACTCCCAGGCTACTTTGTGAATTGAACAGAAGCAGCTAGACCTGATACTATAGCCAAAGGATCAGAGCCAGCATGCTAATAAATACACTAAAAGGCATGGAAGCACAAATGCGAATTCAGACCCAAAGTATTCCCATAATTAAACTACCATATTGGGAAATTTTCTGGTACAGTAGAATCATAATGATATGATTACGGTTGATATGAATTTCGCGATGATGCAAATTCGAAGGTTGCTTTGAATGAATTATATTATATAAAATATGTTGATTCGGTGTTACATCAACGATTTCTCCAGCCACCGCGAATGATATTAATGCGCGATTGACCGCTGCGCGTGAACTGCACAACTTGGCTTGTCTGGGGGAGGAAGGCCTGTTCACACTGGGCCATGAAGGCAGTGAACGTGGCAAAACTCACGAGAATTTCCCTTGCTTCGCCACCTAGGTGGCCGGAAATAAATCGGCCCGAGACCAACTTTTCCCCCACGCGATAGCAGATCGCCTTTTAGCTTTGTGGCTTTCGCTACACTGGCTGCATTAGCTCTCAAACAAGGTAATGTAAACGAGCTGCAAATTGAACGTGGCTGCAAAGGCATCGCCGGTGGCTCGCGCCTGCGCAATTGCGAACTACCCACACAGCACGACAAAGCTCACGGACTTGACAAGGATGCGTTCATCGAGAGCTTGGTTTAGATTATGGTTACCGCGAACACCAGATGTAGAAGAAGGTGCAGCAGCAGTGAGTCGGCATGCCGTAACCTGTCTCGCTTTTCTACCGCCGGCTGAATCTGTCGCCGCCGCTGCTGGTGCATCCGCTTGTGTCATTTCTGCTGGCATATCTCCTGAAACAATGTTTGTACAAGTGTAAACTGTTGTTTTTGTTGCTTTGAATGCATAACTAGAACTCGGTACGAATTTTAATGCTCAGGAAATGTGCCAAATGGAATGAATTCCGAAGCGGTGAAGGCGGTGGCGGTCGGCAGAACAGATGTGATAATTTTCGACGGGTGCGAATGTGGTTTTACGGCCACTCTGTCATATTCACTTAAATTATCCCGTGTGACTGTTTTCTTGTTTTTTGTGTTTTTTTTGCCGACCTCGCGAGGTGTTTTTCTGGCGACTTAAGCAGCGAAGCGAGTGAATTTCTAATATGTTTTGCCGCTTTCCCTCCCTTTGATGTCAAATGTCAATGCGTTTTAACTCTTTCGTTATGTGAAAATGGTTATTCTTTATATGTCTCAGGAAGATTGTTTTTGTCAGTTTGAAAAGAACTAAAGCACGCATTGCAACATACCAAGTTTTACTCAATGAAATGCTCTTTCCAAAAAATATATGCTCTGGAGCAACAAAAATATTTTGGAGTGAATAAAAATGTGAAAAGTGTGTGATTTTCGGTTTCCAGCTGGTAAACAGTACAATAAAAAACACTAAATACAAAAATATTCATAACAAATAATATTGAGAATATACATTTTGAAGATAAATGACCCAAGAACAGTATGTTTCTATTCAAATAGACAAAGAAAATCAGAACTGAGGTGCTGCTTCCTTGCTTGTGCCTTGTGGTGAAGCTTTGCTTGGTTTTTTGGGAGACACAAGTGAACTCGTACACTTTTCTCGGTGTTTTTTTTTTTGTGATAAGAGCCTTCAGGTTTTTTAATATAGGCAGATGCCCATGATGTGAAAAATTCCTCTATAAATCAAATGTCCTATGAACTTTGCTATTTTGTCTAGCGTCACTTCTATCCATGAACCAGCTTACTCTGCATAGGTTGAGATATGCATCCAAGCATATTTCTTAGCATTTTGTACATCGTATCAAAGAAAGAAGAATATCACCCGCAGTTCTAAAATGTTTCGTACTGCTCCATAGTCAGAGCCAAGATGTGCTCCCGTGGTCTTGATGTCGTTAGGAGAAGCTCTGCAGCTGGCGCCAGCACACCGCTCCCTGGTGAAGTGTCGACCTCATAAGCAACCAGACTAACTATAGGATTGCGCACAAAGGTCCGCAGCTATGCACATGCAGAGGAGGAGACAACTTGACATCGTAAACAAAACAAACCCATGAACGGCAGCAGATGTCTGAGGCTGACGCAAAACACCGTAGCCATAAAACTTAAAGCTGAGGTGCTGTCATCCTCAAACTCTAAACTCTCCTCACTCAATTCAGGTGTGGCAGTTTCGAGCGGCACGTGTGTTTTTCAGCGCTAGTGCACGCCCATGCACGCGTGACGATGACGCCATAGGAGCGACTAGTGATACTAGATGCAAACCTGTGTCTAATATAACAATACAAGCAAAACCAAAGCTGCTGAAAACTGGCTGAGAAGGCCTCCTCAACTCTTTCAACATGCGGCGGACCTTTGGAAATATTATTTGTATAATAAATTTTCCCCGACTCCTAGCAACCGCTCTCTATTGAATAGCTGGCATAAATTCCTGGCAATTATTACTGCTCAACACTGCCAAATTGCAAAGCTCACACTTTAATTCAATATTTGGCTTGCAAAGATCCTTTTATTACATAATTTCGATGTTACAGTAGCATAATCACAAGGGAGATGCACTTTTGTCAAGTTCACCAGCCTTGTGCATATTTCCAACAACACACGCACATTGGCGTGCACAAAGGTCTGCCAAAAATCACCATGTTGCCAAAACGGGCTAATTCAGATTGATCCTGAAAGTTGAGTGGCTGGACTAAATACCAGAAAGTGCTGGGAACACCAGAAGCAAATTTAAAATGCCAAAATCGACAATCCACAATGTCGATCACTGGTGATCGATTTGAATAGGCGTGGTAACACAAGAGTTAAGCACCAGCAGCATGAGTGAGGAAACCGCAGCACTTAATTATTTAGAGGCAGTGAAGGCAGGAAAGTTCGAAAGAGCACCATGAACTTTTTTCAGTGAGAAGTAGTTGACCCCAATAAAGTTCTTGTTCACCTTCATGAGTTTTTGGTTCAAACAAATTCAGGATGGTACGAATATTTTACGTGCTCCCTTCGAATTCGTATCATCGAGATCCTACTGTATGTCTGAGAGAGTCCTAAAAAGTAGCTGTTTTCTTAAGTGGAACCCACAGTTTTTGTTTGCCTGTGATACATATTATTGAGGGCCTCACTATTAATTTGAGGTAGCATGGTGTCTTGAACAATTTCATTATTGGTCTTTGTTTCAGAAAACAACTTGGTGCTGATCAAGTAGGTACAAGCATTGCAGAGCATTATCAACTTCAACTAGGAACGGAAAGGATCAGGTTTGTTTGAGCCTATACAACTGTCTTTTTAAAACCTTTGCGCACTCTTGTCGTGAAATGTCCTTTTTTTTTCTTCAGAGTACCAATGACCTGTGGCAGTCATTTTATTATTTTTGTTTGTATGCTGTGCTGCTACAAGGTGCAAGTTTACATGAAAACTTGTGGTTGCCAGGAAATGCAAAATGCAGGGATTTTAGTATGTTGGCATGGAGTCAAGTACAGCTTCGTTCATGGTGAATTTTATGTCAACCGTGGAAATGTAGGGTTTCTGAAAGTTTCTTCCCTTTTAGTGAAGTAAGACTCTGAAGTACCATTGAGTCATGTTCACAGTATGAAAATTGCTCTCTCACACACACACAAAAAAAAAATTGGGGCCTCTTGCATATGTGGTTGTGCTTCTGAATCACATTTTTCTTTGTCCCGATTTTTGTAAAATCGTCACAGCTTATTAATGAGAACTATTAAACAATAATGCCAGGAAAAGTAAGGGGATGTTATTCGAAATAATTGTAATGTAAAGGTGAAGAAAGAAAAGTGGACAAAAAGATAACTTGCCACTGGCAGGATCTGCACCTGCGACCTTCAAATAATGCATTCGCTGCTCTACCACTGAGCTACAGTGGCGGTCATCCCCCCGTCCACTTTATAGGGTATATATGCGCATTCAGATGCAACGATGGCGTAGTGGTTAGAGTATCAGCCTTGCATGAAAAAGGTCCGCGCTTTGAATCCTAGCGCTGTGCGATTCCCCAAATGGATTTTTTTTTAAATTATTCACGTGACAATGGAATTACATTAAGGGTCCTGAGGTGCGGTCTTACTGGTAACTACCGCTGATAACGCACTCCCTCACCTTGGTGCAGTATCTGGCCACTAACTCCCACATATATACGGCAATTAACCCTCGGCCCTCAGTCCCCAGTGGCTGCGAAACAACTGACCGTGGTGGTGGTCAGATCTGCGAAGCAGCACAGGGTGCTAAGAATTTCTTGGTCCGGACAGGCCGGCTTTGGAACCTGAACTTGGCAACGTTTAACTCTAGAACCTTATCTAGTCAGGCAAGTCTAGCTGAGCTATTTGTGGAACTAGAGGGTGTTAAATGGGATGTACAGTCGAAACCCGTAATAACAAAACCCCGCGAGTACGAAATCCCCGCGGCAACGAAATACCATATTTCCGGATGCTGACGAAAGTTCATAGAAGCTGATGTATTATGTATCTCGCAGCAACGAAATGTTTTTGGACAGCGATCCCGCATTAACGAATTTTCTACCACCGTGCAGGCCTTATTTTACCCTCCCGTCAAAGGTTAACTGTTAAAAATATGCTCTTATACGTGTTATGCGCACTCAAAATTTGTAAACGTCTGCTTTTGCTGCGCTAACGTGGGTACCCCCACACTGAGAGGGAAAGCACAGGAATTAAGAATCTCGTTTCACAATGGATACTCTGCTCTTATCGAGGAAGCCGGTTTTAGCGTTTATGCAATTAATGATAATCTAACGAGTATCATTACAGAGTGTGCAGTGGAAGTTAGAGATGCAGTAGTTAGACAGGACACAAGCAAGCTATCCCAGGAGACCAAGAACCTAATTGAGAAATGTCAAAGCATGAAAGCCTCAAACACAGCAGACAAAATAGAACTGGCAGAGCTTTTGAAATTGATTAATAAGCTTAAGGTATCTGATGTAAGAAGATGTAAAATAGAGAATTGAACATGCTCTAAAGAACGGAAGAAGCGTCACAGAGGTGAAGAGGAAACTTGCGATAGGCAAAAACCAGATGTATGCACTAAGGGATAAGAAAGGCAAAGTAACTACGAACATAGATAGGATAGTTAATAAAAATAGCAGAAAAGCTTTACAGAGATCTGTACAGTAGCTGGGACAATTACGATGTAAAAACTAACAGTAAACCAGATGACATCCCACCAGTGATAACAGAAGTCAGAAGAAGCCTTGGAGGGAATGCAGAGAGGCAAAGCTGCTGGTGAGGATCAGGTAACATCAGATCTGCTGGAAGACGCAGGACAAATTAGGTTAGAAAAACTGGCCACCCTGTTTACGAAGTGTCTCCTGACGATGAGGGTACCAGAATCTTGGAAGAATGCCGACATCATCTTAATTCATAAGAAAGGGGACATTAAGGATTTGAAGAATTACAGGCCGATCAGCTTGCTGTCCATTGTATACAAGCTATGTGCAAAGTTAATTGCTAACAAAATTAAGACTACATTAAAATATAATCAACCAAAAAAAACAAGCATGATTTTGAATAGGCTACTCAATAATCGACAACATTCATACTATCAATCAGGTGATCGAGAAATGCTCATAATACGCCCAGCCATTATACATAGCCTTCATAGATCACGGTAAGGCATTTGATTCAGAAGAGATATTAGAAGTCATGCAGACGCTGTGGAATCAGGGCATCAACAAAACACATATAAACATCCTGGAAGAAATCTAGAGAGGATAAAGTGCCACCATGGTGCTTCATACAGAAAGTAACAATATCAAAAAAAGAAGGGTGTAAGACTAGGGGATACGATCTCCCGAATGCTATTTACTGCATGCTTACAGAAGGTTTTCGGAAGCCTAGAATGAGAAGACTTAGAAATAAGAGTTAATGGAGAGTACCTTAGTAACCTGGGCTTCGCCGATGACATTGCATTGCTGATTAACTCAGGGGACGAATTGCAACTCATGATATGGAGTTAGACAATTAGAGTAGAAAGGTAGTTTTTAAAATTAATCTGCAGCAAATGAAAGTAATGTACAACAACCTCGGAAGAGAACAGTGCTTCAAAAAAGTAGCAGTGCACTTGAAGCTGTAAAAAAGTACGCATACTTAGGACAGGTAGTAACCGCGAAGCGGAACTACGATATTGAAGTAACTAGAAAAATAAAAATGAGGTGGAGCACATTCGGCAAGCATTCTCAAACCACGACTTGTAGATTGCCACTAAACCTCAAGAGGAAGGTAGAAATACCTGCATCTTGCCAGTACTTACCTACGAAGCAGAAACCTGGAGAATGACCAAGAGGGTTAGACTTATAAGTTGAAGACGACGCAGTGAGCGATGGAAAGAAAAATAATAGGTGTAACCCTAAGGGACAAGAAGAGATTAGTGTGTATCAGGGAACAAACGGGTGTTAAGGACATCATAGTCGACACCAAGAAGAAGAAATGGTCATGGGCTGGGCACGTAGTGTGAAGGCAAGATAACTGCTAGTCATCAAGGATCACATATTGGATTCCAAGAGAAGCCAAGCGGTTGAGGGGAGACGGGAAGTTAGGTGAGCAGATGAGATGGGGAAGTTTGCGGGTATAAAGTGGCAGCAGCAAGCACAGGACCGAGTTGAGTGGCGGAATATGGGAGAGGCCTTTGTCCTGCAGTGGGTGTTGTCAAGCTGACGATGATGGTGATGAATTGTGTACGACGCTTGAGTAGCAGCAGAGAAACAGACGCGGCTTTCCACTGGATGCTGCGAAACGAACCCCTACACTCGGAGCGGCTGACCGCCATGCCTCTGCGCGAGCCAATGTCTCATTTTCAGGTTGAACATCGACATTCTTGTGGCAACCTTCAGTGGCTGTTATTGCTGCTGTGGCTCCCGCTACTTTCGCTCTGCTCTTACTAGTGTCGGCAACCATGCAGTAAAGGCGGGCAACGTTAGGCAAGGCAACTCCTACGTCACGAGGCCCATTTTCAGGCGGGTGAATTGAAGTGCACTAATGCCGTGCGAATCACTAAAATGTGATTTTATTTTTAAAAAAGCATTTCCTTGGTACAAAAGTAGCACTACAAGGTTTCTGGACTGCTATTCTAGCAATCAACATCAAATTAATATTTGCCTTTAGTGTCCCTTTAAGATCCACTCAGAACTTTTTGAAAATGTTTTTGAAGTAATCTTTTCCCTTAACCAAAAAGACTTTACTTTTAAGGTTCCCCCTTTTGCCTTGCCACTGGCAGCAATGACACATCCCATGGAATACACACTACAAAGACATTCTTAACTTCTATTCTAAGAAATGTCAAGCCTTAATAGGCGTTTTTATATGACCATGCCTGTGTGCACTAAACACAAAAACATTTTGGTTAAAAAAAAAAGCTGCTCATGACATAATAGTCTGTCTGTACCCCACATGCAGACGAAGTTCACCATGTTGCCGCAATCACATATTGCAGCCTGCATTGAAGAGAAGCAAGTAGTGACATGGGGAAAGATACGCTACGCTTCTTTAGTGTCTTTGTAACCCTTGTCACATTGCAACACGTGCTCCCCTTCCGGCATACTCGTGAGGGAGGATGTCTGTCTTGCTGGGAGAAAAGCCACTTTGCAGAAGGAAATAAAAATAAAAATGAAATAGTGTGCCCAAGATAAACTTGTATTTCCTGGTGCAATGTGGACCACTGAAACCGATACGAGCTGGCTGCTACCAATGTGGGGCAACCTCGTTGCTTTGCCAAGTCAGCTGAGTTATCCTAGTTAGAAAGCATGTTTCCTCTATGTCTGTTAGTATTGCTATTGCTCTTGTTGCAGTACACTGTTGTTTGAATTGACCCTGCTGGTTGCCTGATCAGATCTAGTTCGTAGATCCTGCATCCCCAACCCGCAGTGCAAGCAATCACAGCCATGGTGGGTTTAATCTAATAATGCATGCAACCTGCAGTGCATATTTAAATAACAATTCATTGCTACTAGAGAAGTAAAATAAACAACATTGGTTGAACTCCACTCTATATATGCAATAAAAATAGGCTTACTTCATTCAACTGGTACATTTAGAGAACCTCTGACACCAGATTTGGAAACTTTATATGCTTATGTTGTCGACAGTCTTGCATGCGGTGGAACTTCTGACCAATTATTAGTGACTAGCATTGCCTTTAAAATAATTGAATTTGGTTTTAAAGCAAGGGCAAGCGCTCGTCTCAGTTATCAGCACCAATTGACATCATCTCTGGTTTGACGTAGACAGAGGCCTCGCGTGACATTGCATGAGTAAGGCAAGTATTGTCGACGTCGGAGAACATTTGCGGGGCGCGTGCAATACCCTGACTGGCACCGGGCGAGGACCATTGTTTGTCACCCCTCCCACTTGGTAGTTGGGCTGCTCTTAAAGGTGGTTTTGGGTGCTTACACCAGGAAGGCTTTTCTTTTTTCTGAAGGGGACAAGTTCAAAGCACCCACATCATTTCATTATTCACTGCCAACGGGTCTCTCTATTTGAAAACAGCGCGTTCAGCGGCATCAGAGCTTGAGTTACATAAGTCTCGGATGCTTCTCCACAGTGGGGCACCAGTCTCTCATGGTATTTAGGTGGGCGTTTTGAATTTATGCAGAATCAGTCTGAATTATTGATGCCAGCATTAATTATATAACACATTTAGGCATTTACGATTCAATTTTGCTATTATCTGATGCAAAGCTTCAAATTGCTTTAAAAAAGTCTCAAACAAAGCTTTCACTGTCAGAGGTTTTTCAAGTGATGAGGTCAATCGATCATGCGTGAGGGTCAATAAGTGACCGTAACGTAGGCAGGCCACACCAGAGAGGGCATCTCTCTTTCGGCGCCACTCTTCCATTTTACTCCTTTCTTTGCTTCAAGATCGAGAAGGTTGTCCTCGTGTCAAGACAGATCGATGGCCCTTCCTGCGTGTCTGGGGAATGGGTTGCATTCTATGTGGGTTAGTAAAAGCAGCAGAGAGACAAGGCAAAAGGGGTGCAATGGGCTTTTCTCTATGTTGTCAGTGTGCTTCCAACAAGTCATAAAATAATCTGGGAGACAAGTAAAAATTGATTCAACCTTACATACCCAGTGCTTTTCTGTGCTGTTTTCAAACGCTGTCGAGGTTATAAGCACAAGTCGCATTTGTACTAGTGTTGAAAATTGACTCAGTAATGAAGTTTTGTTGATTCAGGCATAACATTAAAAGGTCACAAGAATTCAAGAATTTAGAGATTGCTTACTGTGGCTTTTTCTTCTGTGTATGTATTCCAGGGCAACAGAGATTCTTTTTCAGCCAAGCATAATTGGCGTGGAACAGGCAGGCGTTGCCGAGACCTTGGAGTTTGTGTTCTCCAGATACACTAAAGAACAGCAGTCTTTCCTGGCTCAGGTAATAAGTTCACTTTTGTATTCCATGTTTCCATCAATATGACTGCATCGTTCGCGAGAAGAAAAAAAACAAAAAACAGTAGTTATTTATTTTTGTTTTGAAGCAGTGTCATGCTAATAATTGTTCATTATGATAGTTTCGTTTTAATTCAGTAGAATGACTGCTGTAAGTGTTGACAAAACAGATGTAAGGTTCTAGGGCATATCACACTAAGAGACATTGCTTACATGCTTTACATAACTACATTATTCTTAATAGTGTTATCTTCAGGCACCATACAAGTTTATAAACGTTTTTTGTTCTTGTAAGTCATGACCATGAAGTGTTAAAAAAGAAGGCAGAGGACATAAGTCATCGGTTGAATTCAACCCCCTCCATACTCTTTGTATTGATTTAACTGCCACTGTGCTGCATATTGTTCATGAAACACTACCATGGGAATCACTATTTAGCTGAAATACTACCACGTTGACAGTGACAGGGACTTTTGACTAGCCGATTAATTATTTCTTATGCAATTGAACACAATGAAAGGGCCAGAGTTGGGAGCACATAAGATATTTATCAACTTGCAGTAACACACAGAGCAATACAAAAATATCAACAATGGAAACTAAACTAGCACACCTGCACTGTCATTTATTGACCACAACATACTGTAATCTTTCCTTTTTTTCTTCTTTTTATGATATAGTAAAAAGCTCGTTAGTGACTAATTAATTCAGAAAATAGAATCATACTTGCCAAGTATCCCGGATTGGCCGGGAGACACCCGGAATTCGACCGTTTTTTTTCAGGTTGTACGGTTGTCGTTAAAATCTCCCAGAAATCGAAATTTCTGTGCGTGATCTGGCGGCATTGACAAAAAAGCAGCTCAATCGGCTCCAGGCTTTTCGAACCTACCCCATTTTATTATGAGTTTAAAAGGCGTTCATGTAAACGAAGAGTATTATCTCAGTGATGCGAAACCGCGGCAGATATGAATGCTTGAAAATCCCCAAGCCGAATTCCACTATGTTCATTGGGCCTATATTTGAACGTTCCGAAAACATTTCCTAATCGCGGCGGGTGATACGTACTTTAGTACGGAAGCCGTCGAACGATGGCCGAGAGCAGCGTACTCGAAGCTTCGCAAGTACGCGTGCGACCGGCGCACGCACTGTCTTTTACAGTGCGTGTGATTGCCGTTGCCACAACCGCTGTGGACGAAACCGCGGTCGCTCTTGACACGATCATGTATGATGACGACGTAACTGACAGAACCCCGAAAGTGTGCGCTCAACCAGTGCAGCACTGCTTTACGCAAACTCTGCGGCAGATGCTATCTTAGATGGCATAAAACGACTTATTTTTGAAGGCGCGTGCGCAGCCAAGCGCATGGGAGTTGTAAAATGATCTACCATTTGCCGCAACCGCTGCGAACGAAACCGTGGTCGCGGCGACACGATAGCGATCTATGAGCTCCGAGGGCACGCAGCGGTAGGTTAAAGGCAGTAAATACGTAAAAATAAAAAAAGTTACAGTTTCCCTGCAAGCGCGAAGCAATAAGTGCGACAGCAACAACTTGGAATGTATTATTGAAAACGGCAAGCAGATCGAAACGTGCAGCGCACTGCTCACACACAAATGACGCACGAAAACGATACTTGCAGGACGAGAGCGAACTAACAACGTTTACCGCTCAACACGTAACGCACTGTTTAAACAAAAATGATGCATGACACGTAGTCACAGGTACAGATGAGTACAAACTAACAAGTGTCCCAGTTGTTATACCTCGCTGTGTAATAAAGCGTGCTGTTTTCGCAAAAGGGGCCTGTGCAGAGAACGTGACCTTTGTGGCCCCGGCAACTAACACTTTCGTTTCAGTCAAAGCCGAAGGCACATGATTGCACAGGCATCCATCCATCCATGGGGCAAAGTACACGGGAGAGATAAGCAAGCGTCGGCGCATCACAATGAGCGCGGCAGCGAGCGCAGGGGGCTTTTTTTCTTTAAGTGTTCATACATATAGGTACGTATACATATACAGTGAAGAATGACAATGGTGGCGACGGTAAAAAAAAAGAGAAAAAAAGCCTGGACTGTCTATATAATTGCTATCGCAATAAAAAGGGGCCAGACGCATTTCGGCGTTCCTGCCAAAAGAATCTAGTGTTGAGCAAAGCTTTGACCTGCGCTTTTGCGGCAGCCAGCTGCGCCGTCCCGTTTATTCACGTGTGTCCAAAGACGACATACGCAAGTTGTTTTAACTGAAATCGATTCTACTAGTTGTGTTGATCCTTTGAGACTTTCACCTTAGTGAAAAACTCGACCCTCATGTGTTCGGCGGCTCCTATTTATTCACATTACAATTCGGTCTAATGTCTTCCCTTATACTTTCTTTGGCATTATTGTCTGTTAGATCTCATTAATATTGTGTAAAAACACGGAAAAACGAGCCCTTGGCTATACACTACACTTCTTTCCTTATATATATATATATATATATATATATAACTTTCTTTTGTGCATTGATGTGTTTGTTGCAGTTGGAATTCAATGCACTTTAGTGCTGCCTGCTGCCTGGTTAAGTTAGTTGTATGCTATTGAAATAAAAGTTGGTAGGGCTCTCAAGGAAAGTCTAATGTTGCAATGTTTATTTAGTTACTTATTGAAGGGCTCAAGCTTATAATACGTGCTGAAGTACGTAACCATTCCGTAGTAATTCTTTCTCTGGTCACACCGATTTCTCAGTGTTACTGTTGCATACCATGTGTTGGGGTTTCTTTTTGCAGAATGTGTTTGTGACCGGTAGCCCAGCACAGCTTCCAGGTGTTCGTGAACGTTTGTGTGCAGAACTCCTGGCTATGCGTCCCTTTCAGTCTCTCTTCACAATAACATTAGCAAGTAAGTAGAGTGTGCTTGGTCACATATGCTTGAAATTCAGAATCAAGGAAACATTGAAACTAAATGATCACAGTAGTTGCTGGACTAATACCCCTGTGACACGGCCACCACCGAACTCTGTTAAACTCTGTCAATGTAAAGCTCCACTAGTTAGTTCGACGGAGATGAAGTTGTATCAGTGTCACACGGCAATGACAAGGTTGCAATAGTTGCTGCGAGGGAGCTCAGACGGCACTGTTTGAGCTTCACAAAAGTATCCCAATTTCATCTCTGGGTGCTTTTTTTGTCAACCTTCCTTATGCGGTTTTTACAAAAACACAATATTAAATACATCTGAAGGCAACAAAGCATTAAAGATTATTTCAAATAGAAACACATTCGCTATTTGTAGCAATGCTGGCAGCGACACTGGCCACCTTGTGCCTAACGCTATGTTTGTTTATAATTGCGCTGTGCTCGACGACTAGTTGGTTTTGTAGCCCGTGTACCAAAGTTTTTGTGTTTCCTTCCCTCTTGAGCGCATTCCAAGTCACCCTTGAATTAGGTCTGGTCCCATTACCCATTCCTGCAGTCGTCGAAGCAGAGGACAATGATGCAGCGCTGTCAGCCATTCCGCTCCCGGGTCCTCGCAAACACGGCGACAACAACCACATGCATGGACGATGCCCTCCACAATGCGCCAAAGAAATACACGTTATGAGTACTGCAACAAAAGAACGTTTAATATTGCCAAAATGTATTTATTGTTGTCACTGCGGCAGTTTAGTGCTCAAAATTTTTTTCTGACCTGCCGATACTGGCAACGAGAGTATTTTATTCCGCTACAAAGGGAGATCGTCGAACGTCCTTTGCGAAATGCTCCGTTTACCTTTGTTTGCGTAAGGGTTGCCATGTGACACGGACTGCATCTCCCTTGTCGTAAGGACGAAGGAGCTAAACGGTGTTCGCGGGGGCCCATGTGACAGGGGTGTTAGCCTCATCCCAATAGTGATGATGCTAGCAAATATAACTGCTTTGCGAAGGTAACATTGTGATTAACAATGTGCTGGCTACTTTGCCATTCGTACAAGATAGAGGCTGGGTGACCTGCCTGGAAGCTCAGCAGATCCTCTTCTATGTATAATAAAACGTAGTCAGGGCTCCTTTTGCACTTAAATTCACCATTATGTTTTTGCTGAGCCTTTTTTGTCTTTTTTTTCCCCCCCAAGGTGCTGTTGAGTTGTGCAGCTGAATTCTAAAGCTATTATGGTACTTTGGCCTCAAACTGTTTTTAGTCGCTGAAGTAGACCGTCTTTAATGCTTGCAAAAACTAGAACAAATCCTTAAAGGGGCATCAAAAAGCAAAACGATTTTTCGCATGTTAGTGAATTATCATTTCACGATCTCAAAAACACCACTTTTACTGCGACATGATGCTCGGTATACAAGAAAATGTGGACAGAGACGCCACCTTGAGATTTCCACACCAAACACTGTTACAACATAGCAGGCTCATGCAGGGTCATAGAATGCAGGCTCATGGACAACCATTAAGGGCCATGAACCAAGCACCCTCAGCAAAGGCCACTTTGGCCTGCTGTATCTCATGAACAAAGCAAATGAGGACATATATTATTCAAACCATGTATTGAGTGACATAAGAAAACTTGGATAAAAATTTAGGTTAAAATTTGGACCGGGGTTTTTCTTTTGTTTCCTTTTTCAAAAATGAGCTCTTTTTGAAAAAATTGGCTTCATTGACTTTTTTTTTCCATCATGCTGCATCTAAGGAAACAATCTGTTGTAGGAATGTTGAAAAAGATATTGCTCTATATTGGCACTTTTTAAAAATTTTTGCCTGAACTTAGAAGTGTGGCATTTCGGCTAGTTGGTATGACATGACGATAGTTATAACGCGAGAACTGAACGACGACAAAGAGACAAACGCTCGTGTCCTTCTTGTCTCTTTGTCATCGTTCAGTTCTCGCATTATAACTATCATTTTGTGTGAAATAAGCAATGTGTCAACGTGCATCAAAGATACCAAACTTTTTTATTTTGACCGAGTATGCCATTTTTTCATAAATTTTTGGTTTTGTAGACAGCTTTAAAAAAGCATGGTTATAATTCACTGTGATGTGTATTAAAACAAGAATAGAAAATTTTTGATATAACGTTTATAGTGTGCACTTATTTCACATCCGAAATAAAAAAACGTTGTGGCAAGGAATAGCGAGACGCGGGCGCTGTCACCTTCATACATCTTTTTTGGCGCGCTGTGGTCAGTTTTTGGAAATTATGTTTTCGATTCCGTGCACCTCAAATATACTGACATAGCATATAAAAAATGAGACAAAACAAAAATATAGTACGGACACGCATGTTCGATCAACCTGGTAAATAAATGTCGCCTTGTCAGAACACTGGCTACAAGGTAAAGCTGCTTTCGTTTCATCTGGAATCCTATGTTTCGATTGGACTTCCGTGTTCCCAAATTTGTTTTATCTGCAGAAGTGCTCTGCATTGTTTTTATGCTGCCATTGCACATTATTAGTAATGCTGCCCTACTTATGTAAAACTCCTTTCCCATTTTCAGAAAACCCTGCTTCAGATAGCTGGAGAGGTGCAAGGCAATGTGCTATGCAAAGAGATTTTCTCAGCAAGTTCGCTATCAAAAGGGCAGAGTATGAAGAGAAAGGTCCTGACTATCTGAAGGAGCATTGCTATTCTAATGTGTTAATCTCATCCATTTTGTCATCATCTGCAAAGCCTTTGACATTGAAGTCTAGTGCATTGTGATAGACATTACTGTTTTGTGCAAAAAGGAAGGAGTAGAAGACAAAATGTAAATTATGTGCTTGTTCTTCATCCAGGTTTCATGTTCCATTTCATTGAGAGACATTCTATGACTTTGTACTCTATGTTGATCATTTAAATTTGTGATACTTATCTTTAATATTTAGTGAGCAGTTTTTTGGTATCTGAGAATGTCAGACAATGCAGCTAAGGGCCTTGGTTTTTTGTTCTGATAATGCTATAGAGCTTATAATACAAGTACCACAGTAACTTGGTGACACAGCAACTGTAATAGTCAAGTTATGGAGTAATATTGTTTGATTACCTCTTGGTGCATTTTAGTTGCTTATTTTATGGCTTTATTTTATGTGTTTGGAACCAAGTTTCTTACATCAAAAACATGAAAAAGAGTCAATAAATATGTAGTATTTTTTGCCAATGAATTTGATTTGTTCAACTCTGCTTACCAAGGCCAACTCTACCAGTGGTGTCCCCAGGAATGTTGTTCGGGGGGGGGGGGGGGGGAAGGAGGCTTACATTCCAGCACGGCCTGTTCATTGAATTTTTCGAAACACTAAGTACATGAATAACAGATGCATTATCAGTACCAATTTGTATTCGATACTGCAAATCACTTCTTGAATGTGGCGCATGATCTAGAACAAGAAAAAATATTCATAAGAAATATTATGATGGCATGCGCCCAAAATCTTTTCAGAAATAACTGTCATCAATATTTTTCAATTAAGGTGTTTTTTTATATGTGAAAGAAACAAAATATCAGGATTATTATATAATCTTTGAAACTGCATTAATTTTAAACTCAAGAGCCTGATAACAAAATAACAAACCCCACAAATTAACCAGGACGAGGACAACTACTTTATTGCAGATTCTTTAAACAAAAATGTTAATCTCCTTGCACTCATGCTGCGGCCAGGAAAAAACAAGAATGGGAAAGTACATTTCGATTACTGGCAAAACCTAGTCCACCGGAAACACAGTGAGCAGTATGCTTACACAAAAGCTTGCAAACGTGCATTTAAATATGCAATCGATGTCAATAACTGAGCAAAGATCATTATATATAATGTCCAAAATAAGGCAAAGAAACATGCTGCACAATCGCAGAAACTGTGATGTCCTTGGGTGAACATGTCGCGGAAGCACCATGTGGACAGAACTATAAAGGTATAGCGCAGAAATAATGAAAGAAATTATTTCAAAAGTGCTTTGAACTTGCGAGCCATAATTCTGCACTGAATACAAAAGCAGGAGTGTCGCATATAGTTAAAAAAGTAATTAGGAATAGAAACGATAAATGAAAGCCATAGATGATGCCCAATAGCTGAAATTGTTCGGTAACGCAATGTATGCCGACCTCTCGGTGAACAAGGTGAAGTTGTCAATGAGCTGTAAAGGTCCACCTGATGCTCATATTCTTATGTTTATATCGGGTCATGCTGTCAACTGTTAAAACGTACAAGAACTTTAAAGTTTTAAAGGTTATGAAGAATAGTATTTCGTCGTAATTACGGCTCATTCACTTGAACTCTTGAACGGCAGTTTCTTTTTCACTTGCGCTGATTTTAATGCGATATCAATTATATGGACACTCTCGGCTGGCTTTTTCCGTCGTCGTCGTCTCCCGTCATTCATTCTATATGTATATGTATCTATGTGCTATATTAAAACACAAGAAAGAAAAATAGTCTGGAAAAAGTCTTTGGCGCGTATAATCAAACGTCCGACCTCTTGCTTGTGTGTGCATGGCGTTAGCCACTGAGCCACGAAGTAGCACTTCCTTCATCGTTGAAACGGCTATCTTTTTATATCTACTACTTACCGCTGGCGATGCCCATCTCGGGGGGATTATCGTGTTTTGAGCAGTACCAGTGAGATGGCGCAATTAGCCTGCGTCGTCAGATCGTCACGACGCAGCAATGCGTGCTCATGCATTGATCTCTCACGCATACTTTGCCCTTGTTGCGAAGCACGCCTCCGACGACGTTACGAAGAGCGCTACGAATCTCACCGCTGCAACCACTGTTGCGAAAGACGGCGACGCCAACACGGTCCCGAAGGCGCCACTGCTTCGAACTCCGCCGAGAAGGTCACCAGCCGTTTGGTAGCGTAGGTTTCTCAGCTCGCGAATGCTTCTGCGCAGAGCTGATAGACGAGTGGACGAGACGACGGTGAGTTAAACAAGGTTTATGTACAGCATATATACAGAGGCGTTACGAATTCGGCACTGGGGCTGACAGAGACTCGAAGAGCCGAGCTCTCCTCTCTAACACATAGGTCTGCTCTCAAATGGGTCTGCTAACACATAGCTCCATTCTCTATCACATAGCTCTCTTCTCTGACACACAGCTCAACTCTCTATCACATAGCTCTCTTCTCTGACACACAGCTCCACTGTCTATCACATAGCTCTTTTCTCTGACACACATGTCTGCTGCTAACATAGGACTGCTGCTCGCAACGCGCCGCAGGGCTTCTTTTATATGCACCGGGTCCAACCCAAATGTCCAACCCGAAGCGCCGCTGGTCGTAAGGTCAGGATCCTCCAATGGGGTCGCCGCTGGGCCGCGTCATTCTTTCTCATCGAATCTGGAGAGGCTGCGCTGCAGATGGCTGCACCCAAGGACAAGTGACGTCGCCAGGCATTGCGTCACCCCCCCCCCCCAGGCAGGAAGACGCCGATTGCTTGCTCGACGGCTCGCTTGCTGAGGTGACTCACTGTGCGTGGGCGACAGAAAGGTGCCGTCGCGTGTTGACACCGTTGAGCTGTTCATCGCGTCAGGCGGGCTCGCGTGCTGGCCTTGACAAAGATTTTTTTTTTCCGAGGCATGGACGTTTGCTGCGGACTCGCAGGCATAACACCCTGCAGAGGGTGGGGGGGTTGGGGTGCTGGTAGACGCTTATGCGCACGCGCGCTTATCTCGCGGTGGGGAGAATCGTACGCCTTGGGCTTTAACCGGAACGATTGTAGTTACCGGGCGCACAAAGGTTACTGCACTCGCTGCACTGTCTGGATTTGCGAAAAGAGCGCACTTTTCAGACACGGCAAAGTAACAACTGAGACACTTATTCACGTTCATCTGTACCTGTGCGTACGTTTTGTGCATCATTTGTGCATGAGCAATGTAGGGCACATTTCGATCTGCTTGCCATTTTTCACGTGACGTTTCAATTCGTTGCTATCGCATTCATTGCTTCACCTTTGCGGCAAAGCTATGACTTTTTTTTCGTGATTGGTATGGCAGGACGA
Source organism: Rhipicephalus microplus (assembly GCF_043290135.1). NCBI lineage: Eukaryota > Metazoa > Arthropoda > Arachnida > Ixodida > Ixodidae > Rhipicephalus > Rhipicephalus microplus. The sequence goes on along the minus strand of NW_027464638.1, from coordinate 1,288,631 downwards.
AGTTGACTCAGCGAGGAAGTTTGATCAATTGATTGATATGTGGGGTTTAACATCTCAAAAGCATCATATGATTATGGGAGACACCGTAGTGGAGGGCTCCGGAAATTTCTACCACGTGGAGTTCTTTAACGTGCACCCAAATCTGGGCACACGGGCTTACAGAATTTTTGCCTTAATCGAAAATACAGGCTATGCAGCCGGAATTTGATCCCGTGACCTGCGGGTCAGCAGTCGAGCATCTTAGCCACTAGACCATCGGGGCGGGGCAGGCTGGAAAGTTCAATGCATGAAGCATCAAAGACAGCACGACCCCGCAATGATCTGTTTATCAACGATTCACACTCTGTGCGAGGCTATCAGTGCACAGTGTGTGTCATTTGTAGTCCAACTTCGCATTTCTTGGGCAAAGGTTCACCCAAATAAATAGTTTCATCTTACACTCGCCAACTGTTTCATTCTTCAATGTCACAGCCACGTTACAATGCCTGAGCCACGGCTAAGTATTTTTGCTTCTACTCGGGGTCAATGTGCGCTGAAAAGGAGCCTAAGTATATATTAGCACTTTTACAAAAATAAATGTTTTCTGCAAAAACACCTACAAGCGCTCACATGTGAAAATTGAAGAGGCTCACATGTTCTATGGAATGGGAGTTACAGTACAACAAAAATATACATATATACACAGCTCAGCATACTCACTTATGAGTACACTCACTCACACTCGCTCATATTCATTTGAATGTGGTGAGTGTGGGTAGGGGTGATTATGAATGTGAGTGAGTAAGAGTGACTGAGGGTAAAGGTGAGTATGGACATGAGTGAGTACTCAGAGTGTGAGTAAAAGTTAGTACAAACCTGAGTAAGTACTTCGAGTGTTAGTTGAAGTGAGTATGAACGTGAGTGAGTACTCATGAGTGTGAGGAGGAGTGAGTATGAACGTGAATGAGTACTCATGAGTGTGAGTAGGAGTAAGTATATGAACGTGAGTGAGTACTCCGAGTGTGAGTAGTTGTGAGTATGAATGTGGGTGAGTACTTGTGAGTGTGAGTCGACGTGAGTGAGCCCTCGTAGTTTTGAGTAGTCGTGAGTGTAAAAGTAAGTGAGCACACATGAGGGTGATCGAGTAGGCGTGAGCATGAACGTGAATAAGTACACATGAGTGTGAGTAGTGTGTACGTGAGTGTGTACTCATGAGCGTGAGTTGGCATGCCGCAAAAAAAAACGCGGTGACGCACACAGTCAGTGGTCGTGCTGAGGAAGTGCCTGTGGGATAACATAACTTTAATGTTTTTGCACTGAAGGTTCTACAATGACTGTCGCTGAATCGGAGCACACACACAGTTTTCTTGCTTCTTTCGGGCGAGAGTGTTCTTATCACCGGCGCCCGTGTTTGGAGGCATCGCCGCAACGCGCAGGCGCAGAAGCGGCGCCGACCCGTTTTGCCACACCACCCCCCCACGCAGATAGGAGCCGTCAGGGTTGAAGACGATTGGGGACCCGCACCTGGCGTCCAAGGCGGGTGGTGTAGGGTGCGAGCCTAGGCGTTGCGGGCTGTTGTCGGCGAATTACGAGAGGCGTGCGGGGATTGGTAGGCTCCTGGGAAAGGATGTATGATAGCTTTAGGCGGTCGATGGAAATGCGTACATCCTTTCCACTGATTTGCAGGGTGAATGTTTTGTCGTCACGACAGATGACTTTGTAAGGTCCGGAGTAAGGCGGCTGGAAAAGTGCGCGTACGGTGTCGTCGCGGAGGAAGGCATGCGAGCATGTTGCTAGGTCCTTAAACACGAACGGGGTCGGCTTGGTGTGGCGAGTCGCTGGTGGTGAGGGGCGCAGCGCGGCCATTGTGCGACAGAGTCGAGCGACGAAGTCTGCAGGGTCCGAGCTGGTTACATTAGAGGTCGGAGCGGAGAGGAGTTCTCCAGGTAGGCGAAGCGGCTCCCCGTAGACGAGTTCCACAGGCGTGGCTTGAATGTCTGGCTTGAAAGTTGCACGCAGACCGAGAGCGACGGCGGGGAGGGCTTCGAGCCAGGTTAAGTGAGGGTGGCACATGATGGCTGCCTTGAACTGCCGGTGAAACCGTTCAATCATCCCGTTTGCGCAAGGGTGGTAGTTAGTTGTCCGTGAACGCTCGAACCCGGTGGAGAGCCCGAGGAGCCTGAGGAGTTGAGATTCGAATTGCCTTCCTTGATCGGTGGTGACTCGACGAGGAGTGCTGAAGCATGAAACCTAGCCGGAGAAGAAGGCTGATGCGACGTCTTCTGCTGTGATCCTTTAGAGCGGCCACACCTCGGGCCAACGAGTGTAACGATCGATGGCGGTGAGGCAATAGCGGTAAGGGCTGGCTGGTGGGAGGGGGCCAATGATGTCGATGTGGATGTGCTGTAACCGTTCCGTCGAGAGGGGGAATTCTCCGAGTGGCGACGTGACATGCCGGGCGATTTTGGCGCGCTGGCATTGAACGCATGTGCGTGCCCAGGTACGGCAGTCCCGTTGCATTGAGGGCCACGCGTACCGGTCAGTCACGAGGCGTGTAGAAGCTCGGATGCCGGGATGACTGAGGTTGTGTAACTGGTTGAAGAGGCTTTGGTGATGCAAAGAAGGGACGTATGGTCTCACTCGTCCTGTTGATATGTCACAGTAGAGAGCGTCCGTTGACCCAGGGATGGTAACTTTTTGAAGTTGAAGGGAAGAGTCATTCTCGAGGAGCTGCTGGAGTTTGGTGTCGGTTGTAACGGTTGGTAGCTCGACAGCTGAGACGCGAGAGAGTGCGTCGGCGACCACGTTTTCCTTTCCGCTGATGTGGCGGATATTTGTGGTGAATTGAGCGATTAAGGACAGCTGGTTCTGCTAGACCGATGGAAGTTTTTCGCGGCGTTAAGAGAAGGCATAAGTGATAGGTTTATGGTCGGTGTATATGGTGCAGTGCTGTGCCTCGAGAATGTGGCGAAAGTGTTGGACTGCTTCGTAGATGGCGAGGAGCTCTCTGTAGTAGGCTGGCCAGGTCGTCTCCGCAGGGGGCGGGGTTGCATCGCCGATGCTGCTGGAAGGCGGGGGTGGCTTCGGGGAAGAGAGTTTTTTCTAGAAGAACGCCAAGGGGCACCAGTTGTTTCCCACACGCTGCATGAGAGAGGCTCCGACGGCGGTGCTAGAAGCGTCTGTGAGAAGACACAGGGGCGCCTCTGGCTTGGGATGGGAGAGCAGCGTAGCGTTTTAGAGGGCAGTTTTGCAGTCTTCGAATGCTTGCGTTAAGGCTGGGGTCCAAGTGACAGGATGGTTGCCGCGTTGGCCGACCAACGCATCATGGAGAGGGGCCTGATATGTGGCCGCTTTAGGCACGAAGCACCTGTAAAAGTTGAACATGCCCAGGAAACGGTGGGGTCCTTTGCTGTGGCAGGAAGCGCGTAATTTTGCAGGGCCAGGATGCGGTCAGGCAAGGGTCTAGTTCCTTCTGAAGAGATTTCATGGCCAAGAAACGTGACGACGGGGGCGCCGAGCGTGCTCTTCTGAACGTTTATGCGTAAGCCGTGTTCGTCGAGGCGCTGGAACAGTTGACGAAGGTGTTGGCGATATTCCGTTTTGTTGCGGGAGAAGATCAAGATGTCGTCTAGGTAGACGAAACGGAAGTCCAGGCCGCGGACGTCGTCGTCGATGAAGCGTTGAAAGGTTTGCCCCGCATTGCGGAGACCAAAACTCATGAAAGGGAATTTGAATAGGCCGAAAGGCGTGATAATTGCGGTCTTTGGGGCGTCATCCGGGTTTACAGGAATTTGTGTGTAGGCCTTTACGAGGTCCACCACTGAGAAGATGGTGCTGCCGTCTAAGCGGTGTGCAAAGTCCTGTATATGATGGACGGGGTACCTGTCGGGGACGGTGCGGGCGTTGAGGGCGCGATAATCTCCGCAGGGGCGCCAGCCATTGGTCTTCTTTGGTACCAGATGAAGCGGTGAGGCGTAAGGTCCCTCCGAGCGGCGGGCAGTACCTTCACGGAGCATGGATTCGAATTCGGCCTGTGTGATTCGTAGGCAGTCCGGGGCTAGCCGACAGGCGCAGCATGAGACCGGGAGTAGTACGAATGTAGTGCACGGTTGAGTGGCGCACCTCTCGCGGATGCTCGCTAAGTCGAGTCAGGTCGGGAAATTCTGCGAGGATGCCATGGTATGGCGACTGGTTCCCAATGGTGAGTGCCTTGACGTTAGGCTGTTTGGTGGTTGCACGTTGGCCCGGCGTGCAGAGGCCTGTTGTAGCGTCGATAAGTCGGTCATATCGGCAGTCAGGTAGAACATTGTAGTACGCCAAGAAGTTGGACCCGATGATCGGCTCTGCGACGTCGGCAATGACGAAATTCCATGAAAAATCTCGACACAGGTTTTTGAAGTTGATGTTAAGGCGGATCGAGCCGTAGGTCTTGATGGTCGAATGGTTCGCCGCGTTGAGCTCAAAGGACGTGCAAGGACGCTTGTCACGCAGGAAGGTTCGAGGAAAGCAACAGATGTCGGAGCCACAGTCGACGAGGAACCGCTGCTTTGTGACTTGGTCGGTGACGAATATGCAACGGCCTCTAAGTTGCCAGCTCGCGGCCATCTCTATGGGCTGCCGTTGAAGTTTCCCTGATGTCCAGCTGAGCAAGGTGGTTGACATTTCCGGGCTTTGTTCCCGAAGCGGCGATGGTAGTAGCAGGGGCCGTTACCGTTTCCGTGCGATGAAGTGGCGTTGTTGTCTTGGCTTTGGGAGCGCTTTTGTGGACGCAGCTTCAGGCTTTGATCCAGGTGCCTTTGAATTGAGTCCAGCTGACGGGTGATTTCGTCGACACGGTGCGCGAGCTCGCTGCTGGACTGTCGGGTGTCAACGGCGTTGACGGTGAGAGGCGATGCTGGCAACGGAATCTCGATGACTTGATCAGCGATGTGAAAGAGCTGGTCCAGCGGCAGATTCGGCTGCACCTGGAGGATGACCTGCGCATGTGAGTGTAGACGCTGAAGCCAGATGATACGGAGGAGGGACTCGTCGACTTGGGTGCTGCCCAAAAGGTCACGCATGTAACGCAAGAGCTGCGATGGCTTGCGGCTGCGATGGCTTGCGGCCACCGAGTTCTTCGTGCTGGAGTAGGTGACACCCCTTCTCGTCTTGTGACGGTGAGAGCCGGCGGATCAGTTCCCTCTTCAGGTGTAGGTAACGGTCATCAGCCAAAGGATTCGCAAGTATATCGCGAACCTCAGCCCCATAGCGAGAGTCTAGATGGGCGACGACATAGTCATAGCGCGTCCGGTCCTGGGTGATGCGTGCCGTGGAAAACTGCGCCTTGACTTGAGTGAACCACACGTCAGGCGCCTCTGCCCAAAACGGCAGAAGTTTGACGGCGACGCGACAAACGTCCGTGTTGGTGGCAGCCGCAGCAATGGAGGCGCCCGAGGTGGCAGGGACCGCTGGAGCGAAGTTTTAGGGGGCGTGACCCAAGTGGGGTGGTCCTTTGCTCTTGTGACAGGCTCCTGTGTGCCTTTGTGTACTGGTTCACATGCCAGCGGATGTTTCGCTTTTCTCGGAACAGCAAGCGAAGAAAAAAAAATGGGAAGCTCAAGTGAAATGCGACCGCTGGCATCCCATAGACAGCTCCTTACTTTTTTCTTTCTTTTTCTTGCTTTATATCCTTTCTTTCTTTCCTTCTTTCTTTTCTCCTCTATCTCTTTCCATTTTTCCTTCCTTCATTTTGTCTTTTTGTCCTTTTTTTTCTACTTTTCCATCGTTTCTTTCCTTTCCTCCTTTATCTCTCTTACTCTTTCCTCCCTTCAATCTGTCTTTCTGTCCTTTTTTTCTTTCTTTCCATCCTTCTATCTCTCTTTCCCTTTTTCTTTCTTGCCCCCATTCTTTCCTTCTTTATTTCTTTCTTTCCCTCTTTCATTTCTTTCTCTCTTTCTTCTTCCTTCCATCTTTCTTTTCCACCCTTCTTTCTCTGCTTTCTCTTTTCTCTCTTTCTATCCTTATTTCTTTCTTTCATTCTTTCTCTCTTTCCCTCATTCTTTCTGTCTGCCTTTCCTTCCATCTCTTTCCTAATTTCTTTTCCTTCCTTCTATTTCCCTTCCTGTCTTTCTTTCATTTTCTTCTTTCTTTCCTTTTTTTCTTCATCCTTTCTTTCCTTCTCTCTTCCTTTATTTCTTTCTTCTTTTTTCCTTCCTTTTTTTCAGGAGTGTAACAGCTGCACCAATTTGATACAATTCCTGACTGTTGCGCCAAGCTGCGCCGAAACCGTCAAATTCGCCGAAACAGTTGAAAGCGCGCAGGTGCAGTCTAGCCCGGGCTGTGGCTCTACATGGCACAATAGTGTTCTCTAAAATCGACCTAGTCAGAGCCTTTCACCTAATTCCTGTTGCTGCAGAAGATGTTCCAAAGGCGGCAACTACCACCCCATTTGGCCTTTTTAAGTACCTGAGAATGCCATTTGGCCTCCGTAATGCTGCACTAACGTCCCATCGGTTCATCAACACGGTCATACGTGGTCTGCCGTTTGTGTTCCCCTACGTCGACGACCTGCTGGTGGCAAGCTTATTTCACGAGGAGCACTTCCAACATCTCAGTCAACTTTTCGAGCGCCTGTCGGCCAACGGAATCGTTGTGAACACTGTAAAAGATGAGTTCGGAGTGTCATCTCTTGATTTTCTGGGTCATCGCTTGGACAGCAGTGGAATCGCTTGGCCCCCTTCCTGACAAAGTGCAAGCAATCGTCGAGTTCCCCAAGCCTACATTAATAACCAAGTCACGCCAGTTTCTAGGGCTTGTAAATTTCTACCGCTGATTTATTAGGAACTGTGCTACGTTGGTGGAGCCCCTCGACGATTTGCTCTGTGGCAAGCCCTCGGAAACTGCACTACCATGGAACGCTGCGGCGGAAGAAGCTTTCAACTCCATAAAGAACGCTTTGGCTGAAGCCACACTCCTGACGCACCACAGTCCTAGTTAACCCTTGGCACTCATGACGAATGCATCCTGTTCTGTATTTGGGGCCGTACTTCAGCAAAAAGTGAACGATCAGTGGCAGCCCCTTGCCTTTTTCTCCAAGCGTGTGACCTCTGCCCAAAGAAACTACAGCATTTTCGGCCATGAGTTGCTTGCCATTTTTCTCGCCGTGTGCCATTTTCGACACCTACTTGAAGGCTGCTCATTTACAATTTTCACTGATCACAAACTTCTCACCTATTTAATCGGCCAATCTGATTCACTATACGCACAGCGTGAGATGCGCCAGCTCGCCTTCATCTTGGAGTTTTCAATTGATATACGCCACATCAGCGGTGTTGACAACGCGCCAGCTGACGCTCTCAGTCGCATGGATGTCATCACCCACAGTCGCTCCAAAACCTCCATCTCAACATCCTTTCCATTCAAACTCCAGGATCTGGTTGTAATCCAGTTAAAAGACACTGAGCTTGAACACCTACGCGAAGCGTCCACATCACTTCAGCTCGAACTCGTCGCCTTTGAAGATGTGCCAATTATTTGTGACTCCTCCACAGGCACATCCAGACTATTTCTCCAATCTTTTTCGTAAGAAAATATTCGACGCCTATCACAGCCTTTCTCACCCCGGAATTGGCACTTCCCAAAAGCTTGTTTCTTCACGCTTTGTCTGGCCCGGCATAAACGCCAACATCAGAGATCAGGTTGTGAGTGTGCATCGTGTCAGCCCGCCAAAGTTCAACAGTACCCCGTTCCTCCATTAAAGCCCTTCTTGCAACTCAACGAACATTTCGCCGTTGTGCATATTGACATTGTTGGCCCGTTACACCCATGTTAAGGCTATCGCTTCCTTCTGACCATGTGTAGATCGTTTCACCCGCTGGCCGGAAGTGACTCCTATGCCCGACATGTCTGCAGCTACCGTCGCAGCAGCTTTTGTTGCTACCTGGATATCCCTATTTAGCTGTCCGACAACGATTGTATCGGACCGAGGTCGCCAGTTCGAATTTTCTCTCTTTTTGGAGCTCCTGAAACTTCTTGGTGTTTCACACTTGCGCACAGCATCATACCATCCGCAAACAAACTGTTTCGTCAAAAGATTCCACCGGCACCTCAAAGCAGCACTCACAGTCACAACACACCGTTGCCCCGACAGATGGGTTGACCGCCCCCCGCTCAGGCTACTCGGAATTCTATCTTCTTTCAAGGAGGACTTCTCTGCTCCACTTCCGAGCTTGTTTATGGCACTTCGCTTCCCCTGCCTGCCGATTTCTTCGAAGAAAGCGGCAGTTCCTCCCAGCTAAGAGCAACAGAGTACGTCGACCAGCTGCGCGACGCCTTTCGACACATTCGTCTGCAGCCTACACACAGCCAGCCACGTGCAGCGTACATCACTCAGGACCTAAAAACAGCGGCACACGTGTTCGTGTGGTACGGCCCTGTGCGCGCCTTGCTTCAACCACACTGCCTCGGCCACTTCCGTGTGTTAGAGCGCTGGCCTGCTAACTTTTTCGTCGATATCAATGGGGCAGGCGATACAATCTCGCTCGAGCAGCTCAAGGCAGCGTTCAGTGAAGCGTCGGATCTTAATTGCCTCGCCATGCCTCCCTCTGCTGGACGGGGGGGGGGGGGGGGGGGGCTCTTCGCCAGTGTCACCACCCACTTTTGTGCCGCATTCACTGCAATGACACTTCAACTGAAAATTGTTCGTCGCACCAGCTTCCTGTGTATGGGGGGAGCAATATGTAGCGACAATGCCGCCACCGCGCATCGCTTGGTCATAAAAACCTGCGGAGCAGCATTCCGGGCAACGTGCTGTTCTCTTCTCTTGTTTCTCCTTCGTCTCTCACTCTTGCAACTTCTGGTGCACTGCATGCACCTGCTCTATTTTCGACTCTTTGGTTGCCAGAATAAAGTAGACGTTACTGGAAAGACGTGTCTGTCTCGTACAACCTGGCTCTAAAGGTTCTAATTTTGCTTAAGCCACCTTCGCCGCAGTACACTGGTGCCATGCAGAAAAGCGCATTGATATTTGGAAGGGGCTGTTAGCAGTGGGACATTGCACATTTTGCTCAGTTACTCATGCGTTTGTACGCCGCACAATTCTGAGTACCTGTATAACTACTGGCGACCAAATAAGCTACTGACAATCATTTGAAGCAATGTATGACATTTCTGCTTCCCTAAAAAAAGCAAACTAAATAATGCGCCATATTTTTTTTGCCACCCATGCTCCTTGGTTTGACAAATCTCCAAAATTTCAAGGTCGTGAGCTTGGCAGGTTGATATTTAAATTCACAAAGTCTGTCAAATGATTCGAAAGCTGTAGCAAATTCTAATAAGGACTTAATCATTGCTCAGCGGGGTGTTTCAGAATACTACTTTCATTGAAATAGCAGTGCTCATGTTCACACTGCACGATTTAGGTTTTGTTGAATGGTTCATACATTTTTTTTTCTAAATGTAAACCTTTTTCATACTGCTCCAAGTTTGGTATTTCATGTTGAAAAATGCAAGTTTTTTTCCCTGTAACCTGCTCCAAATTGGGAGTTTAGTGCTTCAAAAGTAACAATTTTCTGCTCAAAATTGTATTTCGGCTTTTGCACCTTTGCCAGCACCAAGATATGCAAGGTTAGCTTTTGACATGTCCAGCGTGTGGCTGTGCATTTTCAATCACTGTCAGTGTGCATGCTGTTAAAGCATTGAAAGTTGGGCTAGTTGGTACGGTTAAATTTTTGGTTAGCGCGAAAACGATGCACACAGTGCTCGTTAGGGTCCCTTCTGTTTTCGTCGCTTTAACACTGTAACTTAAAATGCCGTTAAGGAAATCCTTGCTTCATAATAGAAAGGTATGTGGTAGTTGGTACGTTGGTAGTTCATATTCGTTCAAGTGAACTTGGAGCACGGGACCAGTTGTTAGTGCACGAGCGCTCATGCTGCGTGCTTTTTTGTCTGTGTGTTCCTGTGCCATGAGTTCGCTGAATGAAAATTCTTGCTTTGTAAAACTGCACTTACAAACAGGATGGTAAGCTTTGCATTAAGCTGTGCGGAGTGAATAGATGCCTTGGCTACCTTGCCAATGAGCCTAGATAAGCTTGGTCAAAGCAAGTTAATCACAGTTCATGCTAAATAAATGCAGTCAAAACAATCAATAATAATCGATACAAATCAATACTTTTTGATACTCATTGATCACAGCATATCCATGAATTGAATGATGATGAGTGGGGCGAAGCGTCCATCCATTCGTGTGTGCATCTGTCCGTCCGTGCGTCTGCCCGAGCGCCCATCCATTCATGTGTCCACGCGTCCGAGTGTCCATGCATCTGTCTGCCCGTCCGTCTTTTTATTTTAGTACTCAAGTTAATAAAACCGCCAGTAGAGCTCCATGACCGGGCCACATATGTCATGGTGTCATGACATGCATGTCATTTTTTGGTATTTTTACCAGTCATTTTTTTTTCCGACATCTGATACTTATCATGCCGTGTAAATTTTGACATACATGAAGTTAATAAAACACTCATTAGAACATTATGACTTCCATGTATATCATAGTGCATATGACATGCATGACATGATTTTTACGTTATGACCAGTCATTCATGTTAGTCATATGCTCCTATTATGTCATGGCAGTTTTGGTACACGTCAATAAAGTGGCTTTAGGAGCTTCATGACCAGGTCATGTATATCGTGGTCTATATGACATGCATGACTAGGCTTTCTTGTTATGATCAGCTATTTATGTTATTCATAATCTGTTATCATCCCATGTAAATTTGGATTCTCAACAAGTTAATAAAACTGCCATTAGAGCTCCTTGACCGGCTCATATATGTCATGCCGTCATGACATGCTTGACATTTTTTTATTTTATGACCAGTCATTTTTTTCATGTTGCACTGTTATCGTGCACTGTCAGTTTTGGCATACATAAAGTTAATAAAACACCCGTTAGAACATTTGACTGTGTCAGGGCGCGTCACATCCATGACATGATTTCCGTGTTATGACCAGTCATTCATGTTAGCCATATGTTCCTGTTATGCCGTGTCAGTATTGGTGCACATCAAAATAATAAAGCGGCTGTCCCGGAAGAGTTTCATGACCGGGTCATGTATGTTATGGACTACATGACAAGGTTTTCGTGTTATGACCAGTCATCTAAATTTTTCTCATTGTCTTGCCACACCACGTCAATTTTGATATACACGAAGTTCACCAAACGGCCGCTCCTTGACCATGTCACATATGTTATGGCATGCATTAAAGGCGTGTCATGATTTTATGTAATGAGCAATTATTTATGTTTTTTACATTCTATTGTAATGCCAGGTCAATTTTGGTACTCGTCAACTAAGTCAATCGGCCGCGAGAGCACGAGGACCTATGCAGCCAGTCAGAGAGACAGAGCGATACTCTCTAAATGCCTTTATTTCGTCATCCAATGCTTCATGCGTAATAATTAGTGCATAATCTATTTGTAAAATCATACTGCAAGCCCTACCACCAAAGGCCATGAACTGAGCCAAATTACCGCGTATTTAGGTGAAAGCCATCCTTCTCTGCATGCCAGGCAATGCCAGCGAACGCGAAACCAGTGATGCCAACCCATGGAGGCATTTTATCCCTAGATTGACCCTCGAAAAATCTCTAGATTACAAAAAAATCTCTAAAACATACCTTTAATGTCATTATTCAGACTAATTGACTCTTAAAAAAGTATTAAGATAGTGTGCTCTGTGACCAAGTTCTTCTGAACCTTGTTAAATGTAAAAACCATTAATAATCTTCTAGGATATTTTTTTTACACTTTCTGCGGAGCTGCATATAAATTGCTTGCAAATGGCACCTGTTGTCACCGAGATGGATTTGCATGTCAAATTCACTTTGCACATGCATTGAAGATATAGATGCGATCATTCGGTCAACCGCAAGCTTTTTGCGCCTTTCTTGTGCTTGTAGCTTGACAGCTGGTGCTCTATTCTTAATTCCACATTTGCAATCCCTGTTGGAATATTTTCAGAAAATGTAAGTGGGCGCTCTATTACTGGCTTATAGCTACGCCTTTTTTTTTCTGCACTTTCGATGAGCTCCACGTTCATCGAAATCTATCCGCCACTTTTACGCTTTCATGTAAAGGGCATGACGAAAAGGCTGAAACACTAGAACAGACATCGCAGCGTTTGCGGAATATTGAACCCCTACAACCTTACCAAATCTTCAGTCTTATTTCGCTCTGTTCTTCTATAATATTCCTACGTAATTCACATGGAGACATTGCTCGGTCAAGGCACACAATGAGCGTTAACGTAGTCTTGACACGTGTTTATGTGCACTACAAGACACAATTTATTTTTGTTTCACAGTGCAGCAATCACTCAGGGAGCTCATGTTATGCGCGTGCTTAACTCTTTCGACTTCATAGCTTAATTTTCCACAATATTCAGACTATAACAATCTCACATTACAAAACTGCTATCCCCTTCACACAATTCATTAGAACGCCAAGGCTATCTTAAATAACATGAACGAGCCTAAATTATCATTTTTTACAGCCTTTCTAGTTGAAAGAGAGTGGTCACTTAGTAATGCCTTTAATCGAGCCGCGAAATGTCAGATTTCCACAGCCTTATAAAAATCTCTAAATTCAACAAAAAAGACGCCAAATCCCTGAATGAAATGAAAAATCTCCAGATTTAGGGATAAATCTGGAGATTTCTGGTTTAGGGATAAATTTGGGTTGGCAACACTGTGTGAAAATTTGTAGTTTGCATCGCACAAAAGCAGTGTCTCCACCCTTCTCCAAAGAAGCAACATTAAAAAAAGCACATCGAGGCACCCAACCCAGGTGTTATGTGACCCTAGTCGGAATGGATGGATATGGCTGTACCCTTTAGATGGGGTGGCGACTAACGCCACCTAGCCATCATACTTAGTGATCCGCAGACTAGATTTATCTTTTTTCCCCCACCTTTAAATAGTTAAGTTGAGGACTGGTACTTGCAGTGAAGGAGTTAATTTTCACTCGTACCTTGATTTTAGCCACCAATCAGATAACCTCCTTCTAGTCATTTCTACCCACTTAAAATTGACTTTGCCCTCCCTTTCCCTAAACCCCAGTGCTTTGAAAAACTCTAGGCCATCATCCTGAACTAAAGGGTGAAGCTCTTTACTGAACATTATCAGGTGTTCGGCAGTTTTCTCCTCCTCTCCACACGTACTGCACACTGTGTCTCCCCCTTCGTATTTGGCCCGATAAGTCTTGGTTCGCAATACTCCCTTCCTGGCCTCAAACAGTAGAGAACTACCCCGAGTGTTATCATAGATCCTTTCCTTGGCAATTTCCTGCTTAAAAGTTCAATAGATCTCTAGTGCAGACTTTTCAATTATGTCAATTCTTCACATGTCGGTCTCCGTTTCTTTCACCTTCTTCTTAATTGATAGTTCTTTTTGGTTTAGCCCCCTGCTCTTATCTAAGTATTTACCCATAAATTTACTGGTTCGCTTCCTTCATTTTGTATCGACATTCCTCATGTACAAGTAGCGGAAAACCTTCCTAGCCCAATGCCCCTCCCCCATTTCTCTCAATCGCTTCTCAAATTTTATCTTGCTGCTAGCTTCCCTGCCCTCAAATGATGTCCATCCCATATCACCTTGCACTCCCTGATTTGGTGTATTCCCGTGACCTCCTAAAGCAAGCCAACCTATTCCACATTGCTTAATTTCTAATCTTGCTTGAACTTCTGATCTTATGCACAAGATCGCATTGCCGAATGTCAGCCCAGAAACCATGACCCTTTTCCATATTCCTCTCGCATCATACCTATTGTAATTCCACAATGCCCTATCTTTCATCATTGCTGCATTCCTGTTACCTTTAGTTGTTATGTATATTTCATGTTCTTTAAGGTACTCGGTCCCATTGCTTATCCATACACCCAGATATTTGTATTTGTTCATTATCTCTAGCGTGACCTCCTTTATTATAAGCTTACTACCTTCATTATCATTAAAAATCATGACTGCTGATTTTTCCTTACTGAATCTGAAGTCTAAACTATCTCCCTCATTTCCGCAGATGTTCATCAATCTGGGCCAACATTCCTTTTTGTGGGCCATTAGCGCTATGTCATCTGCGTACATCAATGCTGGTAGTGCCTGTTCAATGAGTTTTCCTTGTCTGATGAAAGAGAGGTTGAAGCCCAGTCCACTTCCCTCTAATTTGGCCTCTAATCTTTTTAGGTACATCATGAATAACAAGGGTGACAGAGGACACCCCTGCCTAAGCCCCCGTTTCACCTCTGTGGGCTCGGATCCCTGTTTTTCCCATTTTATAACTACCTTGTTACTTTTATAAATAACCTCTTGAAAGATTAGCGACTCCCTCTTATACATCTTGTGTCCAGTATTCCCCACAAGACCCCTTGAACCACGCTATCGTACGCTCCCTTGATATCTAAAAATGCTAGCCACTGGGGCCTGTGTTCCTTTTCTGCTATTTCGATGCACTGCGTCAGTGAGAACAGATCGTCTTCCAACCTCCTTTGTTTTCGAAACCCATTCTGCAATTCCCCCAGCACCCCCTCATTCTCTATTTATGCCTGCAGTCTTTACTTTATAATTTGCATCACCAGCCGGTAAACCACTGATGTCACTGTTATAGGACGATAGTTGTTTATGTCAGCTTTGTCCCCTCTAAAGGTCATGCTCATTCTGCTAAGTTTTCATCCATCAGGGACTTCACCATCGATTGTTGTTTTGCTCACTGGCTCTCTCAAAGTCTGCTTAGACTTGGGACCCAATTCCTTTATCAGCTTAATTGGGATGCCATCAGGGCCTCTTGATGTACTACTAGGAACCCTCTTCTCAGACGTTTCCCTCTTTTGTTGTGAAAATGGAGCCACTGTGCTACTTCATCCATCCTTGTATATCAATGTGCATAGCACAGCTTTGTTGAAATGTTTCTGTCACCCTTGTTCTTACATATTAAATCACTTTGTCCCCTTCTAGCCTAACACTATAAGCTGTAGTTATAAACCTCTGCTCTAGGCTTGTCTCATTTCTTAGGGAGTTTAGATGGTTCCAAAATTTTGCAGCTGCCTTTCTATACTTTTTATGTACTTCTGCCAGCCACTGAGCCCCATTTGTTCTAATCTTTTGATTGATAAGAAGGGATGCTTCTTTTCTACTGCTTAGAAAGATGTCCCACTTTCTTTCAACATCATCTGTCTTTGCTATGGCTCTCTTAACTTCCTCATCCCATCAACTCTTAGGTTTGTGTCTCCTTTTCCGGGGTGACTTGTCACGTGCCTGAGCAAGCTCTAGCTCAAATAGTCTAATTAGATTCATGTATATCTACACTGTTTTATTACTCTCAGTGATTGATTACTTTCTCAATTTGTTTAGTAGCTATTTCTATTCGCTTTTCTGAATAAGATTTTTCCTGTAGTTGCTCATATTGTCTCCTTCCCACTTTCACTGCTCTTCCAAAACATAGCTTGATAGGTTTGTGATCACTACCCAGACTTCTGGAGCCACCTTCATCTATGTGCATTCCCCTGAGCCTATCATACATTCTATGTGACAGTAGTGCATAATCTATCGTCGAGTGCAGCCTTCCTACCTCCCATGTTATTTGCCCTTCACACTTCTCAGTACTGTTGCAAATGATCAAGTCATGCCTTTGACACACATCCATGATCATTTTGCCTGTTCGGTCAGTATACCCATCTATATCTTCTATGTGCACATTCATATCTCCTAGTATAATCATCTCGCACTCTCTTCCTAATTCCTCAATTTTCTTTGATATACACTCCATCATTGCTTGGTTTTCCTCACTGGCCTTTGCTCCCGTCCACAAGTACACCAAACCAAGGAGTGTCATCTGCTCAGCTACTTTCCCTTTTGACTATAAATGTTATATATACTTTTATGTATAAATGCCCCAATTCCATTTCCCGTTTTGCTGCCTTCTTTTCAAGTTATTTATTGATACAAGTTCTTATTAGTACATGAAAATACACAACACTTGTTAGACCCATAGCCGCTGGCTAGTAAGGGGTCTAATGAAATATACATTTAAAGGAACAGGTTTGTTCAAACAAAGCAGCTGTTAAAAGTACACTTTATTCATAGGGAGAAAATAAATGATGCAAAACATAAAAAGAAATCATAGTGCCATTGCCTTAAAAGCATGCTCCGAGGGAAATAGCAATACCGCGTAACAAGGCATGGATATGCATGCAACATAATATTTCTATTCGTTGGATCAAATATAAATATATACAGAACAACGTCAAGTACAATATACAATCAATACGTCATTCAGGAAATGTGTGTGCTGATGTAACTTAATTTTTTTGAAAAAAGTACTTTTTTAGCACACAGGAAAAACTTTTTCTTTTATTTGATACAGAATATCATTTCAGATCTTAACACCTGCAAATTGTATTAATTACTGTGCATAAACATTATTAATAGGTGGAAGATTGAAATTGTTTACTGTGGCGTCTGGTAAGGCAGGAGGAAGATGAAAATATCGATATATAAAAGGTAACATTGTTACGAATGATGTTATGGACAGTAAGAGCGGTCTTTTGTATTATTTGCATTTTATGAAACAATGGCGCACTATGATCATCATGTCCAGCATTATTTATAATTCGAAGTGCTCGTTTTTGCAGAATGCATATGGGTTCCAGATATGTTTTGAAAGTCCACCCCCATGAATTTATGCAATATGATACATGACAATGAAAAAAAAGAAAGCAAAATAAAGCATTCGGAGAGTATTGCTTTGAAAATAATTTTTAACAATCAATAGCATACTGCAACCATATCGTAGTTTAGCACATACTGACGTAATATGGTTTTGCCACCTTAAATGGCAATTGAAAATTACTCCCAAATATTTAAAATGTTTTGTCTGCTCAAGTACGCATTCACTTATATTAATACACATGGGCCCGTTACTTATATCTCTGTAACGAGAGTGGAAGAGAGTATATGTAGTCTTCTTAGCATTAATTCTCAATTTGTTCGCCGAGAACCACTGACAAATATTTTTTAGTTCAGCATAAATTTTAAGCGCTAGATCTTTGATATTCTCGGCAGTAACTATAAGAGCTGTATTGCAGCAAGATGGCAAGTTGGGCTAGTTCAAGAGGAGACATGACTGTGTTAGCCAAGCTACGATTGTGCTGCATGATAAAGAGTATGCGTATCGCGACACTTAGTACTTGTAAAATATAACAAATAATATATAATATGTACAATTTTTTGTAATCCTGACAAGAGTGGTTTTTGTTGCACCCTGTTCTAATGCACATGCACGAAAGATCATGTATACGCTTTAAATACCTTTTTTCTGAATAACAAACTTTCAATTGTGATAGCAAGTGTTGTCCTTTGTCAGCCTCTTTTGTCTGTTTGTTTCTTAGTGTGCTTCAATAAAATTTTCATTTATGAAGAGCTGTATTATCTGAGTACATTAGTGTCTCTGATGATGTTAGAATGTTTGGTAGATCATTTAAGTACAATAAGAACAACAAGGGTCCGAGAATGGACCCGGTACGCCTGTGTTTATATTTAATGAGGAGGAGGTAAGATTACTCATGATGACCATTTGTTGTCGTTTGCTCATGTAACTGGCAAATAAGTCATATATTTTACCGTGAAAGCCATGGTGTTTAAATTTCATTAATAAGATATCATGATCAACCGTATTGAATGCTTTCTTTAAATCAAGCAAAATTACTGCTACAAGGAGGTTATTATGTATTGCTGCATTAATTTTTTGTGATAGTGATAGTACAGCAGTGGAGGTCGAATGATGCGCCCTGAATCCATGTTGCTCGAAGCATATGACATGATATTTTTCTAAAAAGACCCTCATTCGTATTGCTAAAATTTTTTCAAAGATGTTATTTATTATGCTTAAAACAGATATAGGCCTGTAACTGGAAGGGTCAGAGCGATCACCATCTCTTGTACACTGGTACTACTTTATCCTTTTTCAGACAGGATGAGTATGTCGCCGTACGCAGTGAGTGGTTGAGTATATGGCATAGGATTGAACACAATACGTCTATATTGTCTTTCACTATTTTTGTTGTAATCCCATCGATCCCACTGAATTTGTTTGTATCCAAATTAGCAATGATTTTTAGAATTTCATCGAGACTAATGTAGTGCACCACAAATGTATTCGGCAAAGATGGCGAAAAGCATTCAGTACTGCAGGAAGAAAACTGCAATGCTAAAGCTGGACAAATTTCAGTGAAATATTGATTAAATTTATCAAGAGTTTTTGAATAAATAGTATTAGGTAGCACGTGTTGGCGGGGTTGGTTGCCAACAACCCCATTTACAATCTCCCAAGTTTTCTTGGAGTTGCTCTGAGCTTGTTGAATTAGGCGAGAATAATATTAACTTTTTCGCTGTCTTGTGAGGAGCATGCCCTTATTCCTGAAAAATTTGAACTGGCCTAAATGGTATTTATTATCTTTATGTTTATTCTACTTATGGTACCAAAAATATTTTTTTGTCAACAATTCTAGGATTTCTTGTGTCATCCAAGGACACAGTGGGGTCTTATAAAAGCGTGCACACACATTTTTGCGGCTATCTTCAACGGCTTTCATGAGGAACGTTATTACATTCTGGACTTCAATATTGATGTCATTATAATACAAACTTTCAGGATCGATTGCGAGAATGATACTTCGTAGTAAATTGTAATCTATTTTACCCTTTGTTCTTCCTGCCACGCTGCATGTTAATATAGCCTATGTCTGGTTTAGCTCGGCCCTTGTGCTTACGTCGATTTCTTCTTCTACGGACCCCACGTGGCTTGAATATTGGTGTCCCTTTAGAATCGCCTTTGTCTACACTGTTGTGGCCTTAGGGCTCTGGGTACCCCTAAAAAAGGTGTGGCGTGACGATCCATCCTATTTCCGACCCTCCTGCCCGTCACACCACTGTAATGAATGCCATCTTGTGCAAAGGGGCGAGCGCATGGCTCATACACGTCTTGGTTCACCTCCATTACGCTGTATCCGAGCTGCCGGCTCATACCCCTGATCACACAGTTGCCTCCACTACGCTCCTTTCAATCCATGGAGGAAGGAAAGATTTTCAATCCATGGATTTCCTTCCTTCATGTTTCAATCCCACGAGACTGCCCCCAGACCACGCCCCAGAGTATAGTCAGGCCGCGGAAACTCGAGTTCTCGCGATGGTCGTAAAGGGCGGAAAAAATCGAGCATGGCGAGTTTCTTCATTTGCTCGTATAGTGGAACTAAACCTCTTTTAGCGGTCGGATAAGTTAGTGTGCATTTTCCCTGTTAGGGGTGAGTAGAGGTATGGTCCTTAGAATTTTAGAGACTATAGTAGAAGGGGCAGTGGGCTTACAGGTGTTCTCTGGGCTTACTATGGTCCCTGTGATGGTGGGGGCATGGCGTGTTTTTTAACTACATGCTCTTGAGGGGAACCATAGAGTTTCATACAATAGGGGAACAAACTTAATATGCACATTGGTAGCACTCTAACTCAAAGCAATACGAAAATGGAATGTGGCAATTGTTCAGCTGTAAAGGAATTAACTTCTAGTTAAAAACATGCCGGATTTCAGCTGGTTCGAGCTGCAATACAATTTGAGCTGACAATATACAGCTCGAATTTGGCTTATTGCTAGCTGGTTGCTTGGAAGTGTGCTCCATGTCGGCGAGTTACAAGTTGGATAACTGCCTGCAACATTGCACTGGAACCAGCAGCTACTGGTTCCATCAACTGCTGGTTCGACTGCTTGATGGGAATGTGCTAATAAACAAGCACTGCTGGAACTAGTAGGAAACCAGCAGGAAATATTCCGCTGGGTTATTTGTGACCGAATCTAAATTATTGTACTCAAAGCTAGCAGAAGTATATCGAGCTAATGGAGTTTCACTGTCACACCCACCATTATTCAAGTAGCACCAGCTGCGCTTTTACTTTATAAAAGTATATATGTATATTAGCACTAAATTGACACACCACAAAAATGTACATAAAGAATAGCATTAATAACTTTACAAAAACCTTCGGAGACAATTGTGAATGGTGCCGACTACTGTTACCACTCAACCACCATACCTCCATATGCCAGTACTTTCAGTAGAGATCTTCTGTCGACTGACAAAAGCTGGGCAATGAGAACAGTGTCATCCACAAAACTATCATCACTGTGTTTTATTCTGTTGTCGCCACTTGTTAGGAAAATGCAAAGCTCTAAAGCCATGCTTTTGCTTGCTGAAAATACACAGAATGGGCTTTGTGCATGTTTATTGTGAATAAAGGTTTGCAATTGTTTCAGTTTTTCTGTTTTTCAAAGATATGGGTCTATCTACATTCAAACATTTTTTTTTCTCAGAGTGCAAAATTTATATAGGTGTCAACCTTTATTAATGCTCGACTTATTTGAGAGTAAAGATGGTAATCCCCAACTATTCACTTTGTGTGTGAGTACCAAAAGAGTACAGTAATTGTGTACCTTTCAAAGCTAACAGTGAGGTGCTGATCATGATTCGATAACACTGTCGTATGAACTACAACACATCTTTATTCTGAGTGTTTGCTTCTGACAATTAGCTTCTCCCTTGAGTGTAAGTTGCCTAGCTAAATTTACCTTGGGAACCAATTTTAGGGCCTTTGAACTCGATGCAGTTTAGGGGCCCTTTAAAGCTCCCAAGCGTGTAGTGAATTGTAGAGATTGAGTCTGTTTTTGTTTTAATCTTGGATTGGCTTTTTTTTGCTTTTTTGTGCACAATGGAGGCAGAAATAAAACCTTTACAAATATTCCTCTATTTTATGACTAGGAAATGTCTCCACTACTTTTGTACTTGTGTTGAGTCTAATGTTCTTTCATAATCTATGACTGCCATATGGAGAGAACAGTTTCACTTATTCTTTCTGTGATGTCAAGAGAGATGTGATTCATTGTAAAATGCCCTTTCTTCTGGGTTGACTAAAGCCAAATATTGCACTGACTTTGTCGAAACTAGTTTGGTGACAGTTCTATTCAGTAATGAAAGCAAATGAATAAGTTTATTGAATTCATTAACTTCTTTTGCCTTGTGGATTAGTATGATGTCGGTATTTTTCAAACTCTGGCGCACTTGTAATTTACATATGTGGGTCATTCCATTCGACGTTATTATTAGGACCTTGTGCATTACTTATCAGTACCTGAACAGAATGGGCTATTACTGTCCTGCAGGCCGTCGACTGCCTTATAATTCTGCCCCTTGAAACTGAGAAGTGGTTGAAATAACCTGTCCTTTCATGGTACCAGAAGGAACATATGTACCATTTCATAAAACTAGCACTATAGCCCATTTTTGACATTCTATACAGCAGTATTACTAAAACAAGTGACGAGCAGTTATATGACATGCATTACTCGTTGCCAAAAAGCCCTGGTACAACCTCATGCTGACGTGCTATTTATTCATTCAATACTGCCAGCAACACCTTGGTCGCCAAGACAGGAGTAGTTACATTTCAGTGAACGTTTGGATTAGTTACAAGATAATGTCATGTTACAAGTACATAATACCAAGGAAATATATGAACATCAACAAGATAATTAATCAGCAGTAAAATCTGACTTACTGATTATAAATAACAAAGCACACAATCACTCAAAATACAATACAATGAACATTCAACAATAAGTGAATCACTATCCAGTAAAAAAGCATACCCAGCGATGACAAGTAGGTTGCAATAGCCGACAAAAAATAATCAGACCTGCAGTGAAGGTGAGGCTAGGACAAGCTTCGTACTACCTTGTGGTTGTTCAGATGGAAATTTTTTTTCTTCCTTAAAACAAAATCTCATCATCATAATCAGCCTGACTACACCCACTGCAACGCAACGGCCTCTCTCATGATGCGCCAATCAGCCCAGTCTTGTGCTTCCTGCTGCCACGTTATAGCTTCGAATATTTAAATCTCATCGGCCCACCTAACTTTCTGTCTCCCTCTCGTGCATTTGCCTTCTCTGGGAATCCAGTCAGTTACCCTTAATGGCCAGCAGTTGTCCTGTCTACGTGCTACATGCCTGGCCCATGTACATTTATTCTTATTGATTTCAACTATGAAAGCCTTAACCCCGGTTTGTTCCCTGATACACTCTGCTCTCTTCTGGTCTCTTAAGGTTACACCTATTTTTTTTTTTTCCATCGCTCGCTGTGTCCTGCTCAATTTAAGCTGAACCCTTTTTGTAAGCCTCCAGGTTTCTGCTCCATAGGTAAGTACCGGCAAGGTGCAGCTGTTATATACCTTTCTTTTGAGGGTTAGTGGCAGATTGCCATTCATGATTTGAAAATTCTTACCCAATGTGATCCACCCCATCCTTACTCTAGTTATTTCACTCTCGTGGATCGGCTCCACGGTTATTGTCTGTCCTAAGTAGACATATTCCTTTACAACTTCCAGCATCTCTCCGCCTATCGCAAAGTGCTGTTTTCTCCCAAGACTGCTGCACATTACTTTAGTTTTGTCCATACTAATTTTCAGACCTACTCTTCTGCTTTCTATGTCCAGTTCAGTAATTATAAGCTGTAAGTCGCCCCCTGAGGGCAAAAACCAAAAAAGGTTTTTACTCGCGCCGACTTCCTGGGGCCTCGGGACACCGTCTCGCGCGGTAAAAGACGCGAACCGCCAGTCCCACCACAGCCGAGGCAATCGATGCCTGATTAGTGACGGTCAATACAATAAGAAAGAGCTTCCGCGACACGCAAGCCCGTGCTTTAGCGGGCCACCGTCTGCTCTAAAGGGACCACCCCCCAAATACACTGAACGCAATGCTTCTAAGAAAATAAGCACTCACGACATCACTCGCACAACGCAGTGACACATGAAGTTTTTTTTTTTTTTTCATTTTTCTTTCCCTTTCATTTTCTGACTCAAAATATTATAAATGTGAGTGCCAACGGCATGTACCCTAGGCCAGACTCTGGCCTAAACTGTCGAAATAAACAATTTCGTTGTTACCGTTCTCACGAAGGATCTACCGGACAATTTGCAATGCTACGGCACTTTCGCCACCATATATAGAGAGAGAGAGTAAAATGTCTTGAGGGGGCGGGGGGGCACCCTTTGCTTTGGCAAAATGAAAGCTCTCCACCCTTGTGGATCAAGGCACCGTAAAGAACTGTAGCTAAGCCTTCCTCGTGCAAGGGTTGGAAAATATGATGTTCTCTTCAAAAACCTCTATAGGAGAAATCAGAGGTGGGGAGGCCAACACACTCGTGCACCTCTCCCCCAAATTGCTACCCTTGAGGAGCTGCATCATCTTGTGAACATTTACACAGCTGAAATGTGCCGTGAGGAAATAGCCATGCATAAATTAACTTCCAAATTTAAATTCTCCAGTAAGTCCCCTCCTGGGCAGGGGGGATGGATCTACACAGCCACCCAGAGGCAACATCCTTATTCTCCATGAACAAAAATGGAAAAGCTATGCCTTAGTTTTCTAGCAAAGTAAACTGATCGCACATTTATTTAGCAGCAATTTATGGCGAAAAATTGGTGATGAATGAAGGTATAATTCCGTTGAGCTAAAGTTTTGAATATGCACTCTGCTATCTGCCAATGCTTACATGAACATGACAGATTTGGAACAATGATTTTGTGAAGATACACTTGCTGTAGAAAGCAAGTGTACTATATAATTTAATTGCTTGCTTAAACATTGAAATTAAGAGGAGCAAGCTTCAACATGAAGCGAACTCCAACACACACTGCTCAAACGAATGCTGAGCCCATTTCAATGATTTACATTTAAGAAGGCTATATTGTACCAACTGCTAGAAGCTCAATTTTGTTGTATGTGTACTAGCTGTTAGTACTATTGCTAAGGGCGAGCAAAAAAATGCAAAATCAATGCAAGATAAGCTCTACACTGCTTAAACGGTTTCATAAAACTATTCAGATGTAAAAACAGCACAAGCTTACATTTAGAACCAATCTTAGGACCTAGTTTAACTAGGGAGACTATGTAATAATTTGCGATGTAATGGAATGCACCGTGTGAAAAATGGCTCAGTGAAGAGTGGCACTAGTGAAATCAGATTATCCTTGGACCTGCATGCAGTGTTAGTATATATTTGATTCTTTTGAAGAAATTTTGGGCTTGTAAGTGCTTCCAATAACCCCTGCTAGGACGCCTCCAAGTGAGTCGCTGCTCTGGATGTTTATTAAGTATTTTGCCTTCATCTGTTCCAAAATTGGTGCTCAAGCACTGCTCAGATTCTTTTGTTGATTGGGCTTTATCATAAATATCACCTTTATATGCTATTTTTTTTTTCAGTTATATCATAATGCCAACAGTTCGGGACTCACTATGCCTGTGCTCCAGCGCTATTTACGCTTATAGGCGGCTTTCACTGTTTTGATCAATCGTCGGCTTGGTAGAATCGTTGCAGTTGTGGAGCTGGGGACAGTGCTCACAATCTAGCTTTCTTATTTAAACCTGCCGAAACAACACTTGCAACCACTGCTTACAAGCTACAGAGCAGCATAAGTGCTTGAAGGTACTGGATTTTTTGTTTTATTAGTCACCAGACATCCTAAAGGAGTTTTGGGGGCAGGCATAGTGCAATTATTGCTAAAATTAGACCCTTGTAACAAACATAGCAGCAGTTCCAGTGCAGATTCATTTTTACTTCACCAATAACATATATCACAATTTTTAACTTTCCGAGCCCATAATATTGACTTCGTATTTTTACCCTACAGAACATACTGTTGTAATAGTGTACTGAACAAGTGTGGCAGGGCATACGTTGAATATGTTTGCACATTCAAGGGTACTGAATAACTTTTAAGCAGATTTCAGACATGCCTAGTTGTAGTGAACGGGGTTTGGCTTTGCAAAACTTTTCCATTGTACTGCACTACACACATTTCAGGCATTGAAGTTTCACAGATAACAGTCACTGAAATAAAACTAAAAGGCTGCAGACTTAGTGTGGCACTTCATGTAATTATTTTGAAACGACTATACTATTTGACTTGATTGAAATGTTCAATATATATAACATTAACTTACAGGCAATTAATTCAAACTAACCAGTCTGAAACCTAACTACCAATTCATTATACAAAATGTTTTTTGAGGAGCAAGAGTGATACCAAGTCTTGTACGTTCCACGCATTCGATATTGCCATACATATGTGCTCACTTAGTGGGTTTAGAGACAATTCAGGTACTGTGGCTACCATGGTTTCCAAAAATGCTTACACAAGCTTTGGGAATGGCAATTTATTCAGTGATTCCATAACTTTAGTGCGAGGAGCATGATTACAGACTTCCCAGCCACATGCACTGCATGCCACAGCAAAAATTCATAACTGAGCATATATATAATGCTGTACTTGCTGAGCAATAAAATGAAATTAACAGCGCCGAAGATTCAGTCTGATTTGCACTGACGACTCTTCAAGCACAGTCGGGCAAGCAGGCCGGCCATCTGAAGCAAGGAGTGCACACCTTGCAATGTTCTCATCTGTGTGTACCCTATTTCCCTGATGAATTCTAGTTTAATGTCTTCTCGTATGTCGTGGCTCTTGCAGACGCGGAATACGTTCACAATGATGTCCTCGGCGGCATAGCCAAGTTTCCACATATGCAACATGATCTTGTACGCATTGTCCAGCTGACCGTCCACGCAGTACTGCAGCATGTCTTTTATTTGTTCTGGATGGGGTTCGTCACATACCTTGAAGACATTCTGGCTGTTTACGTGTCCAAAACCCACCACCGTAGACTGGAGGTTGTTGATTGCCTGGCGCATGTCACCCTGGGCAGTGAACACAAGAGCTTCCAAACCATCTTCTGAGTAGCTCGCATTCTCACGCTGACATACATCCAGCAGTTTTGCCAGCACTTGCGCATCCGTCAAACGACTAAAACGAACAACAGCGCATCTGGATTGAATTGGCTCGATGATTTTGTCCGACGTATTGCAAGCAAAAGCAAACCGCGTGGTTTTTGAATAAATCTCCATTGTGCGACGCAAGGCTTGCTGCGCTCCCTCCGTCATGCTGTCTGCTTCGTCAAGAATAACTATCTTGTGCTTTCCTGGTGGCAGCGTCACTTTCTTTTGAGCAAACATCTTGATCTTATTTCGGACAACGTCGATACCTCGATCGTTTGATGCGTTAAGCTCCAGAACGGCCTCACGAAATGCAGGACCGAGAAGGATCCGCGCCAGGCAGAGGATTGTTGTCGTTTTGCCCACACCGGGAGGACCAGACAAAATTACGTTGGGTACGTTGCCTTCGCGTGAGAAAACTTCCAACCGTGCGATAGTCTCTTCATTGCCTACGATTTCGGTGAACTTCACGGGCCTGTACTTTTCAACCCAGGGAATGCAGTCCCTCTTTTTCTGACTGTCTTCCGCGTCGATATCCATGGGCTCTGCCATAACAATAAAGTTTCTAACGTAACAAAACTTGTCCAACAACGTTATAACGTTGTGGGAGTGCACTGAAGCGGCTGAAAGCTTTCAAGCCTGAATCTACCGTTCGCACAAAAAAACCGCGCGAAAAACGTTCGCAAACTGCAGCACCCTCCAATAAAAATGACCACTCACGATACAAAGCACTCAGCGATTCAGCTTCAGTGCAGTAGCCAGCGCCGCCGCGTCGCAAGCTACGTACAGAGCTACCACTGGAGGTATGCGCCGAGGCGGTATTTCGACCTGCGGCGGTGTGGGGGTCGTTCTATGAAAATATCCCTTCCTTCATGGTCATATTTCCTTCCTCCGTGTTCATGGTAAATAAGGGTAGCGGTGGCGTTGTGAACTAACTTATGACCTAGAGACATGACCTACTACACTCCTGACCTGCCCAGAGAGCACCTCTTCCAGCGCCCACGTTCTAGTTCATACCTTCTGCCGCTAGGGCCGTCACCTACGAGCGGCGTGGCGCTAGGCAGCACCTGTTCGCTGACGTCACCTTCACTCTTTGTAGTCAAATTTTAACCAACAAAGCACTCGTAGTGCGAATTTATGATCCACAATTTAGAAATATCCAGAAATAATAATACTAAAAGACATTCAGAATTTTTTTTGCAATAAAATGCACGCGACAACGCATAGGCTGTCCAAAATCATGTAAATCCACGGGTTTCCACGTTTGTCAACCAGTGTGCTATAAATTCTTAAGCGCACTGAACAGCTTACTTGACCAGCAATGTATGGGAAGAAATAGTCACATATATGCCGACAGTTCACCACAGAAAGCAGGCATTCTTATACCAGCGCCTACAAAACAACCGTAAAGAAGCAGACGAACAGGTTATAGGTAGCGCCACCTACGGCGAGCGATTGAACGAGAGCGGGGACACGCGCTCCCATAGGAACCCCGCTATCTGAACAGGTCAGGAGTGTAGTAGGTCATGCCTAGAGAGGGGGCCAAACTGGTAGGTGTTCTAGGATGGCGCTGGCAGGCTTATCATCATCATTGCGCTAGGGCAATATGGCGGCTATTTTGGTTGTGGGTGCGGGGGGTCGCGGTGCGCGCCTGCAGGTGTATGGGCGTTTATACGCTGCTGTTGCGGGGTGATATTCGCGCGCACGGCACCCTAACGTTACTATAAATATTTCCGCTATGCCGCCAGGTGACCGAAATCAACTGGCAGAAAACACGCCAAGCAAGTAAGGTCACATTGTTTATTGACAATCGTGAATGCAGCAGCATACATGCAAACAAGGAACACTGTCTTCACAGAGTTGAAAAATGCATGCAGAAAAATAATTAGTAATAGCCATCTGTTTAATAAAATTGCCCGCTGAGATTGCGCAACTTTGTCTCTTGGCTCGTTCAGTCAGACAACGATATTTACTCTGGACACCCCTTGCACAGTACTTAGTACTGTACTGCCCATTGTCTTTCTCACCACACATGCTCTCAAAAAGAGCAGT